>NC_048585.1:58944889-59284889 GCF_013265735.2 Oncorhynchus mykiss | reverse complement strand
ATCTGATATATTATACAATAGTAACTATACAGTCTGAACACGTCCATAAGGACTATGTATTGGTCAAGTTTGAAGCATAACTTTTGTGTTTAGACAATTTTCCTCCTCAATTATTTTCCAGCAAGGTAAATAATTGTAAAATACAAGAAAAAGTAGTCTGGAGGATTATTTGTCTTTTTGAAAATACAGTATTACTGAATTTTCCCATAAATCAATACATACCACAACTACACTGAATGACCTGACTTTGTGTTCACAATGCTCCACCACATTATGTTTTCAATTAAAATGTATAATATATACTCATATAGTGTATTAAATATACCGAAACCTAGAAGCAATTTTTTGTTATAATCATTATTTATCTAATACAATATCCTGATAACAGATATACAGTCAATAAAGGAACTTGCCGATTAAAAAAGTAGGCTATAATGTCTTTGATCTAAAAAAAGTTCGAGTAGATTTTTATATCATTTAAGGTGATAGACCATGACATTGTTCTTGACAATAGCTCCAATGAATGAGCTTAGTCAAACCCATTAGACCACTCTTCACCCTTGGCGCATATTCATGAGGGCACGGAAGGGAAAGGGGTGTGACCGAGGTGCATTATTTCAAGACAAACCACCTGGAGGTGAACAACTTTTAAGCGCAAGAGTTTAGAGTGGCAGAGTCAGTTGGAAGAAGACAGTACACAAACATTGACTGACTTCTAAACTACACTGGACTTTCTGGAGACCTGGTTTACGTCTCCACGCGGAATGGAAGGCAGCATTAGACCGCACGGCTTGGCTGGGCACAGCTCCTCTCCTCTCTCCGTCGGGGGTTTACAGATGCCCGCTTCCCTTCTGCGCCCTCCGCCTCTCTTTCTCCGAGCTGCTGCCTGTAAACCGTCGATGGAGAGGGGCTACCCCCGAACCCCGAAGTGCGCACGGTGCAGGAACCACGGCGTGGTGTCCGCTCTGAAAGGCCACAAGCGCTTCTGTCGTTGGAGAGACTGCGTGTGCGCAAAGTGTACCCTGATAGCGGAGAGGCAGCGGGTGATGGCTGCACAGGTGGCACTCAGGAGACAACAGGCGCAGGAGGAGAGCGAGGCCCGGGAGCTCCAGTTCATGTACACCGGCTCCGGGGCGGGGGAGACCGGACTGACCATGGCATCTGGAGTACAGCGATCTGTAAACACCGTGCCAAGAATATCTAGTTATGATGTTTTTGGAACTGACGACCAAAAAGACGGTGAGTTAGTCCATCGTTATCTGTTGGTATTGAGAGTCGATTTGAAAACAATGTTTGGTCAATTTGATTCATTTGGTTAGTATGGCCGTTTGGTGCTTTATTTGACTTAGACTAAATTGAGATAGATAGGTCTTTTACAATGGAAAAGTCCCACCTGCAATTATTGTTCAAACTGTTAAAAAAATATGCTTGAAATGATAGTCTTAAACCGGGTATTTCATACGTGCAAATCGACTTAGATTAACCAATTATTTGTGAAATGATATCTGACCAGTGAGACGTTTTACGCAGCGTTGAAATCAGAAACCTATAGGAAATGCAAACAGTTTGAAAAATTAGACATAACGTCCTATCACATATATCTAATCTAATTCCGTTATTATTTATAATTTCAGATGACAAACTGACCAAGTACAACCTAAACAACGGATTCATGGGCCGAACGTTCTATGCACCTCACACCGCACCACTGTCCTCTCCATTGGGAAAGAACGATACCTCTCCTAATCAAGAGAAAAAACAGACGGTCTTCGACAAGGAGAGTGGCAGTCAGACGGCTGCTTTTGACCACCTGTCAGACCACACAGAGAGCCCACGGTCTCTGTCATCCTCGGACCTCGAGTCGGGCAGCGAGTCCGAGCGGCCCAAGGACTACCCTTCGCTGGAGATTACCGAGCCCGGTTGCGCGTCAAAGGACCGGGACCCCACCGAGGTCATGACCAAGATATTCCCCCATCACAAGCGGGATACTTTGGAATCGGTGGTGAAAACTTGCAAAGGGGACATCGTGAAAGCTATTGAACTAGTTCTTAGCTCCAAAGAGAATAAATGCAACTCGGATAGCGTCGGTCTATCTCTGTCTGTTCACTCAAATGAACCAAGGCCTAATTTTGGACTTCCAGGGGTAGCGTTGGGGGCTCTGGGTACCAAGTCTGCTTTTTCCCCATTGCAAACCACGCCAACAGCTGCCGGAGGCGAAAGTATGTACGGGCTGAGTCCTCGCTTTGGTATTAATCCTTTGCGTCTGGCCTACTCAACCGCAGGTGGTGGCATACCTAATTTCATGTCACCGTATGTGACGTCCGGACTGATGCCAGTTTTTCCATTCCGCCCGCCGTTGGACTATTCTTTCCCGGGCATGATGCGAGACCTCTCCTATCTCCAAAGTAAAGACTCCCTATGTAACACCGGCATATACTCTCGTATAAATCATGAGAAATAATTTTGGTTCAAGCAACAAAACACACGTAGATAAAATGCCCCCCCCAAAAAACAAAACAGTTGGACTATTTATCAAACTGCTGTGTAACTTCTTTTACAGGTTGTCTTGTCTGATTGAAAGTACTTTTGCGGAGGTGATTATGCAAATAATGTTATCACATATGTCTTAAAACATTTTCAGTGTCTTTACAATTCCAATATATTTTTTGAAACTGTACATTTTGTAAAGTTTGTGTCTTAAATAAAACACATCAAATGAAAGCTTTGTTGTATACTTTGTTGTATAACCATGAGAAATATCAGCAGTCCTGCTGAGGCTTCGAATTATATGAAGTTCTTTCACGGTTGTATATTCCAGTTATATTTTGCAAAATCAAGCATAATTAAAATATCCCAACATTTGAACCTATCCTATGCATAAAAAAAACGAATGAATTCTGAAACGAATCAAAGTTGGACACAGAACCTGCTCTCCATATCGAGTTCCGGAACCTGATGCTCCCCATATCGAGTTCCGGAACCTGCAGCTTGGAGCAAGTGTAATTGTCATTATACTACCTTCAAAGGCAAATTATAACATAACATAACAACACAATAACATATATTCATATCAATAATTCACTCTTTAAAAAAAAAATCCATTAGTTCCTGCCAAGGAGGCAGCTACTCTTCCTGGGGTTTATTATGGATCCCCATTAGTTCCTGCCAAGGCAGCAGCTACTCTTCCTGGGGTCCAGCAAAAATTAAGGCAGTAATATACATTTTACAACAGATTTCACAAAGCATTAAGTGTGTGCCCTCAGGCCATTACTCTAATACAACCCACGATCCAGGTGTAGGTGTGTGTACAGTGTGAATGCTATGTGTTTGTATGTGTGTTTCTACCTGTGTGTGTGTGACTCTTCACAGTCCTCACTGTTTTTTCGTCAATCTGATTTGACTGCTTGCGTGAATTACTTGATGTGGAATAGAGTTCCATGTAGCCATGGCTCTATGTATACAGAACAAAAATATATTTTCAACACACATAATTTTCAAAGATATTACTGAATTACAGTTCATATAAGGAAATAATAGATTGATAGATAGATATAGATATAGATAGATAGATATATTGTGGAATATTTTGAGTATTTACCTCTGGTGTACTGGATGGAATGTAATAGTTATATAACTCCTCTTTGTTCTGTGACTAACATCATCTTATTTTTTTATAATTTAGTTTTAAAAGCTTAAAATTAATTGTCATATGTTGTTTGTCATATGTTTTTTTTTTTTGTGAGACAGTCAGAGACACAAATAGCTATCCGCCAGTCTCCACAAAGCAGATCACCAGTCAATGGATAAGTTCTATTGAGGTGGCAGTGTAGCCAAGTGGTTAGAGCGTTGGACTAGTAACTGAAAAGGTTGCAAGTTCAAATCCCCGAGCTGACGTTTTGCCCCTGAACAGGCAGTTGACCCACTGTTCCTAGGCCGTCATTGAAAATAAGTGTTTGTTCTTCACTGACTTGCCTAGTAAAATAAAGGTAAACTTTGATTAATAATTTGTAAATTAAACAGTCAATTAATTAGATAGCCTATCAGTCAATGTAGACTTTCTAAGTTTATATTGCTTGATTGCAAACATATTTTGTTTATATTGCTTGATTACAAACATATTTTGTCTGTATTAAATACATTAATGCAAGTTTTAAAATATTCACATTTTACAGTGGGGCTTTTATTTTGAAACGTAGACGGTAAAATCCATGCACATGTCACGTCACATGACCATGTTTCAGGAAGCGCTGATAGTTCACTGGGAAATGTTAAACCAGTTTGCTAGTTTTTGAGTGTAAAGAGCATCTTAACTGCTTTGCAGCCCTCTCTAAGAGAGTAATGTTCACAAACTGTTCCCTCGGACATTGTCATATTATCGTTGCTGTGGTTCTTTGGTCCATTTGTGTAGACTCGCGGAAAATCAGAGGAATTTCTTTATCGTGTAAGTCTTTCCCGAAGTAAACAAATATTATACTGTTGCAAGATTAGCCACATAGCCTGGATTAGCTAGTAAACAAAGCAGCCTCTTAGCACATCTCTTTACAATACTTGCATGTTTTTTTTACCAAACTAGGCCTACAGAACTTGTTGATCTAGCTAACGATAGCTATCTAATTAGTTTGACAATATTACAACATTTGAATTATCCTTTGCTTTTTCCCAAGTGTTGTGACTGTCAACAAATCAAATCATATTTTATGGGTCACATACACATATTTAGCAGATGTTATTGCGGGTGTAGCGAAATGCACCTGTCATTGAATCACACATTCACTCTGGCTATAGGCGAACTATAACATGCAGTAATGTTTTGAATGCTTTTAGAATAGAGTAGAATACATCTTTATTTTATTTTATTTGCATGGATATTGTGACAGCCCGGAGATATTTGAACCGGCAACCCCCTCGTCATGTGGTCCATCTCTTTAACCTACCGCCGACCCCAACACGAGCTGGAAGGTCAATACCGTATGAGACTGTAAACAAATGATGATTAATTAAGACAGTGTGGAATGAGAGAGGGAGGTCTGATGAACATAAAGTGGCAGAAGGGGTATCCATTTTGATTCCCCCCCCCCCATTGAGGAGACATGGGTGGTCTGTAAGCAGGTGTTAACCACTAGACAAACCCAAGTTTGTGAGTCAATAATGTCAACACATCACACACGCACATGACGATTTTTTCCCCCCCCTTTGCTCTCTCCCTTTTAACAGATAAGAGGTTTTATAGAGAAAGAAAGTCCTTCCTGTGTATCGATGGGTCTAAAATGATCCCTTTTGACCAGGTGAATGACGACTACTGCGACTGCATGGATGGATCAGATGAACCAGGTAAAAGAGGCTCGTGGTACAGGTTTCCCCTAATCACAAACAGAAGATCCCGGGGGCCTTTATTCATAAAGGGTCTCCGAGTAGCAGTGCTGTTCTAGGATCAGGTCCCCCTTCTTTCTATGTAATCTTAGTCCATTACGACAATAAAATGCTAAACTGATCCTAGATCAGTCCTACAATGAATTACTTTAACCATTAGGAGGATAATGATTTTTTTCTGATCCTGGACCAACAGTTAAAGGGCAACTTTGATCAACTCCAACAAAGAGGGGATACAGCTGTAAACAGGTGTTATTGTGCATGACATAGGCTATACTTCACATTGTCACGATGATGAGTCGAATAACTTTTGTACACCTGAAGTCACCTTTCAGATCACAGGTACAGTATACAGATGAAGCAAAAAAAAACTGCAGTGAACTGGTAGAATGACTCCGTCACATAGACCATCTTCAAGACATTCTGTAGGCATGTAGCCAAATCGCTGTATTCTAGGACATGTAAGGGTGATTGATTGCTGGCCGGTTATAAAATCTAATCAAATTTCATCTTGTCTTTAAGTTTGGTACAATCAATGACTTTCAGATATTTCAATGGGTTGACTTTATAATGTAATTGAAGTCCTTGTTTAGAGGTGGTAAGTTACCCGTGGTAAGTGGGTGGTAAAACCATGATTTACCTGGCTGGTGTAGTGATAGAGGAGGGTCTAAGTGTGTCTATACATCAGGTATACATGAGCAGGGAGTACAACGAGTGTAGGGAGACAAGCAGTGCTCTTACACTGACTAGATAACAGCTCTACTGATTCTTGGCGATCCCTGGTTTTGATTTAGTTTATATTAATGTATAAATATTATAATATAATATATTCACACTTGCTGAGATTTCAAGTTCTCGTGAGTTTCTTTGAACTCAAGGAACTAGGTTGCAAGCGGAAATAAAATCAGGGGTGTCAAACTCATTTTTTTTTTTGTTGCCCCGGGGGACTGCATTCGATCATTGATAGACAAACCTTTTTCAGGTCTTGCCATAGATTTTCAAGCTGATTTAAGTCAAAACTGTAACTCTGCCACTCAAGGACATTCACTGTCTTCTTGGTAAGCAAGTCCAGTGTAGATTTGGCCATGGGTTTTTAGATTGTTGTCCTGCTGAAAGGTGAATTCATCTCCCAGTCTCTGTTGGAATGCACACTGAACCAGGTTTTCCATAAGAATTTTACCTGTGCTTAGCTCCATTACGTTGATATTTTATCCTGGAAAACTCCCCAGTCCTTAATGACTACAAGCATACCCATAACATGATGCAGCCACCACTATGCTTGAACATATGGAGAGTGGTACTTATCACTGTGTTGAATTGGATTTGCCCCAAACATAACACTTTGTATTCAGGACAAAAAATGAATTGCTTTGCCACATTTGTTTCAGTATTACTTTAGTGCCTGCTTTGGAATATTTATATTCTGTACAGGATTCCTTATTTTCACTCGGTCAATTAGGTTAGTATTGTGGAGTAACTACAATATTGTTGACCCATCCTCAGTTTTCTCCTATCACAGCCATTAAACTGTTTGAAAGTCACCATTGGCCTCATGTTGAAATCTCTGAGTGGTTTCCTTCCTCTCCTGCAACTGAGTTAAGAAGGACGCCTGTATCTTTGTAGTGACTGGCTGTATTGATACACCATCCACAGTGTAATTAATAATTTCAACATAATCAAGGGGATATTCAATGTATGCTTTTTTTGATTTTTACCCATCTACCAATAGGTGCCCTTCTTTGTGAGGCCATTGGAAAACCTCACTGGCCTTTGTGGTTGAATCTGTGTTTGAAATTCGCTGCTGGACTGAGGGACCTTACAGATAATTGTATGTGTGGGGGGTACAGAGATGAGGTAGTCATTCAACAATCATGTTAAACACTATTTTTGCACACAGAGTCCATGCAACTTATTATGTGACTTGTTAAGCACATTTTTACTCCTGAACTTATTCAGGCTTGCCATAACAAAAGGGGTTGAATACTTATTGACTCAAGACATCTCAGCTTTTAATTTTTTTATATATATATATATATATATATTTTTTTTTTCTCAGAAAATGTAATTCCACATTGACATTATGGGGGTACTGTGTTTAGGCCAGCGACCAAACATATCACTTTAATCCATTTTAAATTCAGGCTGTAACACAACAAAATGTGGGAAAAGTCCAGGGGTGTGAATACTTTCTGAAGGCACTGTATTTTAGGGATTATTATCGAGCCTGACACAGTCAAAAAACTGCATTGTTTGTATCATTTTTTTTTTTTACATTTTAAGGAATATTCCGTTTGTTTCCGTCCCATTCCCCCCCCCCCCCCCCCCCCCCCTTTTATTTTTCAACTCGGTCCGTCCGCTGGCCAGATTGGACCCAGTCCGTATGTTTGACACCTCTGTACTAAATGAATCTACTGGCACAATATGTTGTTATAGTGGGTGATGAGGAATAGAGTGAATCTTTAGGCCAGACATATTTTTTTATTAAATATTTAACAAATTTCACTTTTGAAAAAGTGAGGCGATCGAGCGAAACATTTTATTATTATTATTTTTTTAAGATTAAAAAGTAAAAGTCATTATAGCAACCCCAGTTCTACACCTAGCGACCTAATCAGGATGTTCTTTAGGGAGGCTAAAAGAGGCATAATTCCACCATAATTATTTTATTGGAACTATAGGACATCATTTAAAAAAATTAGTACAACTTTTCACTTCTTCAGATTTATATTTCCTTTTTTTTTAAAAAACATTTAAACATTCAATTACATCTGTATCGCCTTATTATTATGTGATTGAAAAGTGGGGCTTTGGAAGTTTGTTTGTTTTCAATGAACACATTCAGTACGACTCATCTAACCATCTGCCCCTCCAAATCTGGTCTGGTCCCAGAAATGAAACATCCATGTGATTATTTGCTGAACACTGCCACCCGAAGGGTGACTGTGGAAGTGCATGCATTTTCCTTCACAACCCCATTCAAGTTTTAACTTTTAATGTCACGTGCACAAGGATAGGGAAATGCCTTTTCTTGCAAGCTTCATATGAAGTATTAAAATCAGATGAGCTGGTTCGACATGAATTATTATTCCATTGAAAATATGCTTCCAATGATTACCGTAGTAATGACATGCAGTCATCACAGACTTACCTTTGAACTTTGCCCTCTTTTAGGCACTGCGGCCTGTCCTACCGGCCGATTCTACTGCACCAACCTCGGCTACCGCTCTCACTACATACCATCTTCACGTGTCAATGATGGCATCTGCGGTAAAGTTTTCCCTGTTGTGCATGGCTAGCAAACTGTAGTGTACTGCACTGTAATGTAATGTACTATAATATACTGCACTATACTGTACTTAACTGTAATGTACTCCACTGTAATGTACTGCACTCTACTGTAATGTACTGCACTGTAATGTACTGTAATGTACTGCACTGTAATGCATTGTACTCTACTGTAATGTACTGCACAGCAGTCTACTGTAATGTACTGTACTCTACTGTAATGTACTGTAATGTTCTGTACTCTACTGTAATGTGCTGTACTCTACTCTACTGTAATGTACTGTACTCTACTGTTATGTGATGTACTGTACTGTACTGTACTGTACTGTAGAGTAATCTACTGTAATGTACTCTACTGTAATGTACTGTACTCTACTGTAATGTACTGTAATGTAATGTACTGTAATGTAATGTACTGTACTCTACTGTAATGTACTGCAATGTAATGTACTGTACTCTACTGTAATGTACTGTAATGTACTGTACTCTACTGTAATGTACTGTTCTGTAATGTACTGTACTGTACTGTAATGTACTGTACTCTACTGTAATGTACTGTACTCTACTGTACTGTACTGTACTCTAATGTAATCTACTGTACTCTACTGTAATGTACTGTACTCTACAGCAATGTACTGTAATGTAATGTACTTTACTCTACTGTAATGTACTGTACTCTACTGTAATGTACTGTCATGTAATGTACTGTACTCTACTGTAATGTACTGTACTCTACTGAAATGTACTGTAATGTAATGTACTGTACTATACTGTAATGTACTGTACTGTAATGTACTGTACTCTACTGTAATGTACTGTAATGTACTGTACTCTACTGTAATGTACTGTACTCTACTGTAATGTAATGTACTGTAATGTACTGTACTCTACTGTAATGTACTGTAATGTAATGTACTGTACTCTACTGTAATGTACTGTACTCTACTGTAATGTACTGTACTCTACTGTAATGTAATGTACTGTAATGTACTGTACTCTACTGTAATGTACTGTACTGTACTGTAATGTAATGTACTGTACTCTACAGTAATGTACTGTAATGTACTGTACTCTACTGTAATGTACTGTACTGTACTGTACTGTAATGTACTGTAATGTACTGTACTCTACTGTAATGTAATGTACTGTAATATACTGTACTCTACTGTAATGTACTGTAATGTACTGTACTCTACTGTAATGTACTGTACTCTACTGTACTCTACTGTAATGTAATGTACTGTAATATACTGTACTCTACTGTAATGTACTGTAATGTACTGTACTCTACTGTAATGTGCTGTACTCTACTGTAATGTGCTCTACTGTAATGTACTGTACTCTACTGTAATGTACTGTAATGTACTGTACTGTACTCTACTGTAATGTACTGTAATGTACTGTACTCTACTGTATTAACCAGATTATCCTATATACATGTTGAATCCATTTGTTACAGCTTTACTGCCTTTACTTTATTAAGCCAGTCATGCTCTTGTGTAAATGTTGATTAGGTAGTTCAAAGACCAAGGCTTAGTTATTTACAATCATCTTGTGATCCTTCACATTGATGCCAAGGACTGCTACTGAACGGGCCACACTGTTGTTTAAACTAGACTACAAACGTCAGCCGTGACTACAGTGGGCTCCACTCCAGTAGGAAGAACACTGTCTCAGTGATGTCCCACTGGTTGGCTCTTCTCTTTTAGAACACATTTTGAATGCTGTCAAAGATTGACATCTTGGAAGTTGTTCTACTCGCTGCCATTCCCTTTAGTTGAGGAAACAAACTGAGATAAAGAGGCAAAACAGTAAACAAGACCCCCCCCCCCCCCCCCCCTTCTCCTCCTCTCCCTTCTCCCCCTCGCCCGCTCTTCACCTTGAACAGCATTCTGTCTTCATCCTCAATTCCCCCCCCTCTCCCCCTCCTCTACCTCGTCTCCTTGAACAGCATTCTGTTTTCAACCTCAAAACCCACCCCTCTTTCCCTTGAACAGCATTCTGTCTTCATCCTCAAGCCCCCCCTCCTCCTCTACCTCTCCTCTCTCTCCTCTCTCTCCTCCTCTCTCGTCTCTCTCCTCCTCTACCTCTCCTCTCTCTCCTCCTCTCTCGTCTCTCTCCTCCTCTACCTCTCCTCTCTCTCCTCTCTCCTCTCTCTCCTCTCTCTCCTCTCTCCCCTCCTCTACCTCCTCTCCTCTCTCTCCCCTCTCCTCTCTCCTCTCTCCTCCTCTCTCTCCTCTACCTCTCCTCCTCTCTCTCCTCTCCTCTCTCTCTCTCTCCTCTACCTCTCCTCTCTCTCCTCCTCTACCTCTCCTCCTCTCCTCTCCTCTCTCTCCTCCTCTCTCTCCTCTCTCATCCTCTACCTCTCCTCCTCTCTCTCCTTCTCTCACCTCCTCTACCTCACCTTCTCTCTCCTCCTCTACCTCTCCTCCTCTCTCTCCTCTATCTCTCCTCCTCTCTCTCCTCCTCTACCTCTCCTCCTCTCTCTCCTCTACCTCTCCTCCTCTCTCTCCTCTCTCCTCCTCTACCTCTCCTCCTCTCTCTCTCTCTCCTCTCTCTCCTCCTCTACCTCTCTCTCCTCCTCCTCCTCCTGGCGTGTGAAGCCTGCTGCTGTAAATCCTTTAATTAGATCATTTTTTTGTCCCCCCTTCCCTCTTGTCTCTGAGCGCTGCAAGCTTTCAAAGAAATGGAACGTTTCTCGTTATCGCTTCCCCCCCTCCCCGTCACAGGCTTTCCTGGCTGTTTGTGATGGCACGCGGCAGCGGCAGGCGATGGAGAAAAAGAAGGAACTAAGGGAGGGAGGGGTTTAGTGTCTGACTCCGGTAGCATTTTACCTTCTCATCCTCCCGCCTTGCATGGAGCCACTTAGAGTTGGTGGTTTGTCCTCTCGGCTCAGTGAGAGCTTTTAACCGTGTCGGGCTCTGGCACTCTAGCTACTGCTCAACCAATGGGATACCAGCGTAATTGAGGAATTTCCAACTGTGACCGCTCTCGTGGCCTCTGGTCGCTCCCTGGCAAGTCCCGGGAATTAAATCCGACCTAGCTAAGTAGTAGTTATTTTGTCAGGTGCTGAACATAGCTGTAGGCATCAGCAGATTGGGATTTTTTAAATGCCTGTATTTCAATGATCAATAAGAACGCACAAGAGAAGTTTCAGAGGTCAATGTGGCACTCTTGTCTTTGTTGAGATCTCTTGTTCTTGTGTACCTCATTGATTTGCCCGGTGTGTAAATGCCTTTTACCGTTCTTCCCTCCAGACTGCTGTGACGCTTCAGATGAGTACAGAAGTCAAACGCCTTGCCAAAACACATGCAGGTCAGTTGGACGGGGGAGTCCGTACTTCTAAAAATCATACACCTTAGTTCAGGGGTGGACACCTGCTTGTTTTCTTTTCATTTGGCGCTTATCTGATAGCTCAGAGTAGACACCCCTGGTTGCCCAGGTCTATTCCAGAGTAGACACCCCTGGTTGCCCAGGTCTATTCCAGAGTAGACACCCCTGGTTGCCCAAGTCTAGCCCAGAGTAGACACCCCTCGTTGCCCAGGTCTAGCCCAGAGTAGACACCCCTGGTTGCCCAGGTCTAGCCCAGAGTAGATACCCCTGGTTGCCCAGGTCTATTCCAGAGTAGACACCCCTGGTTGCCCAGGTCTATTCCAGAGTAGACACCCCTGCTTGCCCAGGTCTAGCCCAGAGTAGACACCCCTGGTTGCCCAGGTCTAGCCCAGAGTAGACACCCCTGGTTGCCCAGGTCTATTCCAGAGTAGACACCCCTGGTTGCCCAAGTCTAGCCCAGAGTAGACACCCCTGGTTGCCCAGGTCTAGCCCAGAGTAGACACCCCTGGTTGCCCAGGTCTAGCCCAGAGTAGACACCCCTGGTTGCCCAGGTCTAGCCCAGAGTAGACACCCCTGGTTGTCCAGGTCTAGCCCAGAGTAGACACCCCTGGTTGCCCAGGTCTAGCCCAGAGTAGACACCCCTGGTTGCCCAGGTCTAGCTTAGAGTAGACACCCCTGGTTGCCCAGGTCTAGCTTAGAGTAGACACCCCTGGTTGCCCAGGTCTAGCTTAGAGTAGACACCCCTGGTTGCCCAGGTCTCGCTTAGAGTAGACACCCCTGGTTGCCCAGGTCTAGCCCAGAGTAGACACCCCTGGTTGCCCAGGTCTAGCCCAGAGTAGACACCCCTGGTTGCCCAGGTCTAGCCCAGAGTAGACACCCCTGGTTGCCCAGGTCTAGCCCAGAGTAGACACCTCTGGTTGCCCAGGTCTAGCCCAGAGTAGACACCCCTGGTTGCCCAGGTCTAGCTCAGAGTAGACACCCCTGGTTGCCCAGGTCTAGCCCAGAGTAGACACCCCTGGTTGCCCAGGTCTAGCCCAGAGTAGACACCCCTGGTTGCCCAGGTCTAGCTTAGAGTAGACACCCCTGGTTGCCCAGGTCTAGCTTAGAGTAGACACCCCTGGTTGCCCAGGTCTAGCTCTAAATCATTTGCTGTGGTGTACTGTGATCATTTGGAGCTGGAATGTGTTCCCATTGGCATGCCATCCGACATCCCAATTGAAAGCACCTGTTTGAAATGGATATTATTATTTTTTTGGTATGAATAGCCGAATAAATGTTCCTGTTGTCCTGACCGTTCCGTAGACACGTGTGTAGGGGATCAGAGCCTGTTGGGCCTACGTGACAATGATAACCAGTGGACCTTTCTCATACTGAATGTTAGCACCAGGGGGCGTGTTGTCACTGTGCTAGAGACTGAGGGCTGTGTTGACATAATATGATTCCTTTAGCAACTCAACCCTTAATGTGAATACATCATGGATAACAAGAGTTCAATAGCCACCACCTCATTGGCTTCTCATTTTGCCGTCTTATTGTGCTTGTTGTTCACCAACTAGAAGTAGAATGGATAAGAACAACAGCAGCCTCTCAGTTAAATTGAGACGTTGTGGATATTTTCCTTCGGGATAATTGGTTCGTTCCCAAACGTCTGAACAACCCTTTTAGATTTGGTGTCAAAACAACGAAAGGGCTCTAATTCCACTTAAGAAATGCTTGAAAGGAAAAAAATATTATTTAAATATATATATATATATATATATATATATATATATATATATATATATACGAGGTGCGCGTACATTTTTCACAAGGATACTATTTAGCTAGACTCTCTTATGACTCCCAAGTCAAAGCATAGCCACAACCTCAATTAGTAAAACACCCCTAATTGCATTGATGTTCATTGCCACGACTAGCACATGGGTACACCTTTGGCAAACACAAGCACCAATATAGGTTTAATTTAATTAAATTATGCCATATGCCTCAAAACTGCAAACAAACTAAAATATTATACCTAATTTTCGACCTCACAACCTCCTACCCTCTACTGTATCTCGGGCAAATATCTGCTCTTCCACAGAATCCTCCTCTAGCTCATGTACCAAATTATTTTCCCGTTTGGACTGGGGGAGAACACTGTGAGCCCTCCAGAATTGGCCCATGGCATCACTGTTAGAAGGGGACGGGAGGTGTCCGTGGAGACGACAGACGGTGGGTTTTTCTCAGTAGTGACAGTAGTACTTTCTTCCAGGAATCTGGGACAGAGGGAGCGAGCGGAGGTGGAGGGCCAGACGAGGGTCCTGGGTGAGAGGCTGAGACTCAAGCAGCTGCTGATTGAGGAAGGCGTCCTCACCTGGCGGGAGAAACAGGTAGATATAGCAGTGGTAATATACACTGGGGCTCCCTGTCTGACCGTCACCCAGGGAAATCAGTGTGTTCCTACCCTGCCCAATCCTCCACGTCTCCTAGACATATAGTTGATACCGGAACACATGTTGCAACCATGCCACGTGTTGCTATGGTTACTGTTTAAACTAGCACCTACCCTAATGTATGTACATGCCTAACTACTAACACAATGTTATAACAGCTGTCATGCTTAGTACCACCACCACCACTACTACTACAACCATCCATAATCACTCACATCCACCATACTTAGCCGACTACGATGACACGCAGTAGTCAGCCGACTACGATGACACGGAATAGTCAGCCGACTACGATGACACGGAATAGTCAGCCGACTACGATGACACGGAATAGTCAGCCGACTACGATGACACGGAATAGTCAGCCGACTACGATGACACGGAATAGTCAGCCGACTACGATGACACGCAGTAGTCAGCCGACTACGATGACACGGAATAGTCAGCCGACTACGATGACACGCAGTAGTCAGCCGACTACGATGACACGGAATAGTCAGCCGACTACGATGACACGGAATAGTCAGCCGACTACGATGACACGGAATAGTCACGGAATAGTCAGCCGACTACGATGACACGGAATAGTCACGGAATAGTCAGCCGACTACGATGACACGGAATAGTCAGCCGACTACGATGACACGGAATAGTCAGCCGACTACGATGACACGCAGTAGTCAGCCGACTACGATGACACGGAATAGTCAGCCGACTACGATGACACGGAATAGTCAGCCGACTACGATGACACACAGTAGTCAGCCGACTACGATGACACGGAATAGTCAGCCGACTACGATGACACGGAATAGTCAGCCGACTACGATGACACGGAATAGTCAGCCGACTACGATGACACGGAATAGTCAGCCGACTACGATGACACGGAATAGTCAGCCGACTACGATGACACGGAATAGTCAGCCGACTACGATGACACGGAATAGTCAGCCGACTACGATGACACGCAGTAGTCAGCCGACTACGATGACACGGAATAGTCAGCCGACTACGATGACACGGAATAGTCAGCCGACTACGATGACACGGAATAGTCACGGAATAGTCAGCCGACTACGATGACACGGAACAGTCAGCCGACTCAGTCGCAACACAGATGCACACACAGACACCCTCCTCTGATTGCCAGCTGACAGGCTTCTTATACCCAGGGCACGTTTCGTTGAATATTTCGGGTCAATGTTCTGTTTCTGTGTGTAGGTGATTGACAGATCCAGGCTTGTACAACCCCCTGCCCCTACTGCGGTTCTTGATCCTCTGTTCTGAATGTGTCTCTGTTGATATGGCAGAGTGCTTTAGGGGCTACTCCTAGGAACCTTACACAATGACCCCAAGGGAACCTATCCTGAGGGGAAACTGTTAGAACACCAGAGCTTTTAGAGACATTACTGGAATAATGTATCCTATTGGAATTGTGCACATCTTTTTTTCATGTTGAGTCAACAGTTCTTTCCAGCGTACTGAATAAATAATATATTGTATTATGTTTCTGTTTTGATTTACAAAAAGAATGAGGACTAGATTGAATGACAGTACATACCGTAAAAGAGAATGAAGGACATTCCAACTTTTTTTGTAAATCTCCCATCAAAGTTTGCCACCAAAATAATATGGTTTTTAGTCTTGTGTCGGTTGATGGTAGCTACTCATGCTAGCATGTTAGCACTTAGGCTAGTTGTTTAGGCTTTAAGTTTGATAATGTAGTCTGGAGGCACTTGTTTACCCAGACAGTGCTATACATTGGAGCAGGTATGCTCGGCGCTAACTCAAAATGGACTCCATAAATCACTCTGGCTGCTGAATGTGGATAAGGAAGGAACATACCCCAGAAAGCTAGTCATCCCTATCGTAACCACAGCTCTAGAATTCATCATTGCATTATGAGAAACTCTCAGAGGGGATATTTGAAAGTAATATACACACACACACACACACACACACACACACACGTTTTGTTCATTAATTGGACTATTACAGAGAGTGATGATAGTCTATGCTTCTCTGTCATTCAGTGTCATTTTGGTGCCACGGCAACACAGCCTGGCGCTGGTGATTTAAATAGTCCATTGTGTAGGCCTCTCTGCTTTTACAGCGAAGCTGCTGCTGTGAATACAGAAAGACGGAGAGAGAGAGAGAGAGAGAGAAAATAACTGAATAGGAGGCTCAATACTTGAGATTCATCATTAAATCCATTCAGGCCCCACTCTTTAAATGAATGAGATACAATTTAAGGAGTTGTACATTTGCACCCACTCCATCACTTCCATGACTTCTACACAACACATTTTGCCCCCCCCCCCCCCCCCCCCCCCCACCTCTTTCCTTTTCATACAGCGAAACATGCACAGAAAGGTTTTCATGCTTGACCATTAAGTTGGCCCGAGATATACCGTCTTAACTTTTATTTAGTAACGTAATAAATGTGTGATGCGCTGTAATGTTACGTTAGGTTGCCATATGGGGCTTATGTGTTGCGTTGAGTTGAGGATGTCTTCCATTTTGTCTTCCGTCTCCTCAGGCCCAGCTTCGCGACCTGCAGCGGGTCTCTGATGACCTACAGACCCAACTGGATGATCTCAGGAAGGAGGAGGCAAGGAGGAAGGAGGAGGCAGACGCACTCAGAGAGCGGGAGATAGGGGCACGGGAAACGGCGGACAACAGTAAGTGTCATGACAACCAATAGAGTAGTGACAGGGGCTACACGGACAGCGATTGTTAGGCCAGTGCTGTGGGGTCAAGCTTCCATATAAGGTAATAGTAGGTTGTTGTCAGAGTAACGGGTCGTGTTCCATTCTTTGATGGAAGTGAACCCCAACTCTGCAGGGCCGCATTTAGGGTGACATATTGGAGGGCCACAGTTAGGACGAGGTGTGTTTTAAAAACGTGTGCTTTCCGCATCGTAGAAATATGTATATCGGAATGCTGACTAACAGCATATTTTCATACGACTTCCTTCCTGTACATCCTCTTGATGTTGGAGGGACAAGTTTACTCTGAGTCATAGGGAATATTCCCTTACCACAGTGTGAGTAGGGTTGGAAAGCTACTGGGTAATTTATCAAAGTTACCCGAATCGTCAGTAATTTTGGTAGAAAACAGAAAATCTTTGGCAATCTATCATATCTTTGGTCATTTAATATATAGTATTCATCAATATCTGTGTCCATATGGTTCAAGTGAAAATAGCCAAATTTAATGAGAAAAAAAAGCATAGAATCAACAAAATAAATTGTCCAACTATTGACTTTTTTCAACACTGTTTTGACGGCAAAACATTTGCATATTTACATAATACAAAATATTTAAAGGATATGTCATACTGAAACCCTCATATTAAACACCAGTGGTATTCACTAAGATAATGGTTCATGTTAAGGATAATGTTTTACTGCTTTCTCATTCTATTTGAATGATTTGATTATATTTTACATGTGATAAGGCCACGAAGAAGAACAGAGATAATTACAGACACCTATGATAATCTGAAGGACCCAAAAGGGCCACGAGATATCTTGGTGATTAGATTACATAAAATCTTTGAAAGACACCCAACATTCTGGTAGTTTACTGGTAAAGTTTCCAGTAGGACATGCATGTAATACTGCTTTTCTGGGGCTGGGGCTAGTTGGGTTTGGTTGGGGAAACTCATGGTTTTACACTTCCTGTGCAGGGACTTCAAATCCATTACGTGGGGGGCAAAGCAAAGGTTTGGATATTTAAATTGGATCAGAATTGGGCCTCTGTGTAGTTTGCATAATTAATCGCCTGTGATTCAGTGGCAAAGTGGGAACAGAGAGCGGCAGCCAGGAAATCCCGAATGAATTAGTCACTCACTTTATCAAACATTCCCATTATACACCCCCCCCCCCCCCCCCTTCCCCTGTCAACCAATCTTAATGGAGACATAATTTAATAGGCCACCATTTTAGGCAGCGTGTGTGTTATTAGTAAGGCCTAAATGTTAACTGTGGTATGGTGTTGTACCTAGATCTTCCCTCCTCTTCTTCTTTTCATTTACAACTGTCCTCCGTGTCCTCGAGCTTCAAGATTGATTTGCTGTCGAGGCCCATCTTGCCACCTCCGGGAGGGGGGGGGGAAAGAAAGTTTTGGATCGGGGCGGTGGAAAGGTCACTTGACTTTGGCATCGCCGCCGAGCCCCCATCCATCAGCCTCCCGCGGTGCCAGCTGACCTTTCCCAGGGGCACGTTTTAATGACACGTTAATGACACGCGTGTGTGCGTCGCCTCTGAAGTTTTCCGGAGGGGCACACGGTCTCCCTTTCTGCATCCTTTTCATCACATCTTCTGGGCGTTAAACCCATTCGTTTTCACTTCCCACGCTAATGACTGCTTTGTTTCGGGGGGGGTGGGGGGGGGGTTGGCATGTAGCTGTGTATGTTCTGCAGACTCATGGCCATTTCTGTGTGTGGAACTGTAGATGTGTATTTCCGGAATCAGTAGGTATGGTGAGGTTTTCGTCGTCGGTCCGAAAGGCAAAATGGACCTAGCCGACCAGCCAGCTATCCAGAACCACGATGCGTGACATTAAATATTGATTAATTCAGGACTCGCGTTTTTACACAATAAATGAACAGCACTTTATAAATCCCTGATGGTCCCTTAGCGTTACTGTTTGGTCAGGGAGCCTGTCAGGGAGCCTGTCAGGGAGCCTGTCAGGGAGCCGGTCAGGGAGCCTGTCAGGGAGCCTGTCAGGGAGCCGGTCAGGGAGCGGGTCAGGGAGCCGGTCAGGGAGCCTGTCAGGGAGCCTGTCAGGGAGCCGGTCAGGGAGCCGGTCAGGGAGCCTGTCAGGGAGCCTGTCAGGGAGCCTGTCAGGGAGCCGGTCAGGGAGCCTGTCAGGGAGCCTGTCAGGGAGCCTGTCAGGGAGGCTGTCAGGGAGCCGGTCAGGGAGCGGGTCAGGGAGCCGGTCAGGGAGCCTGTCAGGGAGCCGGTCAGGGAGCCGGTCAGGGAGCCTGTCAGGGAGCCGGTCAGGGAGCCTGTCAGGGAGCCGGTCAGGGAGCCTGTCAGGGAGATGCATGCCTTCAGATATCATTCCCCCGAATTAAAACGCACAGGCCAACCTGAGCGAACATGGACGTATAAATATTTAATGGATATATTGGATATATGTTGTGGTCTGATTTTTCTCTAGGTCCTTCATTTCTCTGCTTGTGTTTGCTTAGGTCATTATATATGCCATTCTGACTCTCATGTTCCCTTGTTTGTAGAGGCAAGCAGTCTGCTACATCAGCAAGATCCCGTCTTTATCCTTTCATAATATGGTATACCTTTTGTTTGTTTGCGGGTTTGTTTTCTGCGTGTAGATTTGATCAGTGGTGTAAAGTACGTATGTAAAAATGACTTTAAGGTGCTACTTGAGTAGTTTTTTTGGGGTATCTGTGCTTTAGTAGTCTCTGACTACTTTTACTTCTCTATAATTCCTAAATAAAATTATGTGCCTTTTACTCAATACATTTTCCCTGACACCCAAAAGTACTCATTTCATTTTGAATGATTAGCAGGACAGGAAAATGGTCCAATTCACGCACTTATCAAAATAACATCTCTGGTCATCCCTACTGCCTCTGATCTGGAGGACTCACTAAACAGAGAACATCCCTGGTCATCCCTACTGCCTCAGATCTGGTGGACTCACTAAACAGAGAACATCCCTGGTCATCCCTACTGCCTCTGATCTGGAGGACTCACTAAACAGAGAACATCCCTGGTCATCCCTACTGCCTCTGATCTGGAGGACTCACTAAACAGAGAACATCCCTGGTCATCCCTACTGCCTCTGATCTGGTGGACTCACTAAACAGAGAACATCCCTGGTCATCCCTACTGCCTCTGATCTGGTCCTCACTAAACAGAGAACATCCCTGGTCATCCCTACTGCCTCTGATCTGGTGGACTCACTAAAAAGAGAACATCCCTGGTCATCCCTACTGCCTCTGATCTGGAGGACTCACTAAACAGAGAACATCCCTGGTCATCCCTACTGCCTCTGATCTGGAGGACTCACTAAACAGAGAACATCCCTGGTCATCCCTACTGCCTCTGATCTGGTGGACTCACTAAAAAGAGAACATCCCTGGTCATCCCTACTGCCTCTGATCTGGAGGACTCACTAAACAGAGAACATCCCTGATCATCCCTACTGTTTCTGATCTGGAGGACTCACTAAACAGAGAACATCCCTGGTCATCCCTACTGCCTCTGATCTGGTGCTCACGAAACAGAGAACATCCCTGGTCATCCCTACTGCCTCTGATCTAGTGGACTCACTATACACACGTGCTTCGTTTGTAAATGATGTCTGAGTGTTGGAGCGTACCCCTGGCCGTCCGTAATTAAGAAAATGGTGCTGTCTGTTTTGCTTAATATAAGGAATTTGTAATGATTTTCTTTCAATTCCATTTACTTTTGATACATACGTATATTTCAAACCAAATACTTTTAGACTTTTACTCAAGTAGTATTTTACTGGGTGATTTTCACTAATACTTGAGTCATTTTCTGTTAAGGTATGTTTACTTTTACTCAAGTATGACAATTGAGTGCTTTTCCCACCACACCAGGTTTGTGTGAATGCCCTCTGTATGTTGTACAATGCATCATTAGTGTGCATGTGTGTGTGGCTTGCGCGTGTGTATGTGTGGCGTGAGGTCCAATCATCATGGATTCCTACAATCATCATGGATTCCTCCCATCATCATGGATTCCTCCCATCATCATGGATTCCTCCAATCGTCATGGATTCCTCCCATCATCATGGATACCTCCCATCGTCATGGATTCCTCCAATCATCATGGATTCCTCCCATCGTCATGGATTCCTCCCATCATCATGGATTCCTCCCATCGTCATGGATTCCTCCCATCATCGTGGATTCCTCCAATCATCATGGATTCCACCCATCATCATGGATTCCTCCCATCGTCATGGATTCCTCCCATCATCATGGATTCCTCCCATCATCATGGATTCCTACAATCATCATGGATTCCTACAATCGTCATGGATTCCTCCCATCATCATGGATTCCTACAATCATCATGGATTCCTACAATCATCATGGATTCCTACAATCATCATGGATTCCTCCCATCATCGTGGATTCCTCCAATCGTCATGGATTCCTCCCATCATCATGGATTCCTCCCATCATCATGGATTCCTCCCATCGTCATGGATTCCTACCATCATCATGGATTCCTCCCATCATCATGGATTCCTCCCATCATCGTGGATTCCTCCAATCGTCATGGATTCCTCCCATCATCATGGATTCCTCCCATCATCATGGATTCCTACAATCATCATGGATTCCTCCAATCATCATGGATTCCTACAATCATCATGGATTCTTCCAATCATCATGGATTCCTACAATCATCATGGATTCCTCCAATCATCATGGATTCCTCCAATCATCATGGATTCCTCCCATCATCATGGATTCCTCCAATCATCATGGATTCCTCCCATCATCATGGATTCCTCCCATCATCATGGATTCCTACAATCGTCATGGATTCCTACAATCATCATGGATTCCTACAATCATCATGGATTCCTACAATCATCATGGATTCCTCCCATCATCATGGATTCCTCCCATCGTCATGGATTCCTCCCATCGTCATGGATTCCTCCAATCATCATGGATTCCTCCAATCATCATGGATTCCTCCAATCATCATGGATTCCTCCCATCGTCATGGATTCCTCCCATCATCATGGATTCCTCCAATCGTGGGCCATTCGGTCAAGCTCAGCATTTTAACCCGTAAAGATATGGGCCTTTATCCTGTCAGAACCAAGCTAAAAACCCTCCAAAGGGTAAAAAGAAGGAGATTGATGAGGATTAAATGATCAATATAAACAGAAGGATCCCTTTTTCAAAAAAAATAAACACTGACCCCGTCATACCATCTCGTCTGTCTTTTTATATCTGTACATGTCAATATGTGGGAAATACCAACACAGGGGCAAGTAGACATTATGATTCACACATTGCCTGTGGGTTGCCTTTTTTCTGAGCCAAAATGGAGTCTTCTCCTTTTTTGGCTGCAGTTGATCGAGGTCGTCTCTGGGGGTTCATATGCAGATATTGGGGGGGGGGGGGGGGGGGGGGGGGGGGGGGGGGGCGTGTTATTGGTGCTCTCAAAAGGCAATTGCAAAGCGACGTGGGTCAGGGGGCAACGACTCCGGGAGGATTTAATGGAATAAAGACATTAAAATAAAAAAAGGAGTGTTTATTTAAGAACTGTGTGTCTCATCAGTGGTATTGACTCCATGGGTTAGCGGTTTCTCTTTGGAAATGTAATCAGGAATAAAACATTTTTAGAGTGATGCATGTTGGGAACGGGTGATCAAATGACTTACAAGTGCACACGCAGACGTTTTTTGTTGTTGTTGACACGCCGCCTATGTTAACACTTTTCGAGCAGCGCTGCGAATGAACTGTAAAGTGTGTTAGCCATCTTCGATCATCGCAGGCTAATCTCAAGTCTTTTTATTACATATATATTATTCTGTCACTGTTCCTATTGAGGGAAACCGATCCTTCAAAAAAGCTTCTATCAAGTCCTAATACGTGCAAGGTACCTCTACACAACTCCTTCCACACAACAGATGTGCACTATCATGTGAGATCGTATTAGGCGGATTAACGTGCGTACCCATTGACTTTAGTCTATTAGCGTTCCTAGATCTCTATCTTAATCTCCGGAGGCGGTAATTTAGCTTTTTAAAGGGAAAATGTCACGCGTTGTTTTGACAGAGCGCGGACAGCATTACCCATCCCCCCCCCCCCCCCCCCCCCCCCCATTCGCTAGGCTAACCGATGTTGCTCGTCATTCACAGTCTTAATGGGAGGTCTTTGTTTGGGAAGGAATGTTGGGGGGAGATTTGTGGTTAAATTCACCTTGAATAAGAAAGCGGGCACATTAGTGGGGAGGAGGGGGCGGGAGCACTGATTGCACGGGTTGTTTTTTAAAGAACCTTCTTCCTAATGTCCGTGGTATTGGGTTCACAAGGAGGTCGGCAGTCACCACCCCGCCCCACCAATCTTCCCATAAATACAGAAAGTAGTCTATCTACGTGCACCATATTGTTTCCCCCCCCCCCCCCCCCCCCCCAAACCCCTGGATATTAATAGTACTGGAGTTGAATGGGGGGGGGGGGAACCCAGTTACTGGGATTTACTGCCCAAAACCACTCCCTTTTCCCGGGATAAATCACTGCGAAAAAACGGTCAATTATTATAAATTATTTATATGAGCAGCAGCATGGAGTGAAATGGAACTGTTAAAAATTATATGCAATGTCTAAATCTGTCTTCTCTATGGCCTCTGCCTGAGAGAACGCTCAGAGAACGCTCAGGGAAGGCTCAGAGAACGCTCAGGGAACGCTCAGGGAACGCTCAGAGAACGCTCAGAGAACGCTCAGGGAAGGCTCAGGGAACGCTCAGGGAACGCTCAGGGAACGCTCAGAGAACGCTCAGAGAACGCTCAGAGAACGCTCAGGGAACGCTCAGGGAACGCTCAGAGAACGCTCAGAGAACACTCAGGGTGGGGACAGACAGCCCGGCTCAGTATGGAGCGCAGGTCACGATGCATGTAGACCTATCTTATCATGGTAACTTTTTCTCTTGTGACAGGTAGGCCTACATTTGCTGCAGCATAGCCTATGCTACAGTAATATAAAGACTGAATGCTGGTCTAGTTTCTCCATCTGACTTTCGGTTGTCATCTTGTTTTTTTTAAAAAAATTGTTAAGATTGTTCTTTTTTTTAATTGCAGCTACAGACTTTTTAAAACAGCCGATCACTCGAATATCGTTTCTTTAAATCAGTTTCTTGCAGTCTTTCTCTCCCTCTCCATCAACATCCAAATTGCATCCAAAATAGATCATCCTGTTCTAGATTGATATATAGCCCTATACACATTGATGTCCTAGCCTCAGGTAATACATTCAATGCAGTATTGCCCTTATATTTAGCTAATTAATGCATAATAAGCTTCTAACTTACAGCCTTTCTCTTGTGCAATACGCCAAGCACCTGTGCTCCACCGGCCTCTCCTTAAAATGTAAACATTTAAAAATGTACAACATTTTTGGTCCTATGTATTGGATAATTGGCTTGGGCTTGGGCTTATTTAAATATCATTAATGTGTGGCTCATAACATATTTAATATACTGTATGGCTCATCAGGCCCAGGTAGCATCAGGTTAGAATTGTCATGCTGATCAAAACTCTTAACAACCCTAAATAGCACTGCCCCATATGCAAATCTTCTCTCTGTCCCATTGTATTGAAGTGTGTCATGTTCCGATGTGGAGCTACAATTGAAGTCAGAAGTTTACATACACTTATGTTGGAGTCATTAAAACTCGTTTTTAAACCACTCCATAAATTTCTTGTTAACAAACTATAGCTTTGGCAAGTCGGTTAGGACATCTACTTGGTGCATGACACAAGTCATTTAATTTTTTTTTACAGACAGATCATTTCACTTATAATTCACTGTATCACAAATCCAGTGGGTCAGAAGTTTACATACACTAAGTTGACTGTGCCTTTAAACAGCTTGGAAAATTCCAGAAAATTATGTCATGGCTTTAGAAGCTTCTGATAGGCTAATTGACATAATTTGAGTCAATTGGAGGTGTACCTGGGGATGTATTTCAAGGCCTACCTTCAAACTCATTGCCTCTTTGCTTGACATCATGGGAAAATCAAAATAAATCAGCCAAGACCTCAGAAAAAAAAGTCTGGTTCATCCTTGAGAGCAATTTCCAAATACCTGAAGGTACCACTTTCATCTGTACAAACAATAGTACACAAGTATAAACATCATGGGGCCACGCAGCCGTCATACGGCTCAGGAAGGAGATGCGTTCTGTCTCCTAGAGATGAACCTACTTTGGTGCGAAAAGTGCAAATCAATCCCAGAACAACAGCAAAGGACCTTGTGAAGATGCTGGAGGAAAACAAGTACAAAATTATCTATATCCACAGTAAAACGAGTCCAATATCGACATAACCTGAAAGGCCGCTCGGCAAGGAAGAAGCCACTGCTCCAAAACCGCCATAAAAAAAGCCAGACTACGGTTTGCAACTGGACATGGGGACAAAGATCATACTTTTTGGAGACATGTCCTCTGGTCTGATGAAACAAAAATAGAACTGTTTGGTCATAATGACCATCGTTATGTTTGAAGGAAAAAGGGGGAGACTTGCAAGCCGAAGAACACCATCCCAACCGTGAAGCACGGGGGTGGCAGCATCATGTTGTGGAGGTGCTTTGCTGCAGGAGGGACTGGTGCACTTCACAAAATAGATGGCATCATGAGGAAAGAAAATTATGTGGATATATTGAAGCGACATCAGTCATGAAGTTAAAAGCTTGGTCGCGAATGGGTCTTCCAAATGGACAATGACCCCAAGCATACTTCCAAAGTTGTGGCAAAATGGCTTAAGGACAACAAAGTCAAGGTATTGGAGTGGCCATCACAAAGCCCTGGCCTCAATCCTATAGAAAATATTTGGGCAGAACTGAAAAAGCGTGTGCGAGCAAGGAGGCCTTACAAACCTGACTCATTTACACCAGCTCTGTCAGGAGGAATGGGCCAAAATTTGTGGGAGGCTTGTGGAAGGCTACCAGAAACATTTGACCCAAGTTCAACAATTTAAAGGCAATGCTACCAAATTCTAATTGAACTTCTGACCCACTGGGAATGTGATGAAAGAAATAAAAGCTGAAATAAATAATTCTCTCTACTATTATTCTGACATTTCACATTCTTAAAATAAAGTGGTGATCCTAACTGACCTAAGACAGGGAATTTTTACTCAGATTTAAATGTCAAGAAGTGTGAAAAACTGAGTTTATATGCATTTGGCTAAGGTGTTTGTAAACTTCCGACTTCAACTGTACATAGGTCCACTCGGAGATGTAAGGGGTTTCCTCCAGCTATTCCACCGGCTGACCTGATTTTTTGACTTGGAGCGTCTGTGAGCTGCCTTAATGCATGTTTTCTAAAGGTCCACATTTGGCCCATCCATGAGGCCAGCAGGACTTGGTTTAAAAGCACATCAAGTGCACTTGACACCTGAGAGCAAGTCCTTGACATTGATTCCATTCTGTTATTGTGACAAAATGGTCAGAATATATTATTATGTCAAGGATTCTTTAAGATACAGTACCAGTCAACAGTTTGGACACTCCTACTCATTCAAGGGTTTTTCTTTCTTTTTACTATTTTCTACATTGTAGAATAATAGTGAAGACATCAACACTATGAAATAACACATATGGAATCATGTAGTATCTAAAAAAAAGTGTTAAACAAATCAAAATATATTTTATATTTGAGGTTCTTCAAAGTAGCCACCCTTGGCCTTGATGACAGCTTTGCACACTCTTGGCATTCTCTCAACCAGCTGAATGAGGTAGTCACCTGGAATGCATTTCATTTAACAGGTGTGCCTTGTTAATTCATTTATAGAATTTCTTTACTTCTTAATGCGTTTGAGCCAATAAGTTGGGTTGTGACCAGGTAGGGGTGGTATATAGAAGATATTACCAAATTACCAAGTCCATATTATGTCAAGAACAGCTCAAATAAGCAAAGAGATATGACAGTCCATCATTACTTTAAGACATGAAGGTCAGTCTATCGTGAAGGTGCAGTCGTAAAAACCATCAAGTTCTATGATGAAACTGGCTCTCATGAGGACCGCCACAGGAAAGGAAGACCCAGAGTTACCTCTGCTGTAGAGGATAAGTTCATTAGAGTTACCTGCACCTCAGATTGCAGCCCAAATAAATGCTTCACAGAGTTCAAGTAACAGACACATCTCAACATCAACTGTTCAGAGGAGACTGCATGAACCAGGCCTTCATGGACGAATTGCTGCAAAGAAACCACTTCTAAAGGACACCAACGAGAAGAAGGGACTTGCTTTGGCCAAGAAACACGAGCAATGGACATGAGACCAGTGGAAATCTGTCCTTTGGTCTGATGAGTCCAAATTTGAGATTTTTGGTTCCCAACCGCCATGTCTCTGTGAGATGCAGAGTAGGTGAACGGATGATCTCTGCATGTATGGTTCCCACCTTGAAGCATGGAGGAGGTGTTATGGTGTGGGTGTGCTTTGCTGGTGACACTGTCAGTGATTTATTTAGAATTCAAGGCACACTTAACCAGAATGGCTACCACAGAATTCTGCAGCGATACGCCATCCTATCTGGTTTGCTCTTAGTGGGACTATCATTTATTTTTCAACAGGACAATGACCCAAAACACACCTCCAGGCTGTGTAAGGGCTATTTGACCAAGGAGAGTGATCTGGCCAAGTATCAGATGACCTGGCCACCACAATCACCCGACCTCAACGCATTTGAGATGGTTCGGGATGAGTTGGACCGCTGAGTGAAGGAAAAGCAGCCAACAAGTGCTCAGCATGTGTGGGAACTCCTTCAAGGCTGTGGTTGAAGGTGGTTGAGTGAATGCCAAGAGTATGCAACGCTGTCATCAAGGCAAAGGGTGGCTACTTTGAAGAATCTCAAATATATTTTGATTTAACACTTTGTTGGTTACTACATGTTTCCATATGTGTTATTCCATAGTGTTGATGTCTTCACTATTATTCTACAATGTAGAAAATAGTATAAATAAAGAAAAACCCTTGAATGACGAGGTGTGTCCAAACTTTTGACTGGTACTCTATTTGAAGTTTATATACGAATTTCACACAGTGCTGATTTCTTTTGGCTTTTTTTGCTTCTGTGCTCGTCTCATGGAAGTCTACCGTGCCCCCCCCCCGTCTCATGGAAGTCTACCGTGCCTCCCCCCCCGTCTCATGGAAGTCTTCTGTGCCTCCCCCGTCTCATGGACGTCTTCCGTGCCCCCCCCCCAGTCTCATGGACGTCTTCCGTGCACCCCCCCGTCTCATGGACGTCTTCCGTGCCTCCCCCCCGTCTCATGGACGTCTTCCGTGCCTCCCCCCCGTCTCATGGACGTCTTCCGTGGCCCCCTCCGTCTCATGGACGTCTTCCGTTCCCCCCCCGTCTCATGGACGTCTTCCGTGCCCCCCCCGTCTCATGGACGTCTTCCGTGCCCCCCCCCGTCTCATGGAAGTCTTCCGTATTAACCCCGGGAACAAAGAAGCTCCCTGAATGATTTGTTACATGTACTGCAGGTATAGATCTTAAGGGTCCATCTGATGTGTTCCATTCTCTCTCTTCTCTCCCTTTACTTTAAGAGCTCTCGGTGTGCAATCACTACGGTAACGCTCCACGGATGACTGATGGTCTCCATTAGTAAACATAGCGAGCTATATGTGCCGTCTGCCAGGAGAGCCAGCGCCTCCGAACTCGCTTCCCTCACTCTCTCTCTTTTTCTTTATCTCTCTCTGCCTCTCTCCCACTCACTCCCTCCCCCTCTCTCTCGCACTCTCACTTCATCCTTCTCTTTCTCTCTCTCTCTCTCTGACTATCTCCCCCCATTGTACGGCTCTGGCTGCTACAGCTGCAGTGAACGGAGGGATGAGATTGTCTCCCACAAGATGAGTGGAAGAAAGGATGGAGAGAGCAGAGGGACTGCAGCAGGGTGGGATATCAGGATGGAGAGAGCAGAGGGACTGCAGCAGGGTGGGATATCAGGATGGCGAGAGCAGAGGGACTGCAGCAGGGTGGGATATCAGGATGGAGAGAGCAGAGAGACTGCAGATGGGTGGGATATCAGGATGGAGAGAGCAGAGGGACTGCAGCAGGGTGGGATATCAGGATGGAGAGAGCAGAGGGACTGCAGCAGGGTGGGATATCAGGATGGAGAGAGCAGAGAGACTGCAGATGGGTGGGATATCAGGATGGAGAGAGCAGAGGGACTGCAGCAGGGTGGGATATCAGGATGGAGAGAGCAGAGAGACTGCAGATGGGTGGGATATCAGGATGGAGAGAGCAGAGAGACTGCAGATGGGTGGGATATCAGGATGGAGAGAGCAGAGGGACTGCAGCAGGGTGGGATATCAGGATGGAGAGAGCAGAGGGACTGCAGCAGGGTGGGATATCAGGATGGAGAGAGCAGAGAGACTGCAGTAGGGTGGGATATCAGGATGGAGAGAGCAGAGAGACTGCAGATGGATGGGATATCAGGATGGAGAGAGCAGAGGGACTGCGGATGGGTGGAGAATGTCAAGCAGCAGGGTGGGATATCAGGATGGAGAGAGCAGAGAGACTGCAGCAGGGTGGGATATCAGGATGGAGAGAGCAGAGGGACTGCAGATGGGTGGAGAATGTCAAGCAGCAGGGTGGGATATCAATCAATCAAATGCATTTCTGAAGCTTTTTTTTTACATTAGCAGATGTCACAAAGTGCTATACAGAAATGCCAGCAGTTGAAACACAGGACATGTCTTTACAATGACAGATACAGAATATGTTGCGTTTGCAAGAGGACATCACCTCACCATGTTACCATGAACCCATGCAACAGCTGAATACATGGAAAGGTTTTCATGAGATGGGGGATAAAAGACATATTATTTCCTGACGCTGAAAGCAGTATATGGACCAGGAAGGGCTGCAGTCCTTGATTTGGTTAGCAGTGTTGGTGACAGTGGCTAAGTACACAAACCCACAACATGGTCGTTGTCCGTAGACTGCTTACACAAATGAGTAATTTTGTAATTTGGGTGAACTGTCACTTTATATTCAGAGTTGACATAAAATGTAGTTTCTCGTTGAATGATTCTTCCTGTGAACTTTTGGAATTTTTGAACAAAGGTCAGGGGGTGAATTCCACATTCTAATTAGAATCTCTCTCCTTGTAAATGACATTTAATTCAATACAAATTCCAGGTCAGTCTTTTGAATTCAGAGATAATTAAATTCCTCTCAATTCCAACGTTTGGTAAATTCCAAGAATTCAATTCCAAATTCATTATCCTTAACAATTCCACAAATTCCAATTCTAATTAAATTCCCTCAGGCTTTCAGGCTGAACACTGTTACTGTTCAGATAGCCTAGCTATACTGGAAATGTAGAAATACAAGTTGAACTGATTTAAAACCAATCCTGCAAGCCAATGTTACATTATCCATTAAATACATTTAGTGGGAAATGTAAAAAATACTGAATTCCCAAAGAAAACATTTCATGTTTTACAATTTCAATTAAAAAAAAAAGTCCAAACAGTCGAATCAATTAAATTCCGGAACTTGAAGATTGTTGAAATTCGAAAATGGAACTCAAATAACACTCTCCACTTCATGAGTGAAATCAAGAATTGAATTTAGAATTTCAAGTTAAATAGGAATTGACCTTAACCCTGGATCTATAAATTGAAGATAAATAGTGTCCAATGCAATTCAGTGTTCATATTTTGCTCTGTTAAATATCTAAACACAAGGATTCTTAATGCAGCACACTGTATGGTGGAGAAAATGGCTAATTTCACAATTAGCTTTTCCACAATTAGCCAAATCATGTACAGAAAGCTAATTATGGCGGGTGTGTAATTAGCATTATGTAAAGTGCTTCTTTCTACATCTTTGGGGCAATCAGTTTGCCCCTTTTAGATTGAGTCAATGATAAGGGATTGGTTTAGTCGTGAATGGAGGTCAACTTCCCCCTTTCTTGCTCATCTCGTTTCTTGTGATCGGAAAGTGAATGTGGCTCACGTGGTTCGGTGAAGGAGTGCGGGAGTGTAGCCTTTTTCCAGTGCCTGAAAACTAGGGCGAATGGCGAACAGAGGGGAAATCATGTCATTATGTTGCCGTACAGCACAAAGCGCCCTGATTGCATTCTGGATCCTGACACGTTTTTATGTTTTATTTTTTATATATATTTTTTACAGTAGAACCAAATGTTCTCTCAGCATGACTGACTCATCGCCTGATTGCCCAAGCACTGGGTGAACCCCCCTCCCTCCTCCCCTCAGCCCATCCTCCCCCCCTCCCCTCAGTCCATCCTTCCTCCCCCTCCCCTCAGTCCATCCTTCCTCCCCCTCCCCTCAGTCCATCCTTCCTCCCCCTCCCCTCAGTCCATCCTTCCTCCTCCTCCCCTCAGTCCATCCTCCCTCCCCCTCCCCTCAGTCCATCCTCCCTCCCCCTCCCCTCAGTCCATCCTCCCTCCCCCTCCCCTCAGTCCATCCTCCCTCGCCCTCCCCTCAGTCCATCCTCCCTCCCTCCCCCTCCCCTCAGCCCATCCTCCCTCCCTCCCCCTCTCCTCAGTCCATCCATCCTCCCACTCCCCTTAGTCCATCCATCCTCCCTCTCCCTCCCCTCAGTCCATCCTCCCTGCCCTCTGTCCATCCATCCATCCTTCTTCCATCCCCCTCCCCTCAGTCCATCCTCCGTCCCTCCCCTCAGTCCTCCCTCCCTCCCTCCCTCCCTCCCTCCCTCCCTCCCTCCCTCCCTCCCTCCCTCCATGTAGCCTGGAACGTTATCAGGTGATTTCACAGTTCACAACTATGTAGCCTGGAATGTTATCAGGTGATTTCACAGTTCACAACTATGTAGCCTGGAACGTTATCAGGTGATTTCACAGTAACCCTGCATTGTTGTGTGCTGTGTTCACAGGTCCCACGAGTCACTATAGGCCTGAGTCTCCAATCAGCGTTTTCAAAGAGTTGGACAGCAATAGAGATGGAAGGTAAAGAACCTCGCTTTTACATTCACTGTATATATATACTACCAAACATGCAGTGTTACCAAGGTTACTTGCAGTGTTTCCTCTGGAAATTTTTGTAGCAGTGGAGGGGGAAAAAGTCACAGAGGGGGAGGTTTCCTTTTTTGTCTCTGCCGGAGACATTTTATGTACAAAGAGTTCAAAGTTCAATTACATTCTACTACTAACATTCTACTGGCACCGTCTAAAATATAATTTCCATCTCCAGAAATGGGACTAATTAACATATTGGTCAAAATTATGTCAAAATGATTTTAATATGGTGGACCATGCATATAGCCTATGGTCTACAGTATATTAGCAATTTATTTTTACCTTCATTTAACTAGGAAAGTCGGTTAAGAACAAATTCTTATTTTCAATGACGGCCTAGGAACAGTGAGTTAACTGCCTTGTTCAGGGGCAGAACGACAGATTTGTACCTTGTCAGCTCGGGGGTTTGAACTTGCTATCTTCATAAGCATGTTCACCTGTGGCCCAAATGATGCTGCGTAGTGTTTTTATAAATATATATTCTGAAGCATGGGGGTTTGCCTATCTGTAAATACCATGGGCTAATCATAAGCTAGATCTCACATGTGTTGTTTTAATGTTTTAACTAGTTACCATGCATGGATGAATTTTACTTTAGCATATATACACACACAGAAGTTTTCTCAATTAGAATTACCGTTCTCAAATGCTTCCTTCTGAATAAACTTTGCATATTTTATCAGGTTGATTAAGATACCTCACCTATCAGGATGATCTTATTAGACTAATATGGTGTTCAAGGCTAGCTAACGAATCATAACTGCCGACCAACTGTATTAAATTTAGATAATATCTTGACTTTGTCTACCTTCGATTCAATGATTGATTGTACCTCTTTCGTAGCGGTCAGTAAGAAAAATGGTTAACTCATAGGTCTCATTCATCTTGGAATGCGTCTCCTCCTCCCGTTCTTTCGTCTCCCAACTCTGTCGGTGAGTGTCGTTGGTCTCCATGAACATCCCCCTCCCGCTCAACAACCATCCCACCTTGTGTCGTTTGTCTCCATGAACATCCCCCCCCCCGCTCAACCATCCCACCTTGTGTCGTTTGTCTCCATGAACATCCCCCCCCCCGCTCAACCATCCCACCTTGTGTCGTTTGTCTCCATGAACATCCCCCCCTCCCTCTCAACCATCCCACCTTGTGTCGTTTGTCTCCATGAACATCCCCCTCCCTCTCAACCATCCCACCTTGTGTCGTTTGTCTCCATGAACATCCCCTCCCGCTCAACCATCCCACCTTGTGTCGTTTGTCTCCATGAACATCCCCTCCCGCTCAACCATCCCACCTTGTGTCGGTTGTGCTCCATGAACATCCCCCCCCCCCCCCCCCCCCTCTCAACCATCCCACCTTGTGTCGTTTGTCTCCATGAACATCCCCCCGCTCAACCATCCCACCTTGTGTCGTTTGTCTCCATGAACATCCCCCCCCCCCGCTCAACCATCCCACCTTGTGTCGTTTGTCTCCATGAACATCCCCTCCCGCTCAACCATCCCACCTTGTGTCGGTTGTGCTCCATGAACATCCCCCCCCCCCGCTCAACCATCCCACCTTGTGTCGTTTGTCTCCATGAACATCCCCTCCCGCTCAACCATCCCACCTTGTGTCGGTTGTGCTCCATGAACATCCCCCCCCCCCTCAACCATCCCACCTTGTGTCGGTTGTGCTCCATGAACATCCCCCCCCCCCCTCAACCATCCCACCTTGCGTCGTTTGTCTCCATGAACATCCCCTCCCGCTCAACCATCCCACCTTGTGTCGGTTGTGCTCCATGAACATCCCCCCCCCCCCTCAACCATCCCACCTTGTGTCGGTTGTGCTCCATGAACATCCCCCCCCGCTCAACCATCCCACCTTGTGTCGGTTGTGCTCCATGAACATCCCCCTCCCTCTCAACCATCCCACCTTGTGTCGGTTGTGCTCCATGAACATCCCCCCCCTCTCAACCATCCCACCTTGTGTCGGTTGTGCTCCATGAACATCCCCCCCCTCTCAACCATCCCACCTTGTGTCGGTTGTGCTCCATGAACATCCCCCTCCCTCTCAACCATCCCACCTTGTGTCGGTTGTGCTCCATGAACATCCCCCCCCTCTCAACCATCCCACCTTGTGTCGGTTGTGCTCCATGAACATCCCCCCCCTCTCAACCATCCCACCTTGTGTCGGTTGTGCTCCATGAACATCCCCCCCCTCTCAACCATCCCACCTTGTGTCGGTTGTGCTCCATGAACATCCCCCCCCTCTCAACCATCCCACCTTGTGTCGGTTGTGCTCCATGAACATCCCCCCCCTCTCAACCATCCCACCTTGTGTCGGTTGTGCTCCATGAACATCCCCCCCCGCTCAACCATCCCACCTTGTGTCGGTTGTGCTCCATGAACATCCCCCTCCCTCTCAACCATCCCACCTTGTGTCGGTTGTGCTCCATGAACATCCCCCCCCTCTCAACCATCCCACCTTGTGTCGGTTGTGCTCCATGAACATCCCCCCCCCGCTCAACCATCCCACCTTGTGTCGGTTGTGCTCCATGAACATCCCCCCCCGCTCAACCATCCCACCTTGTGTCGGTTGTGCTCCATGAACATCCCCCCCCGCTCAACCATCCCACCTTGTGTCGGTTGTGCTCCATGAACATCCCCCCCCTCTCAACCATCCCACCTTGTGTCGGTTGTGCTCCATGAACATCCCCCCCCGCTCAACCATCCCACCTTGTGTCGGTTGTGCTCCATGAACATCCCCCTCCCTCTCAACCATCCCACCTTGTGTCGGTTGTGCTCCATGAACATCCCCCCCCTCTCAACCATCCCACCTTGTGTCGGTTGTGCTCCATGAACATCCCCCCCCTCTCAACCATCCCACCTTGTGTCGGTTGTGCTCCATGAACATCCCCCCCCGCTCAACCATCCCACCTTGTGTCGGTTGTGCTCCATGAACATCCCCCCCCGCTCAACCATCCCACCTTGTGTCGGTTGTGCTCCATGAACATCCCCCCCCGCTCAACCATCCCACCTTGTGTCGGTTGTGCTCCATGAACATCCCCCCCCTCTCAACCATCCCACCTTGTGTCGGTTGTGCTCCATGAACATCCCCCCCCGCTCAACCATCCCACCTTGTGTCGGTTGTGCTCCATGAACATCCCCCTCCCTCTCAACCATCCCACCTTGTGTCGGTTGTGCTCCATGAACATCCCCCCCCTCTCAACCATCCCACCTTGTGTCGGTTGTGCTCCATGAACATCCCCCCCCTCTCAACCATCCCACCTTGTGTCGGTTGTGCTCCATGAACATCCCCCTCCCTCTCAACCATCCCACCTTGTGTCGGTTGTGCTCCATGAACATCCCCCCCCGCTCAACCATCCCACCTTGTGTCGGTTGTGCTCCATGAACATCCCCCTCCCTCTCAACCATCCCACCTTGTGTCGGTTGTGCTCCATGAACATCCCCCCCCGCTCAACCATCCCACCTTGTGTCGGTTGTGCTCCATGAACATCCCCCCCCGCTCAACCATCCCACCTTGTGTCGTTTGTCTCCATGAACATCCCCCCCCGCTCAACCATCCCACCTTGTGTCGTTTGTCTCCATGAACATCCCCTCCCGCTCAACCATCCCACCTTGTGTCGTTTGTCTCCATGAACATCCCCCCCTCCCGCTCAACCATCCCACCTTGTGTCGTTTGTCTCCATGAACATCCCCCCCTCCCGCTCAACCATCCCACCTTGTGTCGGTTGTGCTCCCTCGGCACCGGGAAGCATTGCCTTGTTTGCGTTGCATAATCTGACGCCTCAAAGGCTTCGACTGACCCGTTTTCGGCCAGCGAGACTTCTAGCTCTCTGCTGTGGGCTGTGTTTAACCTCCTCTGTCTGTCTGCTGTGGGCTGTGTTTAACCTCCTCTGTCTGTCTGCTGTGGGCTGTGTTTAACCTCCTCTGTCTGCTGTGGGCTGTGTTTAACCTCCTCTGTCTGTCTGCTGTGGGCTGTGTTTAACCTCCTCTGTCTGCTGTGGGCTGTGTTTAACCTCCTCTGTCTGCTGTGGGCTGTGTTTAACCTCCTCTGTCTGTCTGCTGTGGGCTGTGTTTAACCTCCTCTGTCTGTCTGCTGTGGGCTGTGTTTAACCTCCTCTGTCTGTCTGCTGTGGGCTGTGTTTAACCTCCTCTGTCTGTCTGCTGTGGGCTGTGTTTAACCTCCTTTGACTGTCTGCTGTGGGCTGTGTTTAACAACCTCTGTCTGTCTGCTGTGGGCTGTGTTTAACCTCCTCTGTCTGTCTGCTGTGGGCTGTGTTTAACCTCCTCTGTCTGTCTGCTGTGGGCTGTGTTTAACCTCCTCTGTCTGTCTGCTGTGGGCAATGTTTAACCTCCTCTGTCTGCTGTGGGCTGTGTTTAACCTCCTTTGACTGTCTGCTGTGGGCTGTGTTTAACCTCCTCTGTCTGTCTGCTGTGGGCTGTGTTTAACCTCCTCTGTCTGTCTGCTGTGGGCTGTGTTTAACCTCCTCTGTCTGTCTGCTGTGGGCAGTGTTTAACCTCCTCTGTCTGCTGTGGGCTGTGTTTAACCTCCTTTGACTGTCTGCTGTGGGCTGTGTTTAACCTCCTCTGTCTGTCTGCTGTGGGCTGTGTTTAACCTCCTCTGTCTGTCTGCTGTCGGCTGTGTTTAATCTCCTCTGTCTGTCTGCTGTGGGCAGTGTTTAACCTCCTCTGTCTGCTGTGGGCTGTGTTTAACCTCCTCTGTCTGTCTGCTGTGGGCTGTGTTTAACCTCCTCTGTCTGCTGTGGGCTGTGTTTAACCTCCTCTGTCTGTCTGCTGTGGGCTGTGTTTAACCTCCTCTGTCTGTCTGCTGTGGGCTGTGTTTAACCTCCTCTGTCTGTCTGCTGTGGGCAGTGTTTAACCTCCTCTGTCTGCTGTGGGCTGTGTTTAACCTCCTCTGTCTGTCTGCTGTGGGCTGTGTTTAACCTCCTCTGTCTGTCTGCTGTGGGCTGTGTTTAACCTCCTCTGTCTGTCTGCTGTCGGCTGTGTTTAACCTCCTCTGTCTGTCTGCTGTGGGCAGTGTTTAACCTCCTCTGTCTGCTGTGGGCTGTGTTTAACCTCCTCTGTCTGTCTGCTGTGGGCTGTGTTTAACCTCCTCTGTCTGCTGTGGGCTGTGTTTAACCTCCTCTGTCTGTCTGCTGTGGGCTGTGTTTAACCTCCTCTGTCTGTCTGCTGTGGGCTGTGTTTAACCTCCTCTGTCTGTCTGCTGTGGGCAGTGTTTAACCTCCTCTGACTGTCTGCTGTGGGCTGTGTTTAACCTCCTCTGTTTGCTGTGGGCTGTTTAACCTCCTCTGTCTGTCTGCTGTGGGCAGTGTTTAACCTCCTCTGTCTGCTGTGGGCTGTGTTTAACCTCCTCTGTCTGTCTGCTGTGGGCAATGTTTAACCTCCTCTGTCTGCTGTGGGCTGTGTTTAACCTCCTTTGACTGTCTGCTGTGGGCTGTGTTTAACCTCCTCTGTCTGTCTGCTGTGGGCTGTGTTTAACCTCCTCTGTCTGTCTGCTGTGGGCTGTGTTTAACCTCCTCTGTCTGTCTGCTGTGGGCAGTGTTTAACCTCCTCTGTCTGCTGTGGGCTGTGTTTAACCTCCTTTGACTGTCTGCTGTGGGCTGTGTTTAACCTCCTCTGTCTGTCTGCTGTGGGCTGTGTTTAACCTCCTCTTTCTGTCTGCTGTCGGCTGTGTTTAACCTCCTCTGTCTGTCTGCTGTGGGCAGTGTTTAACCTCCTCTGTCTGCTGTGGGCTGTGTTTAACCTCCTCTGTCTGTCTGCTGTGGGCTGTGTTTAACCTCCTCTGTCTGCTGTGGGCTGTGTTTAACCTCCTCTGTCTGTCTGCTGTGGGCTGTGTTTAACCTCCTCTGTCTGTCTGCTGTGGGCTGTGTTTAACCTCCTCTGTCTGTCTGCTGTGGGCAGTGTTTAACCTCCTCTGTCTGCTGTGGGCTGTGTTTAACCTCCTCTGTCTGTCTGCTGTGGGCTGTGTTTAACCTCCTCTGTCTGTCTGCTGTGGGCTGTGTTTAACCTCCTCTGTCTGTCTGCTGTCGGCTGTGTTTAACCTCCTCTGTCTGTCTGCTGTGGGCAGTGTTTAACCTCCTCTGTCTGCTGTGGGCTGTGTTTAACCTCCTCTGTCTGTCTGCTGTGGGCTGTGTTTAACCTCCTCTGTCTGCTGTGGGCTGTGTTTAACCTCCTCTGTCTGTCTGCTGTGGGCTGTGTTTAACCTCCTCTGTCTGTCTGCTGTGGGCTGTGTTTAACCTCCTCTGTCTGTCTGCTGTGGGCAGTGTTTAACCTCCTCTGACTGTCTGCTGTGGGCTGTGTTTAACCTCCTCTGTTTGCTGTGGGCTGTGTTTAACCTCCTCTGTCTGTCTGCTGTGGGCAGTGTTTAACCTCCTCTGTCTGCTGTGGGCTGTGTTTAACCTCCTCTGTCTGTCTGCTGTGGGCAATGTTTAACCTCCTCTGTCTGCTGTGGGCTGTGTTTAACCTCCTTTGACTGTCTGCTGTGGGCTGTGTTTAACCTCCTCTGTCTGTCTGCTGTGGGCTGTGTTTAACCTCCTCTGTCTGTCTGCTGTGGGCTGTGTTTAACCTCCTCTGTCTGTCTGCTGTGGGCAGTGTTTAACCTCCTCTGTTTGCTGTGGGCTGTGTTTAACCTCCTTTGACTGTCTGCTGTGGGCTGTGTTTAACCTCCTCTGTCTGTCTGCTGTGGGCTGTGTTTAACCTCCTCTTTCTGTCTGCTGTCGGCTGTGTTTAACCTCCTCTGTCTGTCTGCTGTGGGCAGTGTTTAACCTCCTCTGTCTGCTGTGGGCTGTGTTTAACCTCCTCTGTCTGTCTGCTGTGGGCTGTGTTTAACCTCCTCTGTCTGCTGTGGGCTGTGTTTAACCTCCTCTGTCTGTCTGCTGTGGGCTGTGTTTAACCTCCTCTGTCTGTCTGCTGTGGGCTGTGTTTAACCTCCTCTGTCTGTCTGCTGTGGGCAGTGTTTAACCTCCTCTGTCTGCTGTGGGCTGTGTTTAACCTCCTCTGTCTGTCTGCTGTGGGCTGTGTTTAACCTCCTCTGTCTGTCTGCTGTGGGCTGTGTTTAACCTCCTCTGTCTGTCTGCTGTCGGCTGTGTTTAACCTCCTCTGTCTGTCTGCTGTGGGCAGTGTTTAACCTCCTCTGTCTGCTGTGGGCTGTGTTTAACCTCCTCTGTCTGTCTGCTGTGGGCTGTGTTTAATCTCCTCTGTCTGCTGTGGGCTGTGTTTAACCTCCTCTGTCTGTCTGCTGTGGGCTGTGTTTAACCTCCTCTGTCTGTCTGCTGTGGGCTGTGTTTAACCTCCTCTGTCTGTCTGCTGTGGGCAGTGTTTAACCTCCTCTGACTGTCTGCTGTGGGCTGTGTTTAACCTCCTCTGTTTGCTGTGGGCTGTGTTTAACCTCCTCTGTCTGTCTGCTGTGGGCAGTGTTTAACCTCCTCTGTCTGCTGTGGGCTGTGTTTAACCTCCTCTGTCTGTCTGCTGTGGGCTGTGTTTAACCTCCTCTGTCTGCTGTGGGCTGTGTTTAACCTCCTCTGTCTGTCTGCTGTGGGCTGTGTTTAACCTCCTCTGTCTGTCTGCTGTGGGCTGTGTTTAACCTCCTCTGTCTGTCTGCTGTGGGCTGTGTTTAACCTCCTCTGTCTGTCTGCTGTGGGCTGTGTTTAACCTGCTTTGACTGTCTGCTGTGGGCTGTGTTTAACCTCCTCTGTCTGTCTGCTGTGGGCTGTGTTTAACCTCCTCTGTCTGTCTGCTGTGGGCTGTGTTTAACCTCCTCTGTCTGTCTGCTGTGGGCTGTGTTTAACCTCCTCTGTCTGTCTGCTGTGGGCAATGTTTAACCTCCTCTGTCTGCTGTGGGCTGTGTTTAACCTCCTTTGACTGTCTGCTGTGGGCTGTGTTTAACCTCCTCTGTCTGTCTGCTGTGGGCTGTGTTTAACCCCCTCTGTCTGTCTGCTGTGGGCAGTGTTTAACCTCCTCTGTCTGCTGTGGGCTGTGTTTAACCTCCTTTGACTGTCTGCTGTGGGCTGTGTTTAACCTCCTCTGTCTGTCTGCTGTGGGCTGTGTTTAACCTCCTCTGTCTGTCTGCTGTGGGCTGTGTTTAACCTCCTCTGTCTGTCTGCTGTGGGCTGTGTTTAACCTCCTCTGTCTGTCTGCTGTCGGCTGTGTTTAACCTCCTCTGTCTGTCTGCTGTGGGCAGTGTTTAACCTCCTCTGTCTGCTGTGGGCTGTGTTTAACCTCCTCTGTCTGTCTGCTGTGGGCTGTGTTTAACCTCCTCTGTCTGCTGTGGGCTGTGTTTAACCTCCTCTGTCTGTCTGCTGTGGGCTGTGTTTAACCTCCTCTGTCTGTCTGCTGTGGGCTGTGTTTAACCTCCTCTGTCTGTCTGCTGTGGGCAGTGTTTAACCTCCTCTGTCTGCTGTGGGCTGTGTTTAACCTCCTCTGTCTGTCTGCTGTGGGCAGTGTTTAACCTCCTCTGACTGTCTGCTGTGGGCTGTGTTTAACCTCCTCTGTTTGCTGTGGGCTGTGTTTAACCTCCTCTGTCTGTCTGCTGTGGGCAGTGTTTAACCTCCTCTGTCTGCTGTGGGCTGTGTTTAACCTCCTCTGTCTGTCTGCTGTGGGCTGTGTTTAACCTCCTCTGTCTGCTGTGGGCTGTGTTTAACCTCCTCTGTCTGTCTGCTGTGGGCTGTGTTTAACCTCTTCTGTCTGTCTGCTGTGGGCAGTGTTTAACCTCCTCTGACTGTCTGCTGTGGGCTGTGTTTAACCTCCTCTGTTTGCTGTGGGCTGTGTTTAACCTCCACTGTCTGTCTGCTGTGGGCTGTGTTTAACCTCCTCTGTCTGTCTGCTGTGGGCTGTGTTTAACCTCCTCTGTCTGTCTGCTGTGGGCTGTGTTTAACCTCCTCTGTCTGTCTGTCTGCTGTCGGCTGTGTTTAACCTCCTCTGTCTGCTGTGGGCTGAAGTTTAACCTCCTCTGTCTGCTGTGGGCTGTGTTGAACCTCCTCTGTCTGTCTGTCTGCTGTCGGCTGTGTTTAACCTCCTCTGTCTGTCTGTCTGCTGTCGGCTGTGTTTAACCTCCTCTGTCTGTCTGTCTGCTGTCGGCTGTGTTTAACCTCCTCTGTCTGCTGTGGGCTGTGTTTAACCTCCTCTGTCTGCTGTGGGCTGTGTTTAACCTCCTCTGTCTGCTGTGGGATGTGTTTAACCTCCTCTGTCTGCTGTGGGATGTGTTTAACCTCCTCTGTCTGCTGTGGGATGTGTTTAACCTCCTCTGTCTGCTTCATGGAGAATGGCTACAGTTTTGCTTCCCAGTGAGATGTTAACATTTCCTCACAGGCTTGCAGAAAAATCAACCGAGTTTCCAATGAGCCTGTTATCTCCCTTTCCTCATCCACCCACATTCCCCCCCCCCACCCACCCCCACCACTGCCTCTGAAAGAAATCAATACTGTGCAAGCTAACTAGGCATATTCTCCGGGAGAGGGTGGCCCCGGGATTGTAAACTAAACATGCTATAAAACATATGGCCGCATCAGAAGGAAATGCTTGCGCAGCTTTTTTTTTTAGCTAGTGGCGCGGTGGTTAATGACTTCCTGAGCCTCTTGATGTTCACCGTTATTCAGCCTGCGTCTGTCCCCTCCCCATCGCTGATGTTCAGGGAGCTCGGCTTAAAACAAACACATTACTAAGCTAAAATATATTCCGCTTGTTTATCAGTCAGATATTTGTTTCAGTCAATCCGTCATTGTGGATTCTGGGCTCGAGGGGGGGGGGGGGGGGGGGGGGGGGGGGGGGGGGGGGGGGGGGGGGGGGGGGGGGGGGGGGGGGTAGCTCTCAACATGCCCCGGTGCCAAGCGCAATTTAGATTGCTTTTGCGCATGATGTACCTTGATACTAGCACAGTTTTCCACGTACCGACTCGAAATGCTGTTAGTATGCACGTTCTGGACTCTTGTAAAAAAAAAAAAAAAAAAAATAGGTTGTCTCTTTGTTGCTAATTAGTCACCCTGAAACGCTACACTTTTCTTAATCCTTTTGATAGGAATATATCATTATATGCAAATTCAGCGATAATTGCACCCTATTTATAGGCGGATCTCATGTGTGTTATTTATTTATTCCGTTATCGTTAATAATCACTATTGTCTTCTTAAGAACTTAATAAATAAAATTAATGTAATGTAATAATGTAATAAAATGTAAAAAAATGAAGTCTCAGAAGCCCCCCCCCCCCCCCCCCCCCCCAACATAAAGGCTCTCTCCAATAGGAAGGCTTTAGATCCCCCCCCCCCAGCATAAAGGCTCCCTCCAATAGGAAGGCTTTAGATTCCCCCCCCCCCCCCAGCATAAAGGCTCTCTCCAATAGGAAGGCTTTAGATCCCCCCCCCCCCCCCAGCATAAAGGCTCTCTCCAATAGGAAGGCTTTAGATCCCCCCCCCCCCCCCCCCCCAGCATAAAGGCTCCCTCCAATAGGAAGGCTTTAGATTCCCCCCCCCCCCAGCATAAAGGCTCTCTCCAATAGGAAGGCTTTAGACCCCCCCCCCCCCCAGCATAAAGGCTCTCTCCAATAGGAAGGCTTTAGATCCCCCCCCCCCCCCCCCCCCAGCATAAAGGCTCCCTCCAATAGGAAGGCTTTAGATTCCCCCCCCCCCCCCAGCATAAAGGCTCCCTCCAATAGGAAGGCTTTAGATTCATGGACATCTTTCTTTTGGTTTCGACATGGTAATGCCATATCATATAAGATAAGAAACATGCTTAACTTGGTCTTCTTCTTCTTCTTCTTCTAAACGTCGTCTTAGCGTTGTCTTAGCGTTGTCTAAACATGTATCGTAGGCTCCTGGGTGGGTTTCTGCTTCTCTGTGTTATGTTGCCCTAAGCCTTCATAAGTACCACACACACAAACGAGTCCCAGTGCCGACAGCTGGCAGCCCAGTGCAGGATTAACTGGTACCTGTAGTGCTGCTTATAAATAGTGTGTAACAAATGCTACTGGAAACAAACCACGGCACAGCAACGGGTTGTGGTTTTGACCCCCTCCCCCTTTGTCTGTGTGTATTGTGTGTCGTCTGTGCGTGTTCGTTCACACACGGTCACATTTTCTCTGATTGAAGATAACCTCCCGTAGTCCCCTGCGATTGGGACTGAGGCCAGATCGCCAGCAGTATATAACCTGATCTACGACACTATACCCTCCATGTTTCCTGTAGTAGATCACCTGACCTTCGACACTATACCCTCCATGTTTCCTGTAGTAGATCACCTGACCTACGACACTATACCCTCCATGTTTCCTGTAGTAGATCACCTGACCTACGTCACTATACCCTCCATGTTTCCTGTAGTAGATCACCTGACCTACGACACTATACCCTCCATGTTTCCTGTAGTAGATCACCTGACCTACGACACTATACCCTCCATGTTTCCTGTAGTAGATCACCTGACCTACGACACTATACCCTCCATGTTTCCTGTAGTAGATCACCTGACCTACGTCACTATACCCTCCATGTTTACTGTAGTAGATCACCTGACCTACGACACTATACCCTCCATGTTTCCTGTAGTAGATAACCTGACCTACATTAAGAGACTATACCCTCCATGTTTCCTGTAGTAGGTAACCTGACCTACGTCACTATACCCTCCATGTTTCCTGTAGTAGATCACCTGACCTACGACACTATATCCTCCATGTTTCCTGTAGTAGATCACCTGACCTACGTCACTATACCCTCCATGTTTCCTGTAGTAGATAACCTGACCTACTACAATGTACCCTCCATGTTTCCTGTAGTAGATAACCTGAACTACGTCACTATACCCTCCATGTTTCCTGTAGTAGATAACCTGACCTACGTCACTATACCCTCCATGTTTCCTGTAGTAGATAACCTGACCTACTACAATGTACCCTCCATGTTTCCTGTAGTAGATAACCTGAACTACGTCACTATACCCTCCATGTTTCCTGTAGTAGATAACCTGACCTACGTCACTATACCCTCCATGTTTCCTGTAGTAGATAACCTGACCTACTACAATGTACCCTCCAGGTTTCCTGTAGTAGATAACCTGACCTACGTCACTATACCCCCCCATGTTTCCCGTAGTAGATCACCTGACCTACGACACTATACCCTCCATGTTTCCTGTAGTAGATCACCTGACCTACGTCACTATACCCTCCATGTTTCCTGTAGTAGATAACCTGATCTACTGTAAGACACTATACCCTGTGTAGAAATGATAATGGGCATGTATTATCTCTTATAATCCAGATTGCTAACAGCTAACAGTCACTCAAATGAAATCTAGACAGTCAAGGAGCAAATTTTAGCACATTTTTGGCGGCGAGGAAATACAACACATTTTAAGTACGGTGGCTCTCTGGACCTCGGTGAAGACCCAAAAGCGGCCCCGAGGAAAAATGAGTTTGACACCCCTGCCCCTGAAACAGTGTAGACACCTGGCAGAGGGAGCTAAGTGTTCACTCAAGAGAGGGTTGTGTGTGTCTGTGAGTGAGTGAAAGACTGAGAGATTGTTTAAATGAGTGAGTGCGTGGCTTTGTGCCCTCTGAAAGATACATATCACTCACTGTTAGGACTTTCATGTGTGGCCATGGAATGCATCAGCAATAGACTTTCAAAATGTTTTCTCCTTCTAGTGGCAACCTCACATTTACTAAAGCTGCACAAGGGGTTGCAACAACTGACTTTGAAATTGGAGAGACATGCACCCTTTCAGGAAGCCTCCTCTCTCCTTTATCCAATGGCCATCTCTTAGTGGAGGCCTTGACATGGAGAGTTGATCAAAGGTTGGGATGCTGTGAAGAGAGAGAGTGGGATAATCACCCTGCGCCACTGTAGAGTATAACAGAGAGCTCCACTCCAAGCTAGACACCCACCTCTTCTCCAGCCAGAGTAAGAGAATCACACACAGGAATCTGGCTCTGTAGCTTTCCCTCCATCTATTCCACAGTATCTGTGTCTGCTTGGAATTGTCAATCAGTACTGTATCAATGCACATAATATTGGATCCCCATCTCGATGTCTCCCATCTTCCTGCTTTCTTTCTTATTTGCTTTCCTTCTTTCCTTTCATTCTTTATTTCTCTCTTTCTTTACTTTTCTTCTAGCTCCCTCCCTCCCTCCCTCCCTCCCTCCCTCACTCACTCACTCACTCACTCACTCACTCACTCACTCACTCACTCACTCACTCACTCACTCACTCACTCCCCTCCTTCCCTCTCTCCCTTCTTTCCTTCCTTCCTTCCTTCCTTCCTTCCTTCCTTCCTTCCTTCCTTCCTTCCTTCCTTCCTTCCTTCCTTCCCTCTCTCCCTTACTTCCTTACTTCCTTCCTTCCTTCCTTCTCTCCTTCCTGCCCCCCTCCCTCATTGTTTTTAACCCCTTTTCTCCCCTGTTTGTTTGCCTGCCACAGTATTACCGTGGATGAAGTCCAGGCGAAACTCTCTCCCGTCCAGGATGAGGAGCATGCTCTATCTGAGGATGAAGCCGTGGTATGTTGAAACTGTGTTAAACATCTCACTGATGTTATAGGAGTTTGATGTTAGAAATACTTTGGGTCCTCAAGCGTATTTTTTTGTTGTTGTTCTAGCCCAGCACTAATCAAAGGCTTTGGTGATTAGTTGATTAGTGGAATCAGCTAGTGCTGGGCTAGAAAATAGGTGAATTAGTTGAAGCAGGCGTGTTAACGCTGGGCCAGAACAAAATGTGGCACCCCAGGGGCTCAATAAAAATAGCTAGTCTCTTCCTCAAAATTTCAAACACAAAGCAGATATCCCAGCCTAATCATTGGTTTCCCGGGTTCCATTGTCAAAATCTCCCTCGCTATTCGACAAGTACTCTCACCACAGGCTCTATCCACACTCATTTGAATTCATAGACATACAGTTTCCAACAAGGATTTTCCTTCAACCGTGATGTATGAGAATGCCGCTGTCTGTTCCACTTTAAACTGTGAGCTTGCGCACCAAGAGCAGATATCAAAGTATTTTTTTTTTTGGGGGGGGGGGGGGGGGGGGGGGGTAAACAAAATACCTGAATCTCCTTTTTCTTTCAATGCTAATTGGTATGCGAGAGGGCCTGCCGGTGTCCCTAGAGTGGGTAGTGTGGTAGATTTAGACTTGGCTAGTATATAGACACACACACACTGTGAACAGGCTCTCACGTCCACCAAAATGCACCAATCATGCAACATCAATATTGTATATCTCAATGTGCACCAGTCACACATCATCCATATTGTATATCTCAAAATGCTTATAGGGGAGGATTACCCAAGGTTTCTTATCATGCAGTATGCAATTATCGACGTGTGAGTGTGTGCTCTTGTGTGGGTGCGTGTCTCCGTGTGCGTGTGAGACTTATTTGTGTCTGATGTTCCCGAGAAGTGTCTCCTAATCAGGTTCTTGTCCAAGTTAGCTTTGAGTAACAAGACTCAGTTGACACAATGCTAGTTAGCTTTATGTAACAAGACTCAGTTGACACAATGCTAGTTAGCTTTACTTAACAAGACTCAGTTGACACAAAGCTAGTTAGCTTTACCTAACAAGTCTCAGTTGACACAAAGCTAGTTAGCTTTACTTAACAAGTCTCAGTTGACACAATGCTAGTTAGCTTTATGTAACAAGACTCAGTTGACACAAAGCTAGTTAGCTTTACTTAACAAGTCTCAGTTGACACAAAGCTAGTTAGCTTTATGTAACAAGACTCAGTTGACACAATGCTAGTTAGCTTTATGTATCAAGACTCAGTTGACACAAAGCTAGTTAGCTTTGAGTAACAAGACTCAGTTGACACAAAGCTAGTTAGCTTTATGTAACAAGTCTCAGTTGACACAAAGCTAGTTAGCTTTATGTAACAAGACTCAGTTGACACAAAGCTAGTTAGCTTTATGTAACAAGACTCAGTTGACACAAAGCTAGTTAGCTTTGAGTAACAAGACTCAGTTGACACAATGCTAGTTAGCTTTATGTATCAAGACTCAGTTGACACAAAGCTAGTTAGCTTTGAGTAACAAGACTCAGTTGACACAAAGCTAGTTAGCTTTATGTAACAAGACTCAGTTGACACAATGCTAGTTAGCTTTATGTAACAAGACTCAGTTGACACAAAGCTAGTTAGCTTTACTTAACAAGTCTCAGTTGACACAAAGCTACTTTAGATGCATTTAAATGCAAAGGAATTCCGTATCAGTAAGCAGCATTCTGATTGGACAGCTGTACCAAACTAATCTCCAGGGGTCTACTGATGTTGCGTGGCATTCTGAACCATGTATCCTACCCCCAAAAAAATACCAAGTCCTTCCCTCGCAAGCGACATTAAAGGGCCCAGAATGGGAAACCACTGGCTGTTTGTTATTTATAGCTGGTGAGGACACAGGAAGGCAATCCTAATTAATTCACATACATTTGAAGTGAGTGAATGAATATGAATATGCATGAATATGAAAGTGTGCACTTATCCAATCAAACGATGATCAAGCCCGGCGAATTAAACAGTTTGCCAAGGACAGTAGTTAATGGGCAATTTACATTGGAACGAGGAAGCAGCCGCGTGAAGACGTCGACGCCCTACAAGGAGCTGTGCTTTTTTTTTTTGTTCTGCGTTTCGCTCTGATTGGCAGCGACATTCGACCTGTTGTTATCAGTAACCCCGTGACATTCTCCCCACAAAGAAGTGTTACGTCGGCCATTTTTTTTTGGACATTAAGTGAGACTGCTTACGCTCCTAATACATGAACGTGTTCACTTCTTCCCAAGGCGGAGAAACCCCCCCCCCATTGTTCAGGTTGATAACATAGGCCTCCGAGTTGAGTTCCCAGTCGTGTTGAGAGCTGTTGTATTTGAGAGATGGTCTGTTATTGTACCGTCCAAAGACTTCCATTACTCTGGTCAGAAGGATGTCAGGAGCAATTGGGCTGTAGTTTTAGATTTCTCACACTTCCCCCACTTCCTGTCATTTCCACTTAATTTTGATTTGGTTCCTCCCTCGTTTCCTCTCGACTCCTCCCTCGTTTCCTCTCTTGTCTCCTCCCTCGTTTCCTCTCTCGACTCCTCCCTCGTTTCCTCTCTTGGCCCCTCCCTCGTTTCCTCTCTTGACTCCTCCCTCGTTTCCTCTCTTGACCCCTCCCTCGTTTCCTCTCTTGACACCCTCCCTCGTTTCCTCTCTCGTCTCCTCTCTCGTCTCCTCCCTCGTTTCCTCTCTTGTTTCCTCCCTCATTTACTCTCTTGTGACCTCCCTCATTTCCTCTCTCGTTTCCTCTCTCGTTTCCTCCCTCGTTTCCTCATCTCATCTACTCACTCGATTCCTCCCTCTCTCTACTTTCTCTGAAAAAAGCTTTGGGCACCGCCAGAAAATTCAGTTTCCACTTCAGTGGTCCAGATCATTCAAGAACAGAGAGTACCTCAAACACAATTTGCTGATCAAAGGAAGCGTTCTTCTCTGTAAGGGAAAGCAGGACTTTAGACAGTGGCATTAGGCAATGCTATGAGAAGAGAAGGCTTTACACTGTGTCCATTGTTTTTAGTTGAGGAATCATAGTTTGTATAATTCGTAGGTAAAAAGTGATTTCATTTGAAAAGGGAGGGTCTCGTAATCCATTGTGTGTTATCTACATACGGTTCAATGAACACGAAACGACACTGGCATGCATATTATCCACGCTCATGCCCACATTGTCTCAATACCTCATCAGAAATCCACTATAAGGACAAGTGTGCATTTTGAAGTCTCTTCTCTGGTATCTTTTTTTCTGCCGTCGGAAACCCTCTTGGTTGTCTCCATCAGAAATCAAACATGGCCACCACATACTCAGAGTCGTTCGCGCGTGACTTGTTGCTCGGATGTGATGAAGAGAAGCAGAGTTGAGCTGGGGAGATTGATTGCAGTCTCCTTGCGGATGGACCTCCAGGCCTCAAAATGAGAGACATTTCACCCTCTCCTCCTTCAAACTTGGACTCACCTAACCCTTACGCCCTTCATAGGGAATGAGAGGTCTCACCACAGATTAGGTTTCTATAACAAACAACAACAAAAAAAGAAGACGGAGAGAAAAAAATCCTGCTGAAAAAGAAATCCGTCTTAGGTGAGAGAGAGGAAAAAGCCATCCTTCTTCACCCTCCATTTCCTGTTGCAAGCTTAGGTAATCCTGTAGGTCCTAATTTATGTGGTCTCTGACACCTGGTGTTGCATGGCAAACGGTCCAGGAACAAAAGGACAATGCCCAAGGACTAGTCAGCCCTTCCCTCTCTGAGGGGAATCTCTCTGTTACAGTATCCAAAGGACTGACTATTATTACAGAATACTACAATACCATATCTGGTGTCTATCTGAAACGTGTCCTCCACAGAGGACCCTGAAGTTGTCTATATGGATGGAGGATCTCTGTGGTTACTTGTATCTGTATCTGGGAGAACTCTTTGAGTTAGTCTACGCAAAGGGGTTTTAGGGTTCCTGTTATGAATTCTGACTTATTTATAATCTTCTTATCTCCCAGACAAGCCGTTAGATATTGTGACAACCTGTGGAGATTGGGCCTGGGAGCTTTTAAGTTATTGTTAACTTGGTATCGTTTGATTGGTCAATGGTGGTTGGTTTTGGGTTGAAAGGTTACACCTTCAGATGTTATAAATGGAATGAAATGCCTTTGTTCTCTCTCTCTCTTTCCTATATACAGTCAATGGAGGAAGGTTTATGATCAATTTTCATTTCCTAGGCTTCTCGGGCCTCTGGCCTAATAGGTATATCTTTGTTCATACTTTGTATTCTATGTTAACCTTAGGATCTATATGCCTGGAAGTGTACTTTGTAATATCAGTATTGTCTTATAACTTGTTTTATGCCTTGTATGTGAATCCATTTATTGTGCAATGTTAATTAAATATCTGCTTTTGATATAGACAATTTTACAGACCAAATTTTGCTAGTCAACGTCAACTCATTGACTAATGCTTGCACGACAATGCCAGTCACTGTTCTGGGATCAGTGGCTGACATGACTATGCCAGAGAATTCTGTATGTTCTGTTGTCAGGCAGAGATGGGTCATGTCCATTCTGTTCTAGAATCAGTGGTGTCATGAACAAAAACAAGGTCTCCTCGTAATAAGCACTCTAACACCCATATTCTCCTTCTCACCAATCCTTAATGAATATATATGTTTGATTGGATGTACAGTACCAGTCAAAAGTTTGGACACACCTACTAATTCCAGGGTTTTTCTTTATTTTGACTGTTTTCTACATTGTAGAATAATAGTGAAGACATCAAAACTATGAAATAACACATATGGAATCATGTAGTGACCAAAAATAGTGTTAAACAATATTTGCCACCCTTTGCCATTACAGCTTTGCATACTTTTGGCATTCTCTCAACCAGCTTCATGAGGTAGTCACCTGGAATGCATTTCAATTAATAGGTGTGCCTTGTTAAAAGTACATTTGTGGAATTTCTTTCCTTCTTAATTTGTTTGAGCCAATAAGTTGTGTTATGACAAGGTAGGGTGGTATACAGAAGGTTCCCCTATTTGGTAAATGACCAAGTGCATATTATGGCAAGTACAGCTCAAATAAGCAAAGAGAAACGATCATTACTTTAAGACATTCCGAAAATGTCAAGAACTTTGAAAGTTTCTTCAAGGGCAATGCCAAAACCATCAAGCGCTATGATGGAACTGGCTCTTATGAGGAGCCGACACAGGAAAGGGGGCTCTAGAGTTACCTCTGTTGCAGAGGATAAGTTCATTAGAGTTACGGGCCCACTCTTGGCATTCTCTCAACCAGCTTCACCTGGAATGCATTTCCGCATATGCTGAGCACTTGTTGGCTATTTTTCCTTATTGGATCAGATTGTTGTCTTGGAGACATGGTTCCATCCACTCCCCCAACCAGATTGTTGTCTTGGAGATATAGTTCCATCCACTACCCCAACCAGATTGTTGTCTTGGAGACATGTTTCCATCCACTCCCCCAACCAGATTGTTGTCTTGGAGACATGGTTCCATCCACTCCCCCAACCAGATTGTTGTCTTGGAGACATGGTTCCATCCACTCTCCCAACCAGATTGATGTCTTGGAGATATAGTTCCATCCACTACCCCAACCAGATTGTTGTCTTGGAGACATGTTTCCATCCACTCCCCCAACCAGATTGATGTCTTGGAGACATGGTTCCATCCACTCTCCCAACCAGACATCACAGCGCTACTGGCTGAAAGTTTAACTACATTTGATCACGTCATGAGGGATAAACTGGAGTAGACTACATTGTTCTCCTCTGTCGTGTTTCAACATCTGTCGGGTCACGAAAGGAGATGTCATCCCATGGAGGCTGCAACCTGCACCCCCCCCCCCCCCCCCCCCCCGCCCCTTAAGGCTATAGCGACGATGCGTCCGACTTGTAACTTTAACGTCAATCTCTTATCTCCCTCATTGCACTTACCACACTCTTCGTGGCTTGGCAGTCCCATCCTCGTCCCACAAGGTCAAACACCCGGCCTAACTAATAACATCGGCCGCTTGTGTTTAAGCCCAGCCAGCACTGTGGATTTTCCCCTCCCGAGGGGCGAGGGGGCATATTTGCATTAAGACAAGTAGTAGCTTGGCTCATAGTTGAATGTTGATGCTGTGTACTGTAATGGTCCTTAACCAGGAAATAAGATAGTTCACGATGCTCGTTGTCAGAGCATACTCTTGTATTTGACAAAGAGTGTGAGATATTATGTCATGCCATGACATATCATCAAACCATTAGGACTACTAAGTGTCAGAGCCTTGGTTTGCCCTGCAAATTATAACTACAAGAGTGGGGGGAAATTCTTGGAAAAAATGTAGACTGCTTTTCCACCAGCTACCAAAAGGGGGCAGCAGGCCTCTTGTGAAATAGTCACTAATGTAAAGTCACATTCACAGTTAATTGAATCCCTTTGTTTTCATGGGCTGGGCCTGAGGTGCTGCTTTTCTTTCTTTGTTTTCAGGAAAAGAGATCCCTCCTGTTCTGAGAAGATCCTGATCTCCCTCCCAATAAATTCCTTTCAATTGCGTATGGGAACTGTGTGCGAGCTTATACCGTTTCAAAGGGTTTGATATCTAATGTGTTGACAGGGCTTTTGCTACTGGACTAGTGTAGGGGCATAGTATAGGCTTTCTTTAAATGGCTGCCGTGTCTTTGGGGTTCACAGTTGTATTGGTTTGCGCTATTCTAACAGTAGCAGTCTAGCTTGGCTGTATCAGGCTAGAAGTTGTTTTGTTGTTGCTTGGCGTAGGGTCATAGGTTTCAGGGAAGTCGCATTTATCCAACTGGAATACATGTGTTTGGATAACATTCCCTGTTTTGAGCTTGCAGTGTCACAGGCAGGCTGGCTGGCTGGCTGGCTGGCTGGCTGGCTGGTTGGCAGGCTGGCTGGCTGGCTGGCTGGTTGGCAGGCTGGCTGGCTGGTTGGCTGGCTGGCAGGCTGGTTGGCAGGCTGGCTGGCTGGCTGGTTGGCAGGCTGGCTGGCTGGGGGAGTCTGTAGTCTGAGTTCCCCTGTCACTACCGTTTCTCACTTCTCGTCACACGCCTCATGTTTTTCATGCCCGGCTAGAGTTATATAATGTGAAATGACAACCAGAAGAGCATGATACGTGACTTGTAGTGTCGAAGTAAATAACATTGACCCGTTTAAAACACTGTAATATATGGTGTTATGGTCTTTGTAGGTAGGGGGGGGGGGGGGGGGGGGGGGATGAACGTATCGGAAAGGATTCTGTTTCTCTTGTGCCTCTCATCTTCTTCCTCCTCCTCCCGTCATTGTTGCCAAGGTAATGGAGCTAGTGGGAGGTCAAAGGGCGAGAGGGAAGGTGGAGTTTTGTGTTCTCCTCCTTTTTATTGCCAATTACAACATATTGGATGACTGTCATTCATATTCCTTTCACCCAGCTCAATGTGACAGCGATAGGTTTAGGCTACTACATGATACTAGAATTTTCCCTATAACCAATCATGAGGTTGCCTCAACCTAACCGACAAATGAAAGTTTGCAACGTAGGTGCACAGGTTGAGAGAAATTATAGTAATCAAGGTGACACATTTAGTACTACCTTGCACACTCTTGCCTGTTTCTAGCTGATCTATGGTGTAGCCATTAGTCTAACAGGTGCAAGCGAGAGTTTCTATTGGACAAATTCAGGTACGTTTGTCCCCGCTTCGTTACGCTTGCTTCCGTTTTACGAAACGTTTTTCAACATAATCGGCGGAATGAATACACCCCTGATCACACGCAAACACAGAAGTAGCAGCCACATGCAAACCGCATGATCCCTTTGATCGTTGCATATATCATTCCTTCTCGCATCTACGCTCCTCTCACCTTTTCCCTTCGCTTGTGAACTTAGTGAACAATGCAACAGCTGTCTTGTGACCAGGTGAAAAAAACATTTCCAAGTGAAACTTTCATAACCGCTAAGCGCTCCACAAAGCCTACGTTGTTTTTACCATATTAACGTCATAGTCAACATAACTACTAGAACTAACGCGTTAGTAAACCCGCTACAATCACGCAGTACATTGTACAGTCAGCAAACAGTTTAGCAGTTAATAGAAACCAAAAGCTTACCTTGACACGGAAGAGTTCCAGTATTGGATAGCCATAGCCAGTTAGCTAACATAGCATCCCTCTTTGTTTGAGCCGGGTGTTTGCATAGACTAAACTAGCTAGCTACATTTGCTCGCTAAGTAAGTGAAAGTGAGCTATAGCTAGTTCTCTCTTGCTCTCTCTCTCTGGTGTTTGAGTAGGTTAAACTCGTGAAAGTAAAACACACACATATATATTATATATTACAAAATATAAGTAGCTAGCTCTTTCTCTCTCGCTTCTCCTTCATTTTGGAATAAATTAATTTGTTCAAAACTGTTAAACTGTTTTCTTTCTCTATCTTTGAGTCAACTAATCACCACATATGATGCACTGCAGTGCTAGCTAGCTGTAGCTTATGCTTTCAGTACTAGATTCATTCTCTGATCCTTTGATTTTAAAAACATTTTTAAATGTTATTTCACCTTTATTTAACCAGGTAGGCTATTTGAGAACACGTTCTCATTTGCAACTGCGACCTGGCCAAGATAGCATAGCAATTCGACACAACAACACAGAGTTACACATGGAATAAACAAAACATAGTCAATAATACAGTAGAACAAAATAAAACAAAAAGTCTATATACAGTGAGTGCAAATGAGGTAAGTTAAGGGAGTTAAGGCAATAAATAGGCCATGTGGCGAAGGAATTACAATATAGCAATTAAACACTGGAATGGTAGATGTGCAGAAGATGAATGTGCAAGTAGAGATACTGGGATGCAAAGGAGCAAGATACATAAATAAATACAGTATGGGGATGAGGTAGGTAGATAGATGGGCTGTTTACAGATGGGCTATGTACAGGTGCAGGTGCAGCTGGGGCTTAAAGCTAGTGAGGGAGATATGAGTCTCCAGCTTCAGAGATTTTTGCAGTTTGTTCCAGTCATTGGCAGCAGAGAACTGGAAGGAAAGACGACTAATTGAGTGGAAAATATGTCAGTTCATGCTGCAAGAGCTCTGATAGGTTAGAGGACGTTCTCCTAAAGTTGTCATAATTACTGTGTAAGTCTAGGGAAAGGGACGAGAACCATGAACCTCCTAGGTTTTGCATTGAAGTCAATGTACCCAGAGGAGAACGGAAGCTAGCTGTCCTCCGACTACACCATGGTGTTACCCTACAGAGTGCTATTGAGGCTACTGTAGACCTTCAATTGCAAAACAGTGTGTTTTACACAATTATTTGGTGACGTGAATTTACCTAGTATAGTTTTAATCTAAAAAGGATAACTTTGTTAATGTTTTACTATTTTAATTTTTATGAAATTCACTGAGGAGAATGATCCTCCCCTTCCTCCTCTGAGTAGCCCCCCCCCCCCCCCCACACACACACATACTTCCACTATGTCAACAGAGCATGATGGCCTTGAACAGAGCATGATGCTCAGTCAGCTTTAAAGAATAAACCCCAACTAATAACAGCAACAACCATCTTAGCTTATGTCCTTATAGCTATCCGTCCAGCTGTAGCTCCTCCATTTTATTTTAACAGTGGCGCTTTGCTGCTTGTTTGTAAAATAAGCGAGGAGTTTTAATAACCTTCATAATGTAACTATGTAATCAAGAGGCCACCGTCCAGACCCCGCAAATCCACCAGCGAGGCGACGGGCACCAACACATCCACTCATCAGAATTTTCACGGTGGTCTGACTGAACATTTATTACTCGTCTCACACCGCGCTGCATACCAGGACTCTCAGCTGTGAGAACAGGGCATTAACGTGGCCTAAACTCTGCTGTGAAAACAGGGCATTAACATGGCCTAGACTCTGCTGTGAAAACAGGGCATTAACATACCAGGACTCTCAGCTGTGAGAACAGGGCATTAACATGGCCTAAACTCTGCTGTGAAAACAGGGCATTAACATGGCCTAAACTCTGCTGTGAAAACAGGGCATTAACATGGCCTAAACTCTGCTGTGAAAACAGGCATTAACGTGGCCTAAACTGTGCTGTGAAAACAGGACATTAACGTGGCCTAAACTCTGCTGTGAAAACAGGGCATTAACATACCAAGACTCTGCTATGAAAACAGGGCATTAACATGGCCTAGACTCTGCTGTGAAAACAGGGCATTAATATACCAGGACTCAGCTGTGAGAACAGGGCATTAACATGGCCTAAACTCTGCTGTGAAAACAGGGCATTAACATGGCCTAAACTCTGCTGTGAAAACAGGGCATTAACATGGCCTAAACTCTGCTGTGAAAACAGGCATTAACGTGGCCTAAACTCTGCTGTGAAAACAGGACATTAACGTGGCCTAAACTCTGCTGTGAAAACAGGGCATTAACATACCAAGACTCAGCTGTGAGAACAGGGCATTAACATGGCCTAGACTCTGCTATGAAAACAGGGCATTAACATGGCCTAGACTCTGCTGTGAAAACAGGGCATTAATATACCAGGACTCAGCTGTGAGAACAGGGCATTAACATGGCCTAGACTCTGCTGTGATAACAGGGCATGAACATGGCCTAAACTCTGCTGTGAAAACAGGGCATTGACATGGCCTAGTCTCCCGGGGACTCTGCTGTGAAAACAGGGCATTAACATGGCCTAGATTCTGCTGTGAAAACAGGGCATTAACATGGTCTAGACTCTGCTGTGAAAACAGGGCATAAACATGGCCTAAACTCTGCTGTGAAAAGAGGGCATGAACATGGCCTAGACTCTGCTGTGAAAACAGGGCATTAACATGGCCTAGACTCTGCTGTGAAAACAGGGCATGAACATGGCCTAGACTCTGCTGTGAAAACAGGGCATGAACATGGCCTAGTCTCTGCTTGTAAAACAGGGCATTAACATGGCCTAGACTCTGCTGTGAAAACAGGGCATGAACATGGCCTAGACTCTGCTGTGAAAACAGGGCATTAACATACCAGGGCTCAGCTGTAAAAACAGGGCATGAACATGGCCTAAACTCTGCTGTGAAAACAGGGCATGAACATGGCCTAGACTCTGCTGTGAAAACAGGGCATCAACATACCAGGGCTCAGCTGTGGGAACAGGGCATTAACATGGCCTAGACTCTGCTGTGAAAACAGGGCATTAACATGGCCTAGACTCTGCTGTGAAAACAGGGCATGAACATGGCCTAGACTCTGCTGTGAAAACAGGGCATTAACATACCAAGACTCAGCTTTGAGAACAGGGCATTAACATGGCCTAGACTTTGCTGTGAAAACAAGGCATGAACATGGCCTAGACTCTGCTGTGAAAACAGGGCATTAACATGGCCTAGACTCTGCTGTGAAAACAGGGCATTAACATGGCCTAGACTCAGCTGTGAAAACAGGGTAATAACATGGCCTAGACTCCTGGGGTCTCTGCTGTGAAAACAGGGCATGAACATGGCCTAGACTCAGCTGTGAAAACAGGGCATTAACATGGCCTAGACTCCCGGGGACTCTGCTGTGAAGACATTAACATGGCTGACATTAGAAAGGTAAGGGCCAGGGGTTCGCTGAATGGAAAGGATGGATAAGGGAGTAATGGGAGCGATCCAGTTAGATCTCAAAACTACTGGATAGTGTTTCTCATGTCAGGAACCACATTCATATTATGTAATGGGGCGGCATGTGGCCTAGTGGTTAGAGTGTTGGGCCAGTAACTGAAAGGTTGCTAGATTGAATCCCCGAGGTAAAAATCTGTTGTTCTGCCCCTGAACAAGGCAGTTAACCCACTGTTCCTAGGCCGCCATTGTAAATAAGAATTTGTTCTTAACTGACTTGCCTGGTTAAATAAATGTAAAATTAAAATGTAAGGGATAAGCAACGATGGGTTTATGTGTTCCGTGGAGAATAATGCAGAACGTGGAAGGTGTGTGCCACCAAGGCCTATCCTAATTGCATTATTTTCCAGAGAACGCATAGAGCCTTCAGTTGATGATCCCGCTTATACCACACCTATAGTTGAACACGTTTGCCTGTAGAAATGTGTTCATCGTCCACTGAATTAGCTAGCAAGTTTACTAGATAAATACTAGATGGTTATTACTGCGTTGTCGGAACTAGAAGCACAAGCGTTTCGCCACACTCGCATTAATTAACATCTGCTCACCACGTGTATGTGACAAATACATTTGATTTGATTTGAAGTAGTTGCCTTGGTAACCAAACAAACAGGCTTGCTAGCTCAGCGAACCAAACCATCAGTCCTGCTGTCTTGCTATTATGAAAATCGAATTCAACAATGCAAATGGTATTTTCAATTGGACTTTTGCTATCAAAAGCAGCTCAAACATAGAACTGCTAAGAATTAACTTCATAGCCATTGAGTAATGCAATGCATTATAGAGAAATACTGGGCACTCTACAATGCCCTTCTAGCCAATCGTGGTGTAAATAGCAATCTTCTGCGTAACTGATATAGCAACTTCTGAGCGGCTCTGTATGTTAACCTGTATCCACCTGCCCTGCGGAGGAGCTCAAACGTATGTGTGTGGTTTTACTATGCAAAGTACACCACCAGGCCTAAAACTAAGCAACGGCCTTGGAATGACATGTTCTTCTCAACGCGGAGCAAAGTTGAATTCTCTTATATATTTGTATCATTAATGCAATAACACAGAGATATATGGTGATTCTCCCAAAATATTATGCTAGAGAAATCACCTTACAAGCTACATTGGCAGTCCCTAAAAGCAAGCCCAGGGCAACAATTAGTATTCTTATCACCCTTCTCCACTCGGCAACCACTTTCAACGCTGTACTCCTGTCACAAGCCACGGACGCCCGTCTACAACGATATCCAGGAGCACAGTCGTTGGTTGCCATGGCAGCATCAAAGAGCTGCTAACCTCTGCTCAACCTATACCTTTGTTTGCCAGATGGACACATTCACAGGTGATGTAATGTGATTCTGTCGACTAGTAATGCTTTGTCTATTATAAACTTATAAACTTATAAACTTATAAACTTATAAACTTATAAACTTATAGCTACTTGATGCATATTTCTTCTCTTTTTTTTTCTTCTCCTCCCCAATACACATTCTGCATTTGTGCTTATATTAAATGTAATTAATTAATTATTAATTAGATTGTGACATTGTATTTTCCATAAGCTGTTACCTCAATCCGTTTTAATACAAATCTACCACGCACGATCATTATTTTTCTCTTTGTGTGTGCTTATTTGATGCTGTTTTGTATGAAGTATGGCTTGGGTAAAGGCCACGTAAAGTCTGTTTGACACCTCCAGTCGATAGACTCATCTTATAGGAGAAGCTGAGTTCTTAGCTGAAGCTGAGTATTTACATTTAAAATCATATTCGATCACAACAGCATCAAGAGGTGTATAGACAGGCAGACCGGCAGACTGACTGACTGACAGGCAAGCAGGCAGTCAAGCAGACAGACAGGCTAGATGACGAACACTAAGTCCTTTGTGGGGGAAATATTTTTTTTTTGCGAGGTCTCCATGACGACCCCACTGTATGGCAGATGAGACGATGACGATGAGCTCCAAGAGAACACAGCCACTGTCAAGGCCCTTGCTATTTTGGCTTGAAGGAGTTTTGACGAAAATGTTATGTTAGCCAAAATAATGTTTCTCTCTCATCTCTTGGCTTTTCTACCATTTGAAAGCTGTCCAATTCGGCTCGCTGGTGAGGGATGACACAGCGGATGACAAAACTCCTGTGTCTGACTGTCTGTCAAGCTCGCTTTTTATCCGACTGACATTTGCTGGCTCAGGTACAGCCAAGCTCGGGAGAGCCAGGGATAAGAGCCAGACGCAGATGGCTTTTCCTCAGAATTCTGTCGAGCTCAAGATTTTCCGGAAAGCTCCTGAATCGAGGCGTTTGCACACTCCTCAAAATGTAATTGGTTATGGGGGAGATCACAGTGTTATTCTGTCACTATGTTCCATAACAGCACCGGGGTTCACGTTCATGACTTTTGTTTGTATGTTTGTAATTCCACAAACCGCCCCCACTCTCTATTAGTGAGTAAGGCTTGGTGCACCGGTACTTCAGTACCTTTTCAGTCCTCTATTAGTGAGGTAAGTGAAAGAAAAACAGGTCAGTGGAGGCTCCTCAGTGGAGGAAGGTTCAGGATTGGTGGTGATCAGTGGAGGAAGGTTCAGGATTGGTGGTGATCAGTGGAGGAAGGTTCAGGATTGGTGGTGGTCAGTGGATGAAGGTTCAGGATTGGTGGTGGTCAGAGGAGGCTCCTCAGAGGAAGAAAGTTGAGGATGGTGGAGGTGTAGCTGTTTCGTTGATTGGCGAGAAAGCATCTGGTTGCGCTACATCACAATGAGACGCCTCAGAAATCCCAAGGCCATTGTTTTTCGGCAACAATTGCGTGTTCCGTCTTGCCCGAGGAGTGTCGTCCTCAGAAGACTCACACAGCAGAAAAGAACCGTTATGTAAGGAACATTTAGAGCTTGTCTTTTGTTCACTGTCTGGGACCTTGGATCTATTTTCTCTTTATTTCTTCCAGCTTTTTCCTCCAGTTTTCTCTCGCCTTCATCTGACACATAGGGAAACAATGATAGGGTTTCCCAGGTAAGAGTCAGCCAGTGATTCAATGACAGAAATGGCACAGGGGCCAAGGGGGCCCCCAGGTTTAGCCCTGTCTGAAGCATGCACGCCGGGGAAGGGAAGGAAAAGGGGTGGGGGTGAGGATGGGTGTCACGGGAGATTGCTTCCTCTGTGACAAGCCGCCATGTTGCGTGCAGACTTCCTGACAGCGAGCTAAGCAAAGAGACAGAACGGGCTGACCCCTCGCCATTGCAAAACAAGAGCCATATTTTTGGGGACAGCATTGATGTCAGAAGGAAGGGAGATCTACATTTTTCTTTAAGTTCATTTCATTTCAGTATGTGTGGTTCAGTAAAGGCCCTCTCATTGTTTGTGGTTAGGAGGGCTGTGCAGGGATGCCCAGTTGAATTGCGTTGGACCTGTACTGGTTGTGTTGTACATTGATGTACAGTTTGATATAAAGTTTGGGGACACCTACTCATTCAATGGTTTTTATTTATTTGTACTATTTTCTGCATTGTAGAGTAATAGTGAAGACATCAACACTATGAAATAACACATATGGAATCATGTAGTAACCAAAAAAGTGTTTAACAAATCAAAATAAATGTTATATTTGAGATTCTTCAAAGTAGCCACCTTGATGACAGTTTTGCACACTCTTGGCATTCTCACAACCAGCTTCATGAGGAATGCTTTTCCAACAGTCTTGAAGGAGTTCCCACATATGCTGAGCACTTGTTGGCTGCTTTTCCTTCACTCTGCGGTCCAACTCATCCCAAACCATCTAATTTGGGTTGAGGTCAGGTGATTGTGGAGGCCAGGTCATCTGATGCAGCACTCCATCACTCTCCTTCTTGGTCAAATAGCCCTGATACAGCCTGGAGGTGTGTTTTGGGTCATTGTCCTGTTGAAAAACAAATGATAGTCCCACCAAGCGCAAACCAGATGGGATGGCGTATCGCTGCAGAATGCTGTGGTAGCCATGCTGGTTAAGGTGTACCTTGTATTCCAAATAAATCACAGACAGTGTCACAAGGCACACCCACACCATTATACCTCCTCAAATTTTGAGTCATCAGACCAAGGGACAGATTTTCACTGGTCTAATGTCTATTGCTCGTGTTTCTTGGCCAAAGCAAGTCTCTTCTTCTTATTGGTGTCCTTTAGTAGTGGTTTCTTTGCAGCAATGTGTCCATGAAGGCCTGATTCATGCAGTCTCCTCTGAACAGTTGATGCTGAGATGTGTATTTTTCTTGAACTCTGAAGCATTTATTTGGGCTGCAATTTCTGAGGCCGGTAACTCTAATGAACTTATCTTCTGCAGCAGAGGTAACTCTGGGTCTTCCTTTCCTGTGGCGGTCCTCATGAGAGCCAGTTTCATCATAGCGCTTGATGGTTTTTGCGACTGCACTTGAAGAAACTTAAAAGTTCTTGACATTTTCCGGATTGACTGACCTTCATGTCTTAACCTCTCTAGGGTATGTGGGACGCTAGCGTCCCATCTGGCCAACATCCAGTGAGATTGCAGAGCGTCAAATTCAAATACAGAAATAGTCATTATAAAAATTCAGAAAACAAAACATATTTTACATAGGTTTAAAGATTAACTTCTTGTGAATCCAACCACGGTGTCAGATTTAAAAAATGCTTTACGGCGAAAGCATACCTTACGATTATTTGAGAACATAGCCCAGTTGACAAATTATTACAAACAGTAATCAGCCAAGCAGAAGCGTTACAAAACTCAGAAATAGAGATAAAATGAATCCCTTACCTTTGACGATCTTCATATGGTTGCACTCAGAAGACATTAATTTACTCAATAAATGTTCCTTTTGTTTGATAAAGTCTCTTTATATCCAAAAACCGTTTTGTTCACACATTTTCTTCAGTAATCCACAGGCTCAAACACAGTCACAACAGGCAGACAAAAAACGATCAAACAATGTTTATATTCAATCCTCAGGTTGCTTTTAGCCTAAATTATCTATAATAGTTCAACTGGACAATAACGTTGTCAATATAAAAGAAATGCACACTCTCGGGATTGCGCATTAAAAAGCTCTGTGACACGTCAGGGTCCACTCATTCAGACTGGTCTTCCTCCCTCATTTATAAGAATACAAGCCTGAAACAATTTCTAAAGACTGTTGACATCTAGTGGAAGGCATAGGAACTGCAAATTGAGTCCTATGTCAATGGATACTGTAATGGCATTGAATAGAAAACCACAAAACAAAAACAAACAAACTTCCTGAATGGATTTTTCTCAGGTTTTCACCTGCTAAATCAGTTCTGTTATACTCAGACACTATTTTAACAGTTTTGGAAACTTTTGAGTGTTTTCTATCGAAATCCACCAGTTATATGCATATCATATCTTCTGGGCCCGAGTAGCAGGCCGTTTAATTTGGGCATGCTTTTCATCCAAAATTCCAAATGCTGCCCCCTACACTAGAAAAGTTAAAAGTAATGATGGACTGTCATATCTATTTGCTTATTTGAGCTGTACTTGCCAAGAGTGTGCAAAGCTGTCATCAAGGCGAAGGATGGCTACTTCAAAAATCTAAAATATATTTTGATTTGTTTAACACTTTGTTGGTTACTACACGATTTCACGTGTTATTTCATAGTTTTGATGTCATCACTATTATTATACAATGTAGAAAATAGTAAAAATAAAGAAAAACTCTTGAATTAGTACGTGTGTCCAAACTTTTGATTGGTACTCTTGAAATGAATCATCACAAGGGAGATGTCAGCATTTCCCCACCCTGCAATCATTTCCCCTCACCCTGCAATCATTTCCCCCCACCCTGCAATCATTTCCCCGCACCCTGCAATCATTTCCCCTCACCCTGCAATCATTTCCCCTCACCCTGCAATCATTTCCCCCCACCCTGCAATCATTTCCTCCACCCTGCAATCATTTCCCCTCACCCTGCAATCATTTCCCCCCACCCTGCAATCATTTCCCCCCACCCTGCAATCATTTCCTCCACCCTGCAATCATTTCCCCCCACCCTGCAATCATTTCCCCCCACCCTGCAATCATTTCCTCCACCCTGCAATCATTTCCCCCCACCCTGCAATCATTTCCCCCCACCCTGCAATCATTTCCCCCCACCCTGCAATCATTTCCCCGCACCCTGCAATAATTTCCCCCCACCCTGCAATCATTTCCCCCCACCCTGCAATCATTTCCCCCCACCCTGCAATCATTTCCTCCACCCTGCAATCATTTCCCCCCACCCTGCAATCATTTCCTCCACCCTGCAATCATTTCCTCCACCCTGCAATCATTTCCCCACCCTGCAATCATTTCCCCCCACCCTGCAATCATTTCCTCCACCCTGCAATCATTTCCTACACCCTGCAATCATTTCCCCCCACCCTGCAATCATTTCCCCCGACCCTGCAATAATTTCCCCTCACCCTGCAATCATTTCCCCCCACCCTGCAATCATTTCCCCCCACCCTGCAAACATTTCCCCACCCTGCAATCATTTTGGGTGGCAGGTAGCCTAGTGGTTAGCGTTGGAATAGTAACCAAATTGTTGCAAAGTTCGACAAGGTTTTAATTAAATTCCCTCCACCCTGCAATCTGTCCCCATGCCATGTGTCACACTGCTCCCAGCCTCTGTTGAGATGGGTTTCTATTTACAAACAAAGGTCAAAGGGTTGCAACCTGTTACGTGAGGTCATAATGTCAATTTTGGGATCATGTAATTTCTCACTGTGTGCCCTTTGAGTCAGGAAAACATACCCAGTCCCTCCCTCCCTCCCTCCCTCCCTCCCTCCCTCCCTCCCTCCCTCCCTCCCTCCCTGTCTCCCTCCCTGTCTCCCTCCCTCCCTCCCTCCCTGTCTCCCTCCCTGTCTCCCTCCCTCCCTGTCTCCCTCCCTCCCTCCCTCCCTGTCTCCCTCCCTGTCTCCCTCCCTCCCTGTCTCCCTGCCTGTCTCCCTCCCTGCCTGTCTCCCTGTCTCCCTCCCTCCCCATCTCCCTCCCCCCTTTCTCCCTGTCTCCCTCCCCATCTCCCTCCCTTTCTCCCTGTCTCCCTCCCCATCTCCCTCCCTTTCTCCCTCCCTTTCTCCCTCCCTTTCTCCCTCCCTCCCTCCCTCCCTCCCTCCCTCCCTCCCTCCCTCCCTCCCTCCCTCCCTCCCTCCCTCCCTCCCTGTCTCCCTGTCTCCCTGTCTCCCTGTCTCCCTCCCTGTCTCCCTCCCTTTCTCCCTGTCTCCCTCCCCGTCTCCCTCCCTCCCTGTCTCCCTCCCTCCCTGTCTCCCTCCCCATCTCCCTCCCTCCCTGTCTCCCTCCCTCCCTCCCTGTCTCCCTCCCCGTCTCCCTCCTTGTCTCCCTCCCCGTCTCCCTCCCTCCTTGTCTCCCTCCCTCCCTGTCTCCCTCCCTGTCTCCCTCCCTGTCTCCCTCCCCATCTCCCTCCCTGTCTCATACATGTATCATGATCAGTGTTATGGGGAGAATCCAATCGTATGTTCTCATGCTTGTATGATTGGGTTCTCTGTTCTCTGGTGGTTTTAAGGCAATTATTGGTACCTCTCCTGGTTCCTTCTCCCCCCTGGCCTTGTCTTCTCTCCTGGTTCCTTCTCCCCCCCTGACCTTGTCTACCCTCCTGGTTCCTTCTCCCCCCTGGCCTTGTCTTCTCTCCTGGTTCCTTCTCCCCCCTTGACCTTGTCTTCTCTCCTGGTTCCTTCTCCCCCCTTGACCTTGTCTACTCTCCTGGTTCCTTCTCCCCCCTGGCCTTGTCTTCTCTCCTGGTTTCTTCTCCCCTCTGGCCTTGTCTACTCTCCTGGCTTTGTCTTCTCTCCTGGCCTTGTCTTCTCTCCTGGTTGCTTCTCCCTCCTGGCCTTGTGTTCTCCTGGTTCCTTCTCCCCCCATGACCTTGTCTACTCTCCTGGTTCCTTCTCCCCCCTGGCCTTGTCTTCTCTCCTGGTTTCTTCTCCCCCCTGGCCTTGTCTACTCTCCTGGCTTTGTCTTCTCTCCTGGCCTTGTCTTCTCTCCTGGTTCCTTCTCCCTCCTGGCCTTGTGTTCTCCTGGTTCCTTCTCCCCCCATGACCTTGTCTACTCTCCTGGTTCCTTCTCCCCCCTGGCCTTGTCTACTCTCCTGGCTTTGTCTTCTCTCCTGGCCTTGTCTTCTCTCCTGATTTCTTCTCCCCCCTTGACCTTGTCTTCTCTCCTGGTTCCTTCTCCCTCCTGGCCTTGTGTTCTCCTGGTTCCTTCTCCCCCCTGGCCTTGTCTTCTCTCCTGGCCTTGTCTTCTCTCCTGGTTCCTTCTCCCCCCTTGACCTTGTCTTCTCTCCTGGTTCCTTCTCCCCCCTTGACCTTGTCTACTCTCCTGGTTCCTTCTCCCCCCTGGCCTTGTCTTCTCTCCTGGTTCCTTCTCCCCCTGGCCTTGTGTTCTCATGGTTCCTTCTCCCCCCTTGACCTTGTCTACTCTCCTGGTTACTTCTTCCCACTGGCCTTGTCTACTCTCCTGGCCTTGTCTTCTCTCCTGGCCTTGTCTTCTCTCCTGGTTCCTTCTCCCCCGTTGATCTTGTCTACTCTCCTGGTTCCTTCTCCCCCCTGGCCTTGTCTTCTCTCCTGGTTCCTTCTCCCCCCTGGCCTTGCCTTCTCTCCTGGCCTTGTCTTCTCTCCTGGTTCCTTCTCCCCCCTTGACCTTGTCTACTCTCCTGGTTCCTTATCCCCCCTGGCCTTGTCTTCTCTCCTGGTTCCTTCTCCCCCCTGGCCTTGTGTTCTCCTGGTTCCTTCTCCCCCCTTGACCTTGTCTACTCTCCTGGTTCCTTCTCCCCCCTTGACCTTGTCTACTCTCCTGGTTCCTTCTCCCCCCTGGCCTTGTCTTCTCTCCTGGTTACTTCTCCCCCCTGGCCTTGTCTTCTCTCCTGGTTCCTTCTCCCCCCTGGCCTTGTGTTCTCCTGGTTCCTTCTCCCCCTTGGCCTTGTCTTCTCTCCTGGTTACTTCTCCCCCCTGGCCTTGTCTTCTCTCCTGGTTCCTTCTCCCCCCTGGCCTTGTGTTCTCCTGCTTCCTTCTCCCCCCCTGGCCTTGTCTTCTCTCCTGGCCTTCTCTTCTCTCCTGGTTCCTTCTCCCCCTGGCCTTGTCTTCTCTCCTGGTTCCTTCTCCCCCCTGGCCTTGTCTTCTCTCCTGGTTCCTTCTCCCCCCTGGCCTTGTGTTCTCCTGGTTCCTTCTCCCCCCTTGACCTTGTCTACTCTCCTGGTTACTTCTCCCCACTGGCCTTGTCTACTCTCCTGGCCTTGTCTTCTCTCCTGGTTCCTTCTCCCCCCTTGACCTTGTCTACTCTCCTGGTTCCTTCTCCCCCCTGGCCTTGTCTTCTCTCCTGGTTCCTTCTCCCCCCTGGCCTTGTGTTCTCCTGGTTCCTTCTCCCCCCTTGACCTTGTCTACTCTCCTGGTTACTTCTCCCCACTGGCCTTGTCTACTCTCCTGGCCTTGTCTTCTCTCCTGGCCTTGTCTTATCTCCTGGTTCCTTCTCCCCCGTTGATCTTGTCTACTCTCCTGGTTCCTTCTCCCCCTTTGACCTTGTCTTCTCTCCTGGTTCCTTCTCCCCCCTGGCCTTGTGTTCTCCTGGTTCCTTCTCCCACCTGGCCTTGTCTTCTCTCCTGGCCTTGTCTTCTCTCCTGGTTCCTTCTCCCCCCTTGACCTTGTCTACTTTCCTGGTTCCTTATCCCCCCTGGCCTTGTCTTCTCTCCTGGATCCTTCTCTCCCCTGGCCTTGTGTTCTCCTGGTTCCTTCTCCCCCCCTTGACCTTGTCTACTCTCCTGGTTCCTTCTCCCCCCTTGACCTTGTCTACTCTCCTGGTTCCTTCTCCCCCCTGGCCTTGTCTTCTCTCCTGGTTACTTCTCCCCCCTGGCCTTGTCTTTTCTCCTGGTTCCTTCTCCCCCCTGGCCTTGTGTTCTCCTGGTTCCTTCTCCCCCCTGGCCTTGTCTTCTCTCCTGGTTACTTCTCCCCCCTGGCCTTGTCTTCTCTCCTGGTTCCTTCTCCCCCCCCTGGCCTTGTGTTCTCCTGCTTCCTTCTCCCCCCCTGGCCTTGTCTTCTCTCCTGGCCTTGTCTTCTCTCCTGGTTCCTTCTCCCCCCTGGCCTTGTCTTCTCTCCTGGTTCCTTCTCCCCCCCTGGCCTTGTGTTCTGCTGGTTCCTTCTCCCCCCCTGACCTTGTGTTCTCCTGGTTCCTTCTCCCAGCTGGAGTCCAAGAGTCCCCTCTGCATTCTCACTTGCTTTCCCATCTCTCCTCTACAAGGTGACATTTATTAATTAAATATAGTGTACTGCCGCAGGACGTGTTTCCTTTCCCACCGTTTCCACACACTAATAATTACATTGGCATTTACCGCCACGATAAGACGACCCTTTGGCCTTTATGAAATGTGTCCCGAGCCTTGGTACCTAGCAAATATAAACCAATGCGAACTGTGCATTGATCCAGGCTTTTGGGGGGGTGGGTTTACCTTAAGAGAAGACGCACTGTTTATTATCAGGGTTAATTCATGCATCCTTATCTGATGTCACACCTGTCTGTAATATTGAGTCTATTAATGTAATAATTAAAAGTGGCCGTCTGTTCTGAACATGGGGAACCATTCGAAGTGGGCATCTGTTCTGAACATGGGGAACCATTCGAAGTGGCCGTCTGTTGTGAACATGGGGAACCCTGGGGTGTATTCAATAGGAACTAAATGAAAACAAACGTGATGAAACTGGGAGGGAACCTACCTGAGTTTGTCAAATAGAAACTGGTTTTATGATGCAAAACATTTTCCACTGCGAAAGATTTTGCTACGGTTTGCACTAATAAATACACCCCTGTATTCCTGTCCCATGGAATCGAATGTAATCACAAGTGTGACGTCAATAGGGATCTTCAAAACGGCCCTTAGGCTTGTGCCACACCGTATCATGTAAGATGATCAGAATGGCAGCCGGGGAAATCTCCCAATGAGCCCTTTTATTTTGTTTGGTGTTACCCCCCCCCCCCCCCCCCCCACCCCCCAGGGTATTCTCTCTGAATACTGTAGATGGGACATTGGCAGGGTATTCTCTCTGAATACTGGAGATGGGACATTGAGAGGGTATTCTCTCTGAATACTGGAGATGGGACATTGGCAGGGTATTCTCTCTGAATACTGTAGATGGGACATTGGCAGGGTATTCTCTCTGAATACTGTAGATGGGACATTGGCACGGTATTCTCTCTGAATACTGTAGATGGGACATTGGCAGGGTATTCTCTCTGAATACTGGAGATGGGACATTGAGAGGGTATTCTCTCTGAATCCTGGAGATGGGACATTGACAGGGTATTCTCTCTGAATACTGGAGATGGGACATTGGCAGGGTATTCTCTCTGAATACTGGAGATGGGACATTGAGAGGGTATTCTCTCTGAATACTGTAGATGGGACATTGGCAGGGTATTCTCTCTGAATACTGGAGATGGGACATTGAGAGGGTATTCTCTCTGAATACTGGAGATGGGACATTGGCAGGGTATTCTCTCAGAATACTGTAGATGGGACATTGGCAGGGTATTCTCTCTGAATACTGTAGATGGGACATTGGCACGGTATTCTCTCTGAATACTGTAGATGGGACATTGGCAGGGTATTCTCTCTGAATACTGGAGATGGGACATTGAGAGGGTATTCTCTCTGAATCCTGGAGATGGGACATTGACAGGGTATTCTCTCTGAATACTGGAGATGGGACATTGGCAGGGTATTCTCTCTGAATACTGGAGATGGGACATTGAGAGGGTATTCTCTCTGAATCCTGGAGATGGGACATTGGCAGGGTATTCTCTCTGAATACTGGAGATGGGACATTGAGAGGGTATTATCTCTGAATACTGGAGATGGGACATTGGCAGGGTATTCTCTCAGAATACTGTAGATGGGACATTGGCACGGTATTCTCTCTGAATACTGTAGATTGGACATTGAGAGGGTATTCTCTCTGAATACTGGATATGGGACATTGGCAGGGTATTCTCTCTGAATACTGGAGATGGGACATTGGCAGGGTATTCTCTCTGAATCCTGGAGATGGGACATTGACAGGGTATTCTCTGAATACTGTAGATGGGACATTGGCAGGGTATTCTCTCTGAATACTGTAGATGGGACATTGAGACGGTATTCTCTCTGAATACTGTAGATGGGACATTGGCACGGTATTCTCTCAATACTGGAGATGGGACATTGGCAGGGTATTCTCTCTGAATACTGGAGATGGGACATTGGCAGGGTATTCTCTCTGAATACTGTAGATGGGACGTTGGCACGGTATTCTCTCTGAATACTGGAGATGGGACATTGGGACGGTATTCTCTCTGAATACTGTAGATGGGACATTGGCAGAGTATTCTCTCTGAATACTGGAGATGGGACATTGGGACGGTATTCTCTCTGAATACTGTAGATGGGACATTGGCAGGGTATTATCTCTGAATACTGTAGATGGGACATTGGCAGGGTATTCTCTCTGAATACTGTTGATTGGACTTTGAGACGGTCTTCTCTCTGAATACTGTAGATGGGACATTGGCAGGGTATTCTCTCTGAATACTGGAGATGGGACATTGGGAGGGTATTCTCTCTGAATACTGGACATGGGACATTGAGAGGGTATTCTCTCTGAATTCTGGAGATGGGACATTGGCAGGGTGTTCTCTGAATACTGGAGATGGGACCTTGAGAGGGTATTATCTCTGAATACTGTAGATGGGACATTGGCAGGGTATTCTCTCCGAATACTGTAGATGGGACATTGGCAGGGTATTCTCTCTGAATACTGGAGATGGGACATTGGCAGGGTATTCTCTCTGATTCCGGTATGAGAGGTAAGCTGTGGGATAAGGAGGACCTCTGACACTCATACTGTACCTGTGGTAGATTAATAACACGGGTGTGTGTTTGTTTTAATATTCCCACTAGTGTGCGTTTGGGTTTATGGTAATATTATATACATATTTGACTGCGTATTCTTTCTCATACTTTATCTGTGGAAGGTGATATTTTGACAAGCATAACCAGGAAAGGTTATTCTCCCAACCCAGGTATATGTGTTCCAATATTGTAGATAAACACAGCTGGGAATAGTTTTGTCTGCAATTGTATGTGGGTGTGTGGATTCATTTTGCCATATAGCTCTAAGGTAATATATCTCCTCCTGCTTGCTTAGCCCCCGTTTATTTGACTACATCTAGTGTAGATTTCGTGGGCCAATACAAAACACCAGTAACAACATCTGACTGAAATACCTGTTTGACGAGGATGTGTTTTAGAAGCATGATGTTAATGGTTTCTCCTATAAACCTATATATATATATATTGTTGTTGTTTTCATTAATGCCATATTTCATGGGGTTTGACATAAACACTTCAAATCCGTTATTATTTCATCACATTCTCCTTTTATTTTTTATTACCTTTATTTAAAGAGGCAAGTCAGTTAACTGGGTTAACTGGTCTAGGAACAGTGGGTTAACTGGTCTAGGAACAGTGGGTTAACTGGTCTAGGAACAGTGGTCTAGGAACAGTGGGTTGGAACAGTGGGTTAACTGTGGGTTAACTGGTCTAGGAACAGTGGGTTAACTGGTCTAGGAACAGTGGGTTAACTGGTCTAGGAACAGTGGGGTTAACTGGTCTAGGAACAGTGGGTTAACTGGTCTAGGAACAGTGGGTTAACTGGTCTAGGAACAGTGGGTTAACTGGTCTAGGAACAGTGGGTTAACTGGTCTAGGAACAGTGGGTTAACTGGTCTAGGAACAGTGGGTTAACTGGTCTAGGAACAGTGGGTTAACTGGTCTAGGAACAGTGGGTTAACTGGTCTAGGAACAGTGGGTTAACTGGTCTAGGAACAGTGGGTTAACTGGTCTAGGAACAGTGGGTTAACTGGTCTAGGAACAGTGGGGTTAACTGGTCTAGGAACAGTGGGGTTAACTGGTCTAGGAACAGTGGGTTAACTGGTCTAGGAACAGTGGGTTAACTGGTCTAGGAACAGTGGGTTAACTGGCCTAGGAACAGTGGGTTAACTGGTCTAGGAACAGTGGGTTAACTGGTCTAGGAACAGTGGGTTAACTGGTCTAGGAACAGTGGGTTAACTGGTCTAGGAACAGTGGGTTAACTGGTCTAGGAACAGTGGGTTAACTGGTCTAGGAACAGTGGGTTAACTGGTCTAGGAACAGTGGGGTTAACTGGTCTAGGAACAGTGGGTTAACTGGTCTAGGAACAGTGGGTTAACTGCCTGTTCAGGGGCAGAACGACAGATTTGTACCTTGTCAGCTTGGGGGATTTGAACTTGCAACCTTCCGGTTACTAGTCCAACGCTCTAACCACTAGGCTACCCTGCCGCCTCTACACTCTAACCACTAGGCTACCCTGCCTCCTCTACACTCTAACCACTAGTCTACCTGCCGCCCCTCCACTCTAACCACTAGGCTACCCTGCCGCCCCTCCACTCTAACCACTAGGCTACCTGCCGCCCCTCCACTCTAACCACTAGTCTACCTGCCGCCCCTCCACTCTAACCACTAGTCTACCTGCCGCCCCTCCACTCTAACCACTAGGCTACCTGCCGCCCCTCCACTCTAACCACTAGTCTACCTGCCGCCCCTCCACTCTAACCACTAGGCTACCTGCCGCCCCTCCACTCTAACCACTAGGCTACCTGCCGCCCCTCCACTCTAACCACTAGGCTACCTGCCGCCCCTCCACTCTAACCACTAGGCTACCCTGCCGCCCCTCCACTCTAACCACTAGGCTACCTGCCGCCCCTCTACTCTAACCACTAGTCTATCTGCCGCCCCTCCACTCTAACCACTAGGCTACCTGCCGCCCCTACACTCTAACCACTAGTCTACCTGCCGCCCCCACACTCTAACCACTAGGCTACCTGCCACCCCTACACTCTAACCACTAGGCTACCTGCCGCCCCTCCACTCTAACCACTAGTCTACCTGCCGCCCCTCCACTCTAACCACTAGTCTACCTGCCGCCCCTCCACTCTAACCACTAGTCTACCTGCCGCCCCAGTTGGAAACGTACACCTTTTTTTTTCATTTCGACCTGGTTTCAAATGTGATCCAGAGCAAAGGGAACAATTTGGAATAATCCACATATCTATGCGTGTTTTATTCCACTACTAATTTGATACATTTCTAAATGATCATGAAATACAATTACACCCAGGGAATTGGGGTTGAGAGCTGAAATAAGTTCCCCCCGATATCCATTTGGTGTGGTCCAGAACGGCGAGCCAAGGCCGCAACATGGCCGTCATTAGATATACAATGGAATCCATGCAAACCGTTTCACGTCAACACAAGAGATACACACTCAAACTATGACAAGGTGGCTTTACCCCACTATATTATTGATCTAGCCTCCATCGGTCTTAAATACCAAATTACCACATACATTCATGGTTTCCTCTTTATTGGTGGTAGGTCTTATCTGAAGACTAGTACAATAAGTAACAACCTGGCTATCGCCAATTCTGGGATTTCAACGTCTATCATACAATGCTCCCTACAATGCATACGAAAAAAAAGATAATCTACAGTTGGGGTGTTAGGATACATTTGGTTGTTTCATCTATTGTTTTATTTGTTTAAGCAAGACTAAATATCTGGCCAATAAATGTAAAAGTAGTCTTTAAAAGTAAATATCGGCCCAATAAATGTAAAAGGGGGGTCTTTAAAAGTGAAACTTGGGCCTTATACCAAGCGTTTACATTCACCACTAATTTCCCAGTAATCACTGAGGCTATTTTCCCAGTGGCCCCGTTAAAGACTACATCTGCTAACCCTAACCCTAACCCTAACCCTAACCCCTAACCCCTAACCCTAACCCCTAACCCCTAACCCCTAACCCCTAACCCTAACCCTAACCCTAACCCTAACCCCTAACCCCTAACCCCTAACCCTAACCCTAACCCTAACCCTAACCCCTAACCCCTAACCCCTAACCCCTAACCCCTAACCCTAACCCTAACCCCTAACCCCTAACCCCTAACCCCTAACCCTAACCCCTAACCCTAACCCCTAACCCTAACCCCTAACCCCTAACCCTAACCCCTAACCCCTAACCCTAACCCCTAACCCATCTGCAGAACAAAGCATCTTGGGTGTCAGTCACTGTCCTTCGTGAGGTCGACCGCGGTGCCGCACATATAGATAGCGCCACTGTTTTGTCTCGGTCCAGTCCGAGCACGGCAGCGCTGTTTATTAGCTTAGCTTAATTGTGCATAGTATCTAAAGGTCAACGCCTGCTGCGCTGCACCACTGCCAAAATGGCTTCCAGCGGGGACTCCATTTCACATGAATAAACACACGGGTCTACTTCCCAAGTGGCACACTATGCCCTACATAGTGTTCTTAAGCCTCTGGTCAAAATAGTGTGTCATTTACGACTTAAACTGGGAGACCCACCACCTCCGTCTCCCTCCCTCCCTCCCTCCCTCCCTCCCTCCCTCCCTCCCTCCCTCCCTCCCTCCCTCCCTCCCTCCCTCCCTCCTTCCCTCCCTTCGTCTTTCCCTCTTTCCCTCCCTCTTTCCCTCCCTCTTTCCCTCCCTCCCTCCCTCTTTCCCTCCCTTCCCTCCCTTCGTCTTTCCCTCTTTCCCTCCCTCTTTCCCTCCCTCCCTCCCTCCCTCCCTCCCTCCCTCCCTCCCTCCCTCCCTCCCTCCCTCCCTCCCTCCCTCCTTCCCTCCCTTCGTCTTTCCCTCTTTCCCTCCCTCTTTCCCTCCCTCTTTCCCTCCCTCTTTCCCTCCCTCTTTCCCTCCCTCCCTCCCTCCCTCCCTCCCTCCCTCCCTCCCTCCCTCCCTCCCTCCCTCCCTCCCTCCCTCCCTCCTTCCCTCCCTTCGTCTTTCCCTCTTTCCCTCCCTCTTTCCCTCCCTCTTTCCCTCCCTCTTTCCCTCCCTCTTCCCCTCCCTCCCTCCCTCCCTCCCTCTTCCCCTCCCTCCCTCCCCCCCTCCCTCCCTCCCTCCCTCCCTCCCTCCCTCCCTCCCTCCCTCCCTCTCTCTGCACAGCAGCGCCATGTTGGTGTTCACAGGCAGTGACTGATGGCTATTCACAGGTGTGTACAGGTGAAACAAACAAGAAATAAGACAACTTGAGCGTGCATAACTATTCACCTCATTTATTTTGGGCCACAATTTCTGATGTACGTAACTCTAATGAACTTATCCTCTGCAGTAGAGGTGACTCTGGGTCTTCCTTTCCTGTGGCGGTCCTCATGACAGCCAGGTAACTCTAATGAACTTATCCTCTGCAGTAGAGGTGACTCTGGGTCTTCCTTTCCTGTGGCGGTCCTCATGACAGCCAGGTAACTCTAATGAACTTATCCTCTGCAGTAGAGGTGACTCTGGGTCTTCCTTTCCTGTGGCAGTCCTCATGACAGCCAGGTAACTCTAATGAACTTATCCTCTGCAGTAGAGGTGACTCTGGGTCTTCCTTTCCTGTGGCGGTCCTCATGACAGCCAGGTAACTCTAATGAACTTATCCTCTGCAGTAGAGGTGACTCTGGGTCTTCCTTTCCTGTGGCGGTCCTCATGACAGCCAGGTAACTCTAATGAACTTATCCTCTGCAGTAGAGGTGACTCTGGGTCTTCCTTTCCTGTGGCAGTCCTCATGACAGCCAGGTAACTCTAATGAACTTATCCTCTGCAGTAGAGGTGACTCTGGGTCTTCCTTTCCTGTGGCGGTCCTCATGGGAGCCCGTTTCATCATAGCGCTTGATGGTTTTTGCGACTGCACATGAAGAATCGTTCAAAGTTCTTGAAAGTTTGTGATGTCTTATAAGTAATGATGGACTGTTGTTTCTCTTTGCTTGTTTGAGCTGTTCTTGCCATATTATGGACTTGGTCTTTTAGGGTTATCTTCTGTGTACACCCAATTGGTTCAAACGCATTAAGGAAAGAAATTACACCAATGTACTTTTAACAAGGCACACCTGTTAATTGAAATGCATTCAAGGTGACCTACCTCATGAAGCTGGTTGAGAGAATCCCAAGCATGTGCAAAGCTGTCAAGACAGAGTGACAATTTTGAAGAATCTCAAATATAAAATATATTTTGATTTGTTTAACACTTTTTTGGCACTACATGATTTCATATGTGTTATTTCATAGTTTTGATGTCTTCATTTTTATTCTACAAGGCCTACAAGCCCTCAGTTCAGCCTCTCTCAGCCTATTGCGGACAGTCTGAGGACTGATGGAGGGATTGTGTGTTCCTGGTGTAACATAGATGGTTGTTATTGCATCCTGTCCCGCAGGTGTGATGTTCGGATGTACCGATCCTGTGCAGGTGTTGTTACATGTGGTCTGCCACTGCGAGGACGATCAGCTGTCTGTCCTATCTCCCTGTAGCGCTGTCTTAGGCGTCTCACAGTACGGACATTTATTGCCCTGGCCACATCTGCAGTACTCATTCCTCCTTGCAGCATGCCTAAGGCACGTTCACACAGATGAGCAGGGACCCTGGGTATCTTTCTTTTGGTGCTTTTCAGAGTCAGTAGAAAGGCCTCTTTAGTGTCCTAAATTGTCATAACTGTGACCTTAATTGCCTACCGTCTGTAAACTGTTAGTGTCTTAACGACCGTTCCACAGGCGCATGTTCATTAATTGTTTATGGTTCATTGAACAAGCATGGGAAACAGTGTTTAAACCCTCTACAATGGAGATCTGTGAAGTTATTTGGATTTTTACGAATTATCTTTGAAAGAGAGTTTTTTTTTTGCTGAGTTTATCACTTTATCTATCTTTATTTTGGAAAAATAACAGGCGTTTTGGTGTTAAGTGTAAATTATAGAGATATTTACAGGACTACATGGAAATCATTAGTTTTACATTGATGGCTTCTACCATTTTAGGAGGGCGGGGATTCCTATGGCTTGGGAGTGATCAGCCAATGATTATCATTATTAAAGCTGATCATAGTACAGTATAGATCATTATAGACATCTATGCTTTTGGCCAGATAGATGTCATTGTTTGGGCTCTTGGAGGGTTGGATCCCCCTGCTGGCTATGCATCTCAGTACTCTACACTTTTTCCTGAAGTGTGCACTTGTCCACTACCCACATGGTGGCCCTCTGTCACTCAGTTGGTAACGCATGGCACTTGCAATTTTAAACTGGAGATAGTCCCAATGGAGCTGCCCGTGCTGTCACAGGCTCCATAATGGCACTGATACAAAGATAAGACCTCTCTATATATATCTCTATGGTTTCAGTTGTGACCGTTTCGGTTTGGACCATTTTTTGATTTATGTTGGATTTTAATGAAAGAATCCACTGAGTGTACAAAACATTAAGAACACCTGACATAGACTGACCAGGTGAATCCAGGCGAAAGCTATGATCTCTCATTGATGTCACTTGTTAAATCCAACTCAATATGCGGAAGGTGTTCCTAATGTTTGGTGTACTCAGTGTAGAACTATGTAATAATTGAACAACTCAAGATGTTTCGCTGAAATAATATTTAAACATTGTTTGATCATTAATTGCTTTTGTTTTCAAACGTACAGTAATGTTTAGGAGTCCGGGTTTGGGACAGTCACCTCTCAGTTAGTAATAAGTGAATAAACAGTGACTTTGTACTATATTAATTTAACAATATGTTTGTTCTTGTCTTGGACTGAATTACAACATATCATGATGTAAATAAATGTCCCAAGTTTGGAGACTTGACAGTTTTTTTATGTTGTTTTTTTTGGTGGTATGACAGTCATTTATACCACTTCTGTAGAATCACCCAAGCAGTACACTTCAGCAGTGTGGCTGTAATAAGGCTGATTTAGTGAGAGAGTGACTGGAATAAATAAGCAGATATGGTGGTGGGAGAGTGACTCTATAGTGGTGGGTGGTGGGTATGTTTGGGAGAGTGACTCTATGGTGCTGGGTGGTGGGTATGTTTGGGAGAGTGACTCTATGGTGCTGGGTGGTGGGTATGTTTGGGAGAGTGACTCTATGGTGCTGGGTGGTGGTTATGTTTGGGAGAGTGGCTCTATGGTGCTGGGTGGTGGTTATGTTTGGGAGAGTGACTATGGTGCTGGGCGGTGTGTATGTTTGGGAGAGTGACTCTATAGTGGTGGGTATGTTTGGGAGAGTGACTCTATAGTGGTGGGTATGTTTGGGAGAGTGTCTATGGTGCTGGGCCGTGGTTATGTTTGGGAGAGTGACTATGGTGCTGGGTGGTGGTTATGTTTGGGAGAGTGTCTATGGTGCTGGGTGGTGGTTATGTTTGGGAGAGTGACTATGGTGCTGGGTGGTGGTTATGTTTGGGAGAGTGACTATGGTGCTGGGTGGTGGTTATGTTTGGGAGAGTGACTACGGTGCTGGGTGGTGGTTATGTTTGGGAGAGTGACTATGGTGCTGGGTGGTGGTTATGTTTGGGAGAGTGACTATGGTGCTGGGTGGTGGTTATGTTTGGGAGAGTGACTACGGTGCTGGGTGGTGGTTATGTTTGGGAGAGTGACTATGGTGCTGGGTGGTGGTTATGTTTGGGAGAGTGACTATGGTGCTGGGTGGTGGTTATGTTTGGGAGAGTGACTATGGTGCTGGGTGGTGGTTATGTTTGGGAGAGTGACTATGGTGCTGGGCCGTGGTTATGTTTGGGAGAGTGACTATGGTGGTGGGTGGTGGTTATGTTTGGGAGAGTGACTATGGTGCTGGGCGGTGGTTATGTTTGGGAGAGTGACTATGGTGCTGGGTGGTGGGTATGTTTGGGAGAGTGACTCTATGGTGGTGGGTATGTTTGGGAGAGTGACTCCTGAGATGGATAGTGTGCACTTTATTATCAGTTATTAATGCATTTACCTTATACTACTGTACTTGCAGGGCTAGCAGGTATGTGTGTGTGTGAGACAGTGTATTTTGGTATGTTTGTGTGTGAGAGAGTGTATTTTGGTATGTTTGTGTGTGAGAGAGTGTATTTTGGTATGTGTGTGTGTGAGAGAGTGTATTTTGGTATGTGTGTGTGTGAGAGAGTGTATTTTGGTATGTGTGTGTGTGAGAGAGTGTATTTTGGTATGTGTGTGTGTGAGAGAGTGTATTTTGGTATGTGTGTGTGTGAGAGAGTGTATTTTGGTATGTGTGTGTGTGAGAGAGTGTATTTTTGTATGTGTGTGTGTGAGAGAGTGTATTTTGGTATGTGTGTGTGTGAGAGAGTGTATTTTGGTATGTTTGTGTGTGAGAGAGTGTATTTTGGTATGTGTGTGTGTGAGAGAGTGTATTTTGGTATGTGTGTGTGTGAGAGAGTGTATTTTGGTATGTGTGTGTGTGAGAGAGTGTATTTTGGTATGTGTGTGTGTGAGAGAGTGTATTTTGGTATGTGTGTGTGTGAGAGAGTGTATTTTGGTATGTGTGTGTGTGTGTGAGAGTGTATTTTGGTATGTTTGTGTGTGAGAGAGTGTATTTTGGTATGTGTGTGTGTGAGAGAGTGTATTTTGGTATGTGTGTGTGTGAGAGAGTGTATTTTGGTATGTGTGTGTGTGAGAGAGTGTATTTTGGTATGTGTGTGTGTGAGAGAGTGTATTTTGGTATGTGTGTGTGTGAGAGAGTGTATTTTGGTATGTGTGTGTGTGAGAGAGTGTATTTTGGTATGTGTGTGTGTGAGAGAGTGTATTTTGGTATGTTTGTGTGTGAGAGAGTGTATTTTGGTATGTGTGTGTGTGAGAGAGTGTATTTTGGTATGTGTGTGTGTGAGAGAGTGTATTTTGGTATGTGTGTGTGTGAGAGAGTGTATTTTGGTATGTGTGTGTGTGAGAGAGTGTATTTTGGTATGTGTGTGTGTGTGAGAGAGTGTATTTTGGTATGTGTGTGTGTGTGAGAGAGTGTATTTTGGTATGTGTGTGTGTGTGAGAGAGTGTATTTTGGTATGTGTGTGTGTGTGAGAGAGTGTATTTTGGTATGTGTGTGTGTGTGAGAGAGTGTATTTTGGTATGTGTGTGTGTGTGAGAGAGTGTATTTTGGTATGTGTGTGTGTGTGAGAGAGTGTATTTTGGTATGTGTGTGTGTGTGAGAGAGTGTATTTTGTCTCTTTTTGTTTATAGACTTTTCTTGAGTGTCATTTAGTGTGTGTGTGTGTGTGTGTGTGTGTGTGTGTGTGTGTGTGTGTTTCTTGCCCTGTCCTCATCAGTGTCTTTGTCTTTGTCCCCAGGCTTTGCTAGGAGGGGCCCACCGGGTTGATCTCTCCAGGTTTGAGGAGACACTCTGGACCAGTCTGAGGACGGGTGACAGTGTAACAGTAGGCTCAACCACTTTCTCTCTCTCTCATCTCACTGACACACTCTGACCTCTACCCTCTCCATCATCATGATACATCAAAACCCTGTTACACTCTGACCTCTACCCTCATGACACATCAATACCCTGTTACACTCTGACCTCTACCCTCTCTATCATTTTTTAAACATTTTTATTTTACCTTAAGAACAAATTCTTATTTTCAATGACGTCCTAGGAACAGTGGGTTAACTGCCTGTTCAGGGGCAGAACGACAGATTAGTACCTTGTCAGCTCGGGGATTCGAACTTGCAACCTCTCGGTTACTAGTCCAATTCTTTAACCACTAGGCTACCTGCCGCCCCAGTTGACCTCTACCCTCTCCATCATCATGGTCCATCAATACCCTGTTACATATCTGACCTCTCTACCCTCTCCATCATCATGGTACATCAATACCCTGTTACACTGACCTCTCTACCCTCTCCATCATCATGGTACATCAATACCCTGTTACACTCTGACCTCTACCCTCTCCACCATCATGGTACATCAATACCCTGTTACACTCTGACCTGTCTACCCTCTCCATCATCATGGTACATCAATACCCTGTTACACTCTGACCTCTCTACCCTCTCCATCATCATGGTACATCAATACCCTGTTACACTCTGACCTCTACCCTCTCCACCATCATGATACATCAACACTCTGACCTCTCTACCCTCTCCATCATCATGGTACATCAATACCCTGTTACACTCTGACCTCTCTACCCTCTCCATCATCATGGTCCATCAATACCCTGTTACACTCTGACCTCTCTACCCTCTCCATCATCATGGTCCATCAATACCCTGTTACATATCTGACCTCTCTACCCTCTCCATCATCATGGTACATCAATACCCTGTTACACTCTGACCTCTCTACCCTCTCCATCATCATGGTACATCAATACCCTGTTACACTCTGACCTCTACCCTCTCCATCATCATGGTCCATCAATACCCTGTTACATATCTGACCTCTCTACCCTCTCCATCATCATGGTACATCAATACCCTGTTACACTCTGACCTGTCTACCCTCTCCATCATCATGGTACATCAATACCCTGTTACACTCTGACCTGTCTACCCTCTCCATCATCATGGTACACCAATACCCTGTTACACTCTGACCTCTCTACCCTCTCCATCATCATGGTACATCAATACCCTGTTACACTCTGACCTCTCTACCCTCTCCATCATCATGGTACATCAATACCCTGTTACATATCTGACCTCTCTACCCTCTCCATCATCATGGTACATCAATACCCTGTTACACTCTGACCTGTCTACCCTCTCCATCATCATGGTACATCAATACCCTGTTACACTCTGACCTGTCTACCCTCTCCATCATCATGGTACACCAATACCCTGTTACACTCTGACCTCTCTACCCTCTCCATCATCATGGTACATCAATACCCTGTTACACTCTGACCTCTCTACCCTCTCCATCATCATGGTACATCAATACCCTGTTACATATCTGACCTCTCTACCCTCTCCATCATCATGGTACATCAATACCCTGTTACACTCTGACCTCTCTACCCTCTCCATCATCATGGTACATCAATACCCTGTTACACTCTGACCTCTCTACCCTCTCCATCATCATGGTACATCAATACCCTGTTACACTCTGACCTCTCTACCCTCTCCATCATCATGGTACATCAATACCCTGTTACACTCTGACCTCTCTACCCTCTCCATCATCATGGTACACCAATACCCTGTTACACTCTGACCTGTCTACCCTCTCCATCATCATGGTACACCAATACCCTGTTACACTCTGACCTCTCTACCCTCTCCATCATCATGGTACATCAATACCCTGTTACACTCTGACCTGTCTACCCTCTCCATCATCATGGTACACCAATACCCTGTTACACTCTGACCTGTCTACCCTCTCCATCATCATGATACATCAATACCCTGTTACACTCTGACCTGTCTACCCTCTCCATCATCATGGTACATCAATACCCTGTTACACTCTGACCTCTCTACCCTCTCCATCATCATGGTACATCAATACCCTGTTACACTCTGACCTGTCTACCCTCTCCATTATCATGGTACATCAATACCCTGTTACACTCTGACCTCTCTACCCTCTCCATCATCATGGTACACCAATACCCTGTTACACTCTGACCTGTCTACCCTCTCCATCATCATGGTACATCAATACCCTGTTACACTCTGACCTGTCTACCCTCTCCATCATCATGGTACACCAATACCCTGTTACACTCTGACCTCTCTACCCTCTCCATCATCATGGTACATCAATACCCCGTTACACTCTGACCTGTCTACCCTCTCCATCATCATGGTACACCAATACCCTGTTACACTCTGACCTCTCTACCCTCTCCATCATCATGGTACACCAATACCCTGTTACACTCTGACCTCTCTACCCTCTCCATCATCATGATACATCAATACCCTGTTACACTCTGACCTCTCTACTTCGTCATCTTGCTGTTCCAGGTCGTTTGTTAGTTCCGGCCCACTTGTGGTTGGAGAGGCTAAAGCTTCACTTTAACACAGTGGCTTATGCTGGGTCTCCCCGACACACACCAACTCGCAGCACCTAACCCGTCCACACCAACAGTTACCATAGCATCACACAGTCTTGACAAACCCATTCTTCAAGTTCCTAGCATAGCATATCTCAAGCCCTTGTTTTTATGTGACGAGCGAGTTCCCCCATTGGCTCGTGCAGACGAGGCCCGTCTCCCGAAGCCAAGACGCTGTGCAGCGTACGCCGCTCAAGATAACATCCTTTTTCATTTCCTCCGTACCGATAAAAGATGAACGCGAGAGGAGGAGACCCGAGGCCTATCGCGTCTCGTTGTGATTGAGTCCCTTCACTAAAGCCACTGAGAGAGTCTGCACAAATACCTCCTGGATTGATAAGGAGCTGGTCATTTCCAAATAACTTAAAAAATTATAATTAATCTATTCCGTCAAGATTAGATTGTCCCCCGTGCCCCAAGCTGGTTTATTGGGTGTCGTCGTCTTCTTCTTCATGACACCTTTGAAAACATGACTCTTTATTTGTTTTTGATTAATCTTGGCTTTTATTTTGTTTTTTTGTTGTTGTTGCTGATTTGAATGGATACGTCTATCTTACGAAGCAGAGGAAGCTGGTGCTGTGGCGTGGAAACGACGCAAATATAGTAATTATCTTAACACAAACGGATGTTCGGCAAAAATCTTATCTTCTATTGAAGTTCTATTGCGGTGTTTATATAACCACAATACAGTACAACTTAACGTTTTATATACAGGACCTTCGAAAGGGATGTTTCTTTATCAATGCCCCCCCCCCCTGTGATCTTTTGATTTAAAAAAAAAAAAAAACATTTTTTTATTTTTTTAGTGTTTCCAAACTGGAGTCGAGAGAATGTGATGAGTCACTCCCATCACATCCAGATATATTTATACTGTTTGATAATGTAATATTTACCACACCGACCCACCGCCTCGGCGCTCCTGTCACTGCCTCTCTGTTCTGCCTCCTTTCCTTCAGTTCTTCTTCCCAGGCATGTGAATCAACAATCCTGATAGGAAAACAGGGGATTATAATAATGTTGACTGAAGTGACCTTTTGCGCACACAGATACTAAGGGACTGTGGGCCTGTTTCTGTTCTCTAATTGTGTTGTGCTCGAGCAGCTAGCGCCACGGCAGCTAATGGCTCCTTCCCACAATACTCCAGGCCACGTCGCCCTACATAAGTAGTTCTCACTCGGCGACGGCTGCCACGACAACAGCCACAGCGATTCGCTGTTTAAAAAGAAAACATTCATAATGACTATTCCCCCCCCCCCCACCCCCACCACCCCCCTTTTTGTTTTTTGTTTTGACTATAAGCTGGCCCAGTTCCTCTTATCAAAAGCAGTACAGCGTGGCATTAGGGGGCTGAGGGGAGTGGGCGGCAGCTGTACCAGCCTTCACTATGAGTTGGGCCGGGCTCGGTTGCATCATGAGAAGATAGGAAATCATGGCACTTTAATGTCTGTACACCCCCCCCCCCCCCCCCCCCCCCCCCCCCCCCCCCACAAACCCACCGCTTGTTCCATGCAAGTTATCTCTTGCCCTGGATCTCTCCCATTCTTTGTCTTTGGAGGCTGAATTATGCATACATATCTGGCCTCCTTTGCCTATCAGCACAAGTAGAGACAAAGTATTTGTGTAAACTGAGCACTTGACACAACATTGTGTGAAGTTGCTGATATTTTTGGATTCGGGAGATTCATTTTTCTCTCAAAAGGCAGTGAAGTTCATTTGAAACTTCCAAATTTGTGATGGTTTGGAGCAGAGAAAGTGTAGTGTTTCTTAGTTCTAACTGTTTTGCCTCTCTCCTATGGCCTCTCTAGTCTTTCTGCAATGTGTAGTCTTATGCGAATGGGAGCCAATTCATGACTTTAGGGACTCAGGCTACCTCAAGTCAGGTTACGTCGCAACTCGAACAAACTACAAAGAGCAGCACACACGTTGATATCGTTAGTACACACCTCTTACCACTCACACATTCATCAGGTTAAAAATAAAAATCTGATTTTCAGAGTAACTAATTGTTATATGCTGAGCATAAAGACTGGCTTTTAACTGGCTACCAGCTATAGATAACACTCTAGAGGACTGGTTTGTTAATAAATGAGGAGAATCTCCCCAATGACAGAATGGAAATGATTTATTATACTTGGGGTGCGAGGAGTGTACACCATGCATAGCATGCACCTACTGTAACTTTGTTGATATTTGCAATGACTGTACAAAATATTAGGAACACCTGCTCTTTCCATGACAGACTTGACCAGGTGGATCCAGGCGAAAGCTACGATCCCTTATTGACGTCACTTCAGTCCGTGTAAATGAAGGAGAGGAGACAGTTAAAAGAATGACTGTTAAGCCTGGAGACAATTGAGACATGGATTGTGTACGTGTGCCATTCAGAGGGTGAACGGGCAAGACAAAATATTTAAGTGCCTTTTGAACGGGGTTTGGCAGTAGGTGCCAAGGCGCGCCGGTTTAAGTGCGTCAAGAACTGCAACGCTGCTGGGTTTTTTCCACATTAAACAGTTTCCTGAGTGTTTGAGTCCATGACTCAAAAGGACATCCAGCCAACTGGGACACTTCTGTGGAAAGCATTGGATTCAACATGGGCCAGCATCCCTGTGGAAAGCTATCGACACCTTGTAGAGTGGAGTTAAACACCATGGGGGGGGCTTAAAAGGGTGGAGTCAAACACCATGGGGGGGGCTTAAAAGGGTGGAGTTAAACACCATGGGGGGGCTTAAAAGGGTGGAGTTAAACACCATGGGGGGAGGGCTTAAAAGGGTGGAGTTAAACGCCATGGGGGGGGGGGGCTTAAAAGGGTGGAGTTAAACACCATGGGGGGGCTTAAAAGGGTGGAGTCAAACACCATGGGGAGGCTTAAAAGGGTGGAGTTAAACACCATGGGGGGAGGGCTTAAAAGGTTGGAGTTAAACGCCATGGGGGGGGCTTAAAAGGGTGGAGTTAAACACCATGTGGGGTGGGGAGGGGGGGTCTTAACAGGGTGGAGTTAAATGCCATTGGGGGGGGGCTTAAAAGGGTGGAGTTAAACGCCAAGTGGGGGGGGGGGGGCTTAAAAGGGTGAAGTTAAATGCCATTGGGGGGGGGCTTAAAAGGGTGGAGTTAAACACCAAGTGGGGGGGGGGGGGGGGGGGGGGGGGCTTAAAAGGGTGGAGTTCAATGCCATGGGGGGGGGGGGGGGGGTGCTTAAAATGTTGGAGTTAAACCCCATGGCGTGGGCTTACAATGTATGAACATGTATGAACATTTAATGGACCCCCTGCCGCTCCCCTCTTCGCCCCTCTTGGATGAAAGCCTAAGTAGACCTGACACGGTGCATTTGGATAACTCTCCATCGCACCACCGGTTTTTCCCGTCCCCCCCTTTTTATATTTTTAGGAAAGACAACTTAGGTGAATATTTCATGGGGTACATTGCCTCAGTTACACTCGGCCGAGCTGTGAGCGTGGCACGCAATGACTCCCTGACAGGCAGATATGCCAGCATCCACAGGGAGACAGCATCCACAGATAGACCAGAATCGACACGGAGTCAGCATCTACAGTACAAGGAGACGGTATCCACAAGGAGTCAGCATCTGCAGTACAAGGAGACGGTATCCACAAGGAGACAGCATTCACATGGAGACCCATCCACAAGGAGACAGCATCCACAGGGAGACAGCATCCACAGATAGACCAGAATCGACACGGAGTCAGCATCTACAGTACAAGGAGACGGTATCCACAAGGAGACAGCATTCACATGGAGACCCATCCACAAGGAGTCAGCATCCACAGGGAGACAGCATCCACAGATAGACCAGAATCGACACGGAGTCAGCATCTACAGTACAAGGAGACGGTATCCACAAGGAGACAGCATTCACATGGAGACCCATCCACAAGGAGACAGCATCCACAGGGAGACAGCATCCACAGATAGACCAGAATCGACACGGAGTCAGCATCTACAGTACAAGGAGACGGTATCCACAAGGAGACAGCATTCACATGGAGACCCATCCACAAGGAGTCAGCATCCACAGGGAGACAGCATCCACAGATAGACCAGAATCGACACGGAGTCAGCATCTACAGTACAAGGAGACGGTATCCACAAGGAGACAGCATTCACATGGAGACCCATCCACAAGGAGACAGCATCCACAGGGAGACAGCATCCACAGGGAGACAGCATCCACAGATAGACCAGAATCGACACGGAGTCAGCATCTACAGTACAAGGAGACGGTATCCACAAGGAGACGGTACCCACAATGAGACAGCACCCACATGGAGACCCATCCACAAGGAGACAGCACCCACAATGAGACAGCACCCACATGGAGACCCACCCACAATGAGACAGCACCCACAATGAGACAGCTCCCACATGGAGACTCATCCACAAGGAGACAGCACCCACAATGAGACAGCACCCACAATGAGACAGCACCCACATGGAGACAGCATCCACAAGGAGACAGCACCCACATGGAGACCCATCCACAATGAGACAGCACCCACATGGAGACCCATCCACAAGGAGACAGCACCCACAAGGAGACAGCACCCACATGGAGACAGCACCCACATGGAAACCCATTCACAAGGAGACAGCACCCACAATGAGACCCATCCACAATGAGACAGCTTTCCATGCGTCTGTCTGTCCTCCCAGAGTTCTTCCCTCCATTCATCCCACTGTTCCTCATCCTCCTTTAATATATTGAATACTGGGAGACAGGCAGCCACTGGCAGGTTCTGGCTGACACGTTAGCAGGAATTTGAGCTAAAAGACACTCTGGAACACAGTACACATTCATCCCTCTTCCTTCCCCTCTTCCTCCCTCTTCCTCCTCATCCATCTTTCATCTTCCGCTAAAGATCAGTCCCTTCATTATAACACAGTTGTTGAACCAGAGGAACAGTTTTATGGGTTTACCATGTCTCACAGCCTCATGTAGACTCCCTGTATGAGGGACAGTTTTATGGAGTTTAACATGTCTCACAGCCTCATGTAGACTCCCTGTATGAGGGACAGTTTTATGGAGTTTAACATGTCTCACAGCCTCATGTAGACTCCCTGTATGAGGGACAGTTTTATGGAGTTTACCATGTCTCACAGCCTCATGTAGACTCCCTGTATGAGGGACAGTTTTATGGGTTTTAACATGTCTCACAGCCTCATGTAGACTCCCTGTATGAGGGACAGTTTTATGGAGTTTACCATGTCTCACAGCCTCATGTAGACTCCCTGTATGAGGGACAGTTTTATGGAGTTTACCATGTCTCACAGCCTCATGTAGACTCCCTGTATGAGGGACAGTTTTATGGGTTTTAACATGTCTCACAGCCTCATGTAGACTCCCTGTATGAGGGACAGTTTTATGGAGTTTACCATGTCTCACAGCCTCATGTAGACTCCCTGTATGAGGGACAGTTTTATGGGTTTACCATGTCTCACAGCCTCATGTAGACTCCCTGTATGAGGGACAGTTTTATGGGTTTATCATGTCTCACAGCCTCATGTAGACTCCCTGTATGAGGGACAGTTTTATGGGTTTTAACATGTCTCACAGCCTCATGTAGACTCCCTGTATGAGGGACAGTTTTATGGGTTTTAACATGTCTCACAGCCTCATGTAGACTCCCTGTATGAGGGACAGTTTTATGGAGTTTACCATGTCTCACAGCCTCATGTAGACTCCCTGTATGAGGGACAGTTTTATGGGTTTTAACATGTCTCACAGCCTCATGTAGACTCCCTGTATGAGGGACAGTTTTATGGGTTTTAACATGTCTCACAGCCTCATGTAGACTCCCTGTATGAGGGACAGTTTTATGGAGTTTACCATGTCTCACAGCCTCATGTAGACTCCCTGTATGAGGGACAGTTTTATGGAGTTTACCATGTCTCACAGCCTCATGTAGACTCCCTGTATGAGGGACAGTTTTATGGGTTTTAACATGTCTCACAGCCTCATGTAGACTCCCTGTATGAGGGACAGTTTTATGGAGTTTACCATGTCTCACAGCCTCATGTAGACTCCCTGTATGAGGGACAGTTTTATGGGTTTTAACATGTCTCACAGCCTCATGTAGACTCCCTGTATGAGGGACAGTTTTATGGGTTTTAACATGTCTCACAGCCTCATGTAGACTCCCTGTATGAGGGACAGTTTTATGGAGTTTACCATGTCTCACAGCCTCATGTAGACTCCCTGTATGAGGGACAGTTTTATGGAGTTTACCATGTCTCACAGCCTCATGTAGACTCCCTGTATGAGGGACAGTTTTATGGGTTTACCATGTCTCACAGCCTCATGTAGACTCCCTGTATGAGGGACAGTTTTATGGGTTTATCATGTCTCACAGCCTCATGTAGACTCCCTGTATGAGGGACAGTTTTATGGGTTTTAACATGTCTCACAGCCTCATGTAGACTCCCTGTATGAGGGACAGTTTTATGGGTTTATCATGTCTCACAGCCTCATGTAGACTCCCTGTATGAGGGACAGTTTTATGGGTTTACCATGTCTCACAGCCTCATGTAGACTCCCTGTATGAGGGACAGTTTTATGGAGTTTACCATGTCTCACAGCCTCATGTAGACTCCCTGTATGAGGGACAGTTTTATGGGTTTTAACATGTCTCACAGCCTCATGTAGACTCCCTGTATGAGGGACAGTTTTATGGAGTTTACCATGTCTCACAGCCTCATGTAGACTCCCTGTATGAGGGACAGTTTTATGGGTTTATCATGTCTCACAGCCTCATGTAGACTCCCTTTATGAGGGACAGTTTTATGGAGTTTACCATGTCTCACAGCCTCATGTAGACTCCCTGTATGAGGGACAGTTTTATGGAGTTTACCATGTCTCACAGCCTCATGTAGACTCCCTGTATGAGGGACAGTTTTATGGAGTTTACCATGTCTCACAGCCTCATGTAGACTCCCTGTATGAGGGACAGTTTTATGGGTTTTAACATGTCTCACAGCCTCATGTAGACTCCCTGTATGAGGGACAGTTTTATGGAGTTTACCATGTCTCACAGCCTCATGTAGACTCCCTGTATGAGGGACAGTTTTATGGAGTTTACCATGTCTCACAGCCTCATGTAGACTCCCTGTATGAGGGACAGTTTTATGGAGTTTACCATGTCTCACAGCCTCATGTAGACTCCCTGTATGAGGGACAGTTTTATGGAGTTTACCATGTCTCACAGCCTCATGTAGACTCCCTGTATGAGGGACAGTTTTATGGAGTTTACCATGTCTCACAGCCTCATATAGGTGTTGACACACTCGCCCGGTTAACCACAAGGTTGCTGGTTCAAACCCTGCTTCAGCTATTCCCCCTGTAAGTGCTTCTATACCGCTATATGAATCAAAGGTCAGTCCAGAGGCCGACGTTATCTGTTAGCATTTCAATACAATGGGGGGGGGGGGGGGATCCCCTGATAATATCAGGACGGCTCACCAGGATGCCATGTGCTGGGTTAGATATACAGTGACGTCAGCAATTCTTTGTTTTAGGTATTCTATTCTGTTCTGTCTTATGCTTCTTTAGAAACTGGACGATGTTGGGCAGTTTGAAGTGTGGTTCGGTGCTTGACCTGACCAGCAGGAAATGGTTTCTGGGTACCCAGCCGGACCAATTTGACTGTGTCACACATCAAATATTTTCAGTAGAGGCGAACCATCACGTTTTTTTTGGGTAGTACCGAGTACTTCGTGTTTCTCAGAGAATCTCCATTGAAAATCCTGTTTAGTCCAAGATTAGGTTTAATCTGTGACTGGGGGAAACTGCCCCGTAATGTCTGTTTCTTTAGTCCAAGATTAGGTTTAATCTGTGACTGGGGGAAACTGCCCCGTAATGTCTGTTTCTTTAGTCCAAGATTAGGTTTAATCTGTGACTGGGGGAAACTGCCCCGTAATGTCTGTTTCTTTAGTCCAAGATTAGGTTTAATCTGTGACTGGGGGAAACTGCCCCGTAATGTCTGTTTCTGGTTTGAACAGTACCTATGGATGTTAAAAGGGATCTTAAATGTATTATATGACTCCTCTACCCGATTACTCTCCTCCTCCCTGCACATCTTTCTTACAGTGTATAAACAATACAATAAAACCACCATAATCATCACCCTTCTTGTTTTCTGAATGTCTAACTCTACCCGAACACCGGAAAGCCATCCTCTCAATTTTATAGTTCTCCGGTGCAGGCTCCAATGATCTCCTTTGCCGTTAGTGAAGGGCACACTTCATTTCCTCTAATTTTGATGTGAAACGGTGACTCACCCCACCACTTGCTCTGACCCCGACGGCGCTATACCGACACGTTTACCGGCGTTTTGTTGGTGGCTGGTGTCCTCCTTCCTCCTCCTTGTTCTCCTCATCGGTGTCTTTGCTCAACTTCCGTTTTGACATCGTTCGTCCTGCCGAGCAACAGGTCATGGTGACACAGGGGGTTCTGTTCTACTGCTATGACGACACATTTGATGTGGAAGTGGCAGCCCTTGTCTACCATGCATTCTCTCTATATCACTCTCTCTTTCTCTCACTCTATCACTCTCTCTCTCTTTCTCTATCATTCTCTCTTTCTCTCACTCTAGCACTCTCTCTTTCTCTCACTCTAGCACTCTCTCTCACTCTTTCTCTCTCTCTACCATGCATTCTCTCTCTATCACTCTCTAGCACTCTCTCTCACTCTTTCTCTATCACTCTCTCTTTCTCTCACTCTATCACTCTCTCTCTCTCTTTCTCTATCACTCTCTCTCTCTTTCTCTCACTCTAGCACGCTCTCTCACTCTTTCTCTCTCTCTCTCTCTTTCTCTATCACTCTCTCTTTCTCTCACTCTATCACTCTCTCTTTCTCTCACTCTATCACTCTCTCTCTCTCTTTCTCTATCACTCTCTCTTTCTCTCACTCTCTCTCTCTTTCTCTCACTCTAGCACGCTCTCTCACTCTTTCTCTCTCTCTCGCTCTTTCTCTATCACTCTCTCTTTCTCTCACTCTATCACTCTCTCTCTCTCTTTCTCTATCACTCTCTTTTTCTACCACTCTCTCTCTCTTTCTCTTCTCTCTCTCTTTCTCTCTCTCTATCACTCTCTCTTTCTCTCACTCTAGCACTCTCTCTCACTCTTTCTACCATGCATTCTCTCTCTAGCACTCTAGCACTCTCTCTCACTCTTTCTCTATATCACTCTCTCTTTCTCTCACTCTATCTCTCTCTCTCTTTCTCTATCACTCTCTCTTTCTCTCACTATATCACTCTCTCTTTCTCTCACTCTCTCTCTCTTTCTCTCACTCTAGCACTCTCTCTCACTCTTTCTCTCTCTCTCTCTACCATGCATTCTCTCTCTATCACTCTCTAGCACTCTCTCTCCCTCTTTCTCTATATCACTCTCTCTTTCTCTCACTCTATCTCTCTCTCTCTTTCTCTATCACTCTCTCTTTCTCTCACTATATCACTCTCTCTTTCTCTCACTCTCTCTCTCTTTCTCTCACTCTAGCACTCTCTCTCACTCTTTCTCTCTCTCTCTCTACCATGCATTCTCTCTCTATCACTCTCTAGCACTCTCTCTCCCTCTTTCTCTATATCACTCTCTCTTTCTCTCACTCTATCACTCTCTCTCTTTCTCTATCACTCTCTCTTTCTCTCACTATATAACTCTCTCTTTCTCTCACTCTCTCTCTCTTTCTCTCACTCTAGCACTCTCTCTCACTCTTTCTCTCTCTCTCGCTCTTTCTATATCACTCTCTTTCTCTCTATCACTCTTTCTCTATATCACCCTTTCTCTCACTCTATTACTCTCTCTTTCTCTATCACTCTCTCTTTCTCTCACTATCATTCTCTTTTCTATCACTCTCTCTCTCTTTCTCGTCTCTCTCTCTTTCTCTCTCTTTCTCTATCACTCTCTCTCTCTTTCTCTCTCTTTCTCTATCACTCTCTCTTTCTCTCACGCTATCACTCTCTCTCTCTCTTTCTCTCTCTTTCTCTATCACTCTCTCTTTCTCTCACTATCACTCTCTCTCTCACTCTCACTCTCTCTCTCTCTTTCTCTCTCTTTCTCTATATCTCTCTCTTTCTCTCACTATCACTCTCTCTTTCTCTCACTATCACTCTCTCTTTCTCTATCCCTCTCTCTTTCTCTCACTATCACTCTCTCTCTCTCTTTCTCTCTCTTTTTCTATCACTCTCTCTCTCTCTCTCTTTCTCTCTCTTTTTCTTCTGTCACTCTCTTTATTCTCTCTCTCTTTGTTTGTGACCGTGTGCTTTGGGGGGAGACTATCATCAGGTGGGATCATCTCCCCCCCCCCCATCCCAGCATGCACATGCTAGTATACACACACTCACTTTCCCTCTTTGAGCAATAATTAATTTGTTTATCTGACTGTCTTTGGGGAACTTTCTGATAACTTAGATATGGCTCTGTTCTGTTTTTTAACACTCTGTTTTCTGTGTGTTACTCCAATTCGAGTGTCAGTATTTACACACAGTTTGAAACCAATATAATTGAACGTTTACGCAGCCTTAATGACTGACATTAAGAAGTGACTGACTATCTTCTTCTTGAAGAAGCAAGAGCGATCTTAGGTTGACCGACTTTTTTTTCCCCCCCTCGAGAAGCTCCACTGTGCATCACTTATAAAGACGAGATATTAATGAGTGTGTTGGCTCTCTCCTCTAATACAATCTGCTTTCCCACAAAACCTTCCCTTCCCCAACAGCGGAGGATGCCAATGTGTGCATTTCTCCCTTCACTGTGTTTTACTTCCATTTAAAAGGACATTGCTGAAACTGCTGCTCTTGTTGTTTCACTCACTCACTCACTCACTCACTCACTCACTCACTCACTCACTCACTCACTCACACACTCACTCACTCACTCAATCACTCACTCACTCACACACTCACTCACTCACTCACTCACTCACTCACTCACTCACTCACTCACTCACACACACACACACACACCATTTTAAAAGGCATACAATACTGTATCTCACTTGAAGTGAGTAGTAGAAATTAAGTGTAATTTTCTTTAAAATGTCATTCTGTTAGCCGTTTACAGTTTTCACATCATATGTTCCCTTCACATTGGTGCTTTCGTAGTTCATATTTATTAGGATCCCCAATAGCTGCTGGATACTAGTGGAAACAATTTTTATGTGTCTGTGTGCAATATGACAGAAATTAGAAGTAGATTTGTGAGCCAAAGCTAACTAGCATTAGCGCAATGACTAGAAACAGACAGGTACGGTAACGTATGCTAGCTTACTTCCTGTCATTGAGCTTAATTGCAATAATCTCCCTTTAATGGCATAGTGTGAATGCTTTTTGTGCCATCATACTAGATAGCCTTGAATCATATATTATGGAACACCACCAAAAACACACAAAAAAAAAACAGCTTACTTTCACTTTGATCATTAAGAAATATAAAACTGTTAAGCAAATCAAATCAAATCTATTTATATAGCCCTTCGTACATCAGCTGATATCTCAAAGTGCTTTACAGAAACCCAGCCTAAAACCCCCAAACAGCAAGCAATGCAGGGTGTAGGAGCACGGTGGCTAGGAAAGCAGCGCTCACGTGCTACTACTGGGTGAATCACACAGCGAGTGACGACCTGATGTGGTTGTGGAAACAACTTTTAAAAGTTAAGGGCGCAGCATAACATTTCGGAGCATGTAGCCAGTGAGGGACCGAAATATATTCTAGGCTAGCTTCTTCTCAAGCACATGTTGTGCTCTAGAAACTAATATGTAACCCTGTAAATACGTGTATTTATTATAAAAATATAAAATGTCATCGAGATGACAAAGTCATTTGTGGAATATTAAGTTGCCAAATTGTGTAAAAGCACTATTTCCTGTTGAGATGCATTACATAGAAAATTGTACACTGTCTCTTTAAGAACATCAAGTTTGTGAGCGACAACATGCAGGAGACCAGTCATCCATTCATTGCTATGAACATGGATCTCCCGAAGAAGCTATCCATTTTCCTTTCTTTCCAGCCTAGTCTCATAGACAAGACGTAACATAGTAAGTGTCAATCCGAGATACTTAAATTAGTATGATATGTTACGTTTGTATGATTACATAAGACATGCAAAAAATGGAAGTAGGGTGGTTGGTCGGAGTGGGCACATTTAACTTTTCTACTACTTACTACTTTTTAGCTACTTTGCAACTACTTAGCATGTTAGCTAACCCTAACCCTAACATGAACCATTATAGCTAACCCTTACCCTAACACTACCTTAACCATTATAGCTAACCCTAACTCTAACCTTATCCATTATAGCTAACCCTAACCTTAACCATTATAGCTAACCCTTACCGTAACCTTAACCATTATAGCTAACCCTTACCCTAACCTTAACCATTATAGCTAACCCTTCCCCTAACCCTAACCTTATCCATTATAGCTAACCCTTCCCCTAGCCCTAACCTTATCCATTATAGCTAACCCTTCCACTAACCCTAACCTTAACCATTATAGCTAACCCCTACCCTAACCTTAACCATTATAGCTAACCCTTCCCCTAACCTTAACCATTATAGCTAACCCCTACCCTAACCCTAACCTTATCCCTTATAGCTAACCCCTACCCTAACCTTAACCATTATAGCTAACCCCTACCCTAGCCCTAACCTTATCCCTTATAGCTAACCCCTACCCTAACCTTAACCATTATAGCTAACCCCTACCCTAGCCCTACCTTATCCCTTATAGCTAACCTTTCCCGTAACCCTTTAACTTTACTCCTAAACATAACCTTAACCCTAACCATAACCTTAACCCTTTAACTTTACTCCTAAACATAACCTTAACCCTTTAACCTAACTCTTTAAACTTAACCTTTATTTTTTTAAAAATGTTTTACCCTTTGTTGTGGTATCCAATTGGTAGTTACAGTCTTGTCTCATCGCTGCAAGTCCCGTACGGATTTGGGAGAGGTGAAGGTCGAGAGCCGTGCGTCCTCCGAAACCCAACCCAACCAAACCGCGCTGCTTCTTGACACAATGGCCACTTAACCCAGAATCCAGCCGCACCAATGTGGTCGGAGGAAACGCCGTACTCCTGGCGACCGTGTCAGCGTGCATTTCGCTCGGCCCGCCACAGGAGTCGCTAGTGCGCGATGGGACAAGGACATCCCTGCCGACCAAAACCCTCCCCTAACCCGGTACGACGCTGGGCTAACTGTGCGCCGCCCCCCCATGGGTAAATGATCATATTTATTTGTACCACTCGTGACTGACAAACCTACATGCCAAGTATAGACCCTATTATTGTGTTCCGTGCAGGTTATAGAGAACTTTCTCTTTTCGTGTTTCCTCAGTAGGTTTCTTCAAGGAGAACGCCCCCACTTCTATATCAAAGATAATAAAAAAACACTGCAGTACATAATATAGTAATACTATAGTATTTACATAGTAAACTGTAAATACGAGTGTATAGTATTTTAATATCTTGCCAAAAACACTATAGTGAATACTACAGTAAAATCCACAAAAAAAACTTTTTGTAATAACTAACTAAACAGAATGTCTGTTATTTAGAGATCCTCATTCTGTTAGATCCCCAGAAGAGTAAAGGTCTACATTACACTGACATATCCATCACAACCATTCTCTCGCCAACCTCACTGACCTGTAACCAAAGAGCCCGGATGCCCTGAGACCTGAAATCACTACCCCATTACGATGGAACAGCTCGTCAGAACTCGGCAAGAACAACAGAGGACGAGGAGAACGAGGAGTAGGATGCACACGGCCTACTGCTGAGGGAATTCAGTACATCTCGCTTACAAGAGGAGGCCTATGTCACTCACAGTTGGCTGTCAGAAATATAGGTCAGCCAAAAAAGGAAAAACAAGACGTGGGGATTTATTTAAAAAAAATGTTTTTATTTTATTAATTTTTTTTACATAATTTGATATTCTCAGTCGAATTTGGACCTCAGTCAGTGCATGCGGGCAGCTATTTAAATTGCACCAGTTCCGTTTTATGTATATGTTGATAGCCCTCAACTCCCAGCAAGCTTTTAGCCATCTATTTTGTTAAGGGCTGTATCTATAAGAGAAGACTCTCAAGTCGGTGCTGTGGGTAGGGAACCAAATGAAGTCTGTTTGATAATAATAAACGGGGAATTATCTGCTTGTCAATTAATTAATGGTTTCTAGTTTATGTTCCCATTTCCTTTACCGCTGCCTGACTTTCTCTCGGTTGACACATACCCCCAGTGCCCCATTGCATTTCCAAACAATAAAATACACTGGCAGTCTGGGAAGAGACAGACCCTTCAATGTCCCTACTGTAGTTTATAGTTCCCTACTGTAGTTTATAGTTCCCTACTGTAGTTTATAGTTCCCTACTGTAGTTTATAGTTCCCTACTGTAGTTTATAGTTCCCTACTGTAGTTTATAGTTTATAGTTCCCTACTGTAGTTTATAGTTCCCTACTGTAGTTTATAGTTCCCTACTGTAGTTTATAGTCCCCTACTGTAGTTTATAGTTCCCTACTGTAGTTTATAGTTTATAGTTCCCTACTGTAGTTTATAGTTCCCTACTGTAGTTTATAGTTCCCTACTGTAGTTTATAGTCCCCTACTGTAGTTTATAGTTCCCTACTGTAGTTTATAGTTCCCTTCCCTACTGTAGTTTATAGTCCCCTACTGTAGTTTATAGTCCCCTACTGTAGTTTATAGTTCCCTACTGTAGTTTATAGTTCCCTACTGTAGTTTAGAGTTCCTTACTGTAGTTTATAGTCCCTACTGTAGTTTATAGTCCCCTACTGTAGTTTATAGTCCCCTACTGTAGTTTATAGTTCCCTACTGTAGTTTATAGTTCCCTACTGTAGTTTATAGTTCCCTACTGTAGTTTATAGTTCCCTACTGTAGTTTATAGTTCCTTACTGTAGTTTATAGTCCCTACTGTAGTTTATAGTCCCCTACTTTAGTTTATAGTCCCTACTGTAGTTTATAGTCCCCTACTGTAGTTTATAGTCCCCTACTGTAGTTTATAGTTCCCTACTGTAGTTTATAGTCCCCTACTGTAGTTTATAGTCCCCTACTGTAGTTTATAGTTCCCTACTGTAGTTTATAGTTCCCTACTGTAGTTTATAGTCCCCTACTGTAGTTTATAGTTCCCTACTGTAGTTTATAGTTCCCTACTGTAGTTTATAGTTCCCTACTGTAGTTTATAGTTCCCTACTGTAGTTTATAGTTCCCTACTGTAGTTTATAGTCCCCTACTGTAGTTTATAGTTCCCTACTGTAGTTTATAGTTCCCTACTGTAGTTTATAGTTCCCTACTGTAGTTTATAGTCCCCTACTTTAGTTTATAGTCCCTACTGTAGTTTATAGTCCCCTACTGTAGTTTATAGTTCCCTACTGTAGTTTATAGTTCCCTACTGTAGTTTATAGTTCAGCCACTACAGTAGTTTATATTTCAGCCACTATTGTATTTTCATGTACTGGTTCATTTCAGTAATTATGTCTGGCAACTTGACGGTTCGACTCGTTTTGCGTTTCTTTTGAGTTTAAGTCGTCGCGACAAGTGCTTGAACCATAGTCATGAAGGTAGTTGGACAGTCTTCGTACTGAACGTGCGATAGGTGAATGAAATGGACTTCGACTGTTTCTCCAAGTGTGACATCAAAGACAAAGCTTGTGGTCAAAATTCGGGGGGCCCTTCATTTTGAAGAGGATGTGCCCTTCATTTTGAAGAGGGTGTGCCCTTCATTTTGAAGAGGGTGTGCCCTTCATTTTGAAGAGGATGTGCCCTTCATTTTGAAGAGGATGTGCCCTTCATTTTGAAGAGGGTGTGCCCTTCATTTTGAAGAGGGTGTGCCCTTCATTTTGAAGAGGGTGTGCCCTTCATTTTGAAGAGGGTGGGCCCTTCATTTTGAAGAGGGTGGGCCCTTCATTTTGAAGAGGGTGTGCCCTTCATTTTGAAGAGGATGTGCCCTTAATTTTGAAGAGGATGTGCCCTTCATTTTGAAGAGGGTGTGCCCTTCATTTTGAAGAGGATGTGCCCTTCATTTTGAAGAGGGTGGGCCCTTCATTTTGAAGAGGGTGTGCCCTTCATTTTGAAGAGGGTGGGCCTTTCATTTTGAAGAGGATGTGCCCTTCATATTGAAGAGGGTGGGCCCTTCATTTTGAAGAGGATGTGCCCTTCACTTTGAAGAGGGTGGGCCCTTCATTTTGAAGAGGATGTGCCCTTAATTTTGAAGAGGATGTGCCCTTCATTTTGAAGAGGGTGTGCCCTTCATTTTGAAGAGGGTGTGCCCTTCATTTTGAAGAGGGTGGGCCCTTCATTTTGAAGAGGGTGGGCCCTTCATTTTGAAGAGGGTGGGCCCTTCGTTTTGAAGAGGATGTGCCCTTCGTTTTGAAGAGGATGTGCCCTTCGTTTTGAAGAGGATGTGCCCTTCGTTTTGAAGAGGATGTGCCCTTCGTTTTGAAGAGGATGTGCCCTTCGTTTTGAAGAGGATGTGCCCTTCATTTTGAAGAGGGTGGGCCCTTCATTTTGAAGAGGATGTGCCCTTCATTTTGAAGAGGGTGTGCCCTTCATTTTGAAGAGGGTGTGCCCTTCATTTTGAAGAGGATGTGCCCTTCATTTTGAAGAGGATGTGCCCTTCATTTTGAAGAAGGTGGGCCCTTCATTTTGAAGAGGGTGTGCCCTTCATTTTGAAGAGGGTGTGCCCTTCATTTTGAAGAGGATGTGCCCTTCATTTTGAAGAGGGTGTGCCCTTCATTTTGAAGAGGATGTGCCCTTCATTTTGAAGAGGATGTGCCCTTCATTTTGAAGAGGGTGTGCCCTTCATTTTGAACAGGGTGTGCCCTTCATTTTGAAGAGGATGTGCCCTTTATTTTGAAGAGTGTGTGCCCTTCATTTTGAAGAGGGTGTGCCCTTCATTTTGAAGAGGGTGTGCCCTTCATTTTGAAGAGGGTGTGCCCTTCATTTTGAAGAGGATGTGCCCTTCATTTTGAAGAGGGTGTGCCCTTCATTTTGAAGAGGATGTGCCCTTCATTTTGAAGAGGATGTGCCCTTCATTTTGAAGAGGATGTGCCCTTCATTTTGAAGAGGGTGTGCCCTTCATTTTGAAGAGGGTGTGCCCTTCATTTTGAAGAGGGTGTGCCCTTCATTTTGAAGAGGATGTGCCCTTCATTTTGAAGAGGGTGTGCCCTTCATTTTGAAGAGGATGTGCCCTTCATTTTGAAGAGGATGTGCCCTTCATTTTGAAGAGGATGTGCCCTTCATTTTGAAGAGGATGTGCCCTTCATTTTGAAGAGGATGTGCCCTTCATTTCGAAGAGGGTGTGCCCTTCATTTCGAAGAGGATGTGCCCTTCATTTTGAAGAGGGTGTGCCCTTCATTTTGAAGAGGATGTGCCCTTCATTTTGAAGAGGATGTGCCCTTCATTTTGAAGAGGATGTGCCCTTCATTTTGAAGAGGATGTGCCCTTCATTTTGAAGAGGATGTGCCCTTCATTTTGAAGAGGGTCTGCCCTTCATTTTGAAGAGGATGTGCCCTTCATTTTGAAGAGGGTGGGCCCTTCATTTTGAAGAGGATGTGCCCTTCATTTTGAAGAGGATGTGCCCTTCATTTTGAAGAGGATGTGCCCTTCATTTTGAAGAGGATGTGCCCTTCATTTTGAAGAGGATGTGCCCTTCATTTTGAAGAGGGTGTGCCCTTCATTTTGAAGAGGATGTGCCCTTCATTTTGAAGAGGGTGGGCCCTTCATTTTGAAGAGGATGTGCCCTTCATTTTGAAGAGGATGTGCCCTTCATTTTGAAGAGGGTGGGTCCTTCATTTTGAAGAGGATGTGCCCTTCATTTTGAAGAGGGTGGGCCCTTCATTTTGAAGAGGGTGGGCCCTTCATTTTGAAGAGGATGTGCCCTTCATTTTGAAGAGGGTGGGCCCTTCATTTTGAAGAGGATGGGCCCTTCATTTTGAAGAGGATGTGCCCTTCATTTTGAAGAGGATGTGCCCTTCATTTTGAAGAGGATGTGCCCTTCATTTTGAAAAGGGTGGGCCCTTCATTTTGAAGAGGGTGGGCCCTTCATTTTGAAGAGGGTGGGCCCTTCATTTTGAAGAGGATGGGCCCTTCATTTTGAAGAGGATGTGCCCTTCATTTTGAAGAGGGTGGGCCCTTCATTTTGAAGAGGGTGGGCCCTTCATTTTGAAGAGGGTGGGCCCTTCATTTTGAAGAGGATGTGCCCTTCATTTTGAAGAGGATGGGCCCTTCATTTTGAAGAGGGTGGGCCCTTCATTTTGAAGAGGATGGGCCCTTCATTTTGAAGAGGATGGGCCCTTCATTTTGAAGAGGATGTGCCCTTCATTTTGAAGAGGATGGGCCCTTCATTTTGAAGAGGATGTGCCCTTCATTTTGAAGAGGATGTGCCCTTCATTTTGAAGAGGGTGTGCCCTTCATTTTGAAGAGGATGTGCCCTTCATTTTGAAGAGGATGTGCCCTTCATTTTGAAGAGGATGTGCCCTTCATTTTGAAGAGGATGTGCCCTTCATTTTGAAGAGGATGTGCCCTTCATTTTGAAGAGGATGTGCCCTTCATTTTGAAGAGGATGTGCCCTTCATTTTGAAGAGGGTGTGCCCTTCATTTTGAAGAGGATGTGCCCTTCATTTTGAAGAGGGTGTGCCCTTCATTTTGAAGAGGGTGTGCCCTTCATTTTGAAGAGGGTGGGCCCTTCATTTTGAAGAGGGTGTGCCCTTCATTTTGAAGAGGGTGTACCCTTCATTTTGAAGAGGGTGTGCCCTTCATTTTGAAGAGGATGTGCCCTTCATTTTGAAGAGGGTGTGCCCTTCATTTTGAAGAGGATGTGCCCTTCATTTTGAAGAGGATGTGCCCTTCATTTTGAAGAGGATGTGCCCTTCATTTGGAAGAGGGTGTGCCCTTCATTTTGAAGAGGATGGGCCCTTCATTTTGAAGAGGATGGGCCCTTCATTTTGAAGAGGATGTGCCCTTCATTTTGAAGAGGATGGGCCCTTCATTTTGAAGAGGATGTGCCCTTCATTTTGAAGAGGATGTGCCCTTCATTTTGAAGAGGGTGTGCCCTTCATTTTGAAGAGGATGTGCCCTTCATTTTGAAGAGGATGTGCCCTTCATTTTGAAGAGGATGTGCCCTTCATTTTGAAGAGGATGTGCCCTTCATTTTGAAGAGGATGTGCCCTTCATTTTGAAGAGGATGTGCCCTTCATTTTGAAGAGGATGTGCCCTTCATTTTGAAGAGGGTGTGCCCTTCATTTTGAAGAGGATGTGCCCTTCATTTTGAAGAGGGTGTGCCCTTCATTTTGAAGAGGGTGTGCCCTTCATTTTGAAGAGGGTGGGCCCTTCATTTTGAAGAGGGTGTGCCCTTCATTTTGAAGAGGGTGTACCCTTCATTTTGAAGAGGGTGTGCCCTTCATTTTGAAGAGGATGTGCCCTTCATTTTGAAGAGGGTGTGCCCTTCATTTTGAAGAGGATGTGCCCTTCATTTTGAAGAGGATGTGCCCTTCATTTTGAAGAGGATGTGCCCTTCATTTGGAAGAGGGTGTGCCCTTCATTTTGAAGAGGATGTGCCCTTCATTTTGAAGAGGATGTGCCCTTCATTTTGAAGAGGATGTGCCCTTCATTTTGAAGAGGGTGTGCCCTTCATTTTGAAGAGGGTGTGCCCTTCATTTTGAAGAGGATGTGCCCTTCATTTTGAAGAGGATGTGCCCTTCATTTGGAAGAGGGTGTGCCCTTCATTTTGAAGAGGATGTGCCCTTCCTTTTGAAGAGGATGTGCCCTTCATTTTGAAGAGGATGTGCCCTTCATTTTGAAGAGGATGTGCCCTTCATTTTGAAGAGGATGTGCCCTTCATTTTGAAGAGGATGGGCCCTTCATTTTGAAGAGGATGTGCCCTTCATTTTGAAGAGGATGTGCCCTTCATTTTGAAGAGGATGTGCCCTTCATTTTGAAGAGGATGTGCCCTTCATTTTGAATGCCTGTAAGCATCAACAAAATAAATCTACACAGCTGTAAATACACAAAGCACGAATGTGACCTCTCAAACTGGAGATAAGTATGTGGTTCCAGTGATGTATTTCAATATTCAGCACAGGTTATACAGTCTAATAATTCACTCTCTTTAAAGACCCCCCCCCCCCCCCCCCCCCCCCCCCCCCCCAAATTGAAGGTTGAATTTGATTAGACACAATTTCCAAATAAACACTTGCTTCAAACATGGTACAACAAATTGTATCACCCCCCTCCCCATGCGGCCAAAACAGCCACAGAACCCAGGCATGGCGTTTTGTGTCCGAATGTCTATTGGGAGACACCACGCAGAGACTCACAGCTATGTAGCTGCAACAAACCAATGACCATGTCACTTCAACCCCCTGTCACACACACCCTGCTTTATAGATGAATGCAGGAGATACCCAAGGTCCTTTCAGAATAAACCGTATATCATCCACCTTGTTCTCTCTCCCCTCTCTCCTTCCATTATGTGTCCGAAGATCAAAGGGAGACGTGGTGTGCCAGGCAGTCTGGCAGATGAAGACCCCAACATCAAGGCCGCCGTGAGCGGTAAGTCAGTACGCCTCGCCTCCCCTCTCCACCATCGCCAAACCCCCCCCTCCTACAATCCTCCACGTCATTCCAAACCATCATGTTCCACAGATCGGCATCAGATCTAGGATGACTAATCCTGTGTGTGTGTGTGTGTGTGTGTGTGTGTGTGTGTGGGATGGGTGGGTGGGTGGGTGGGTATTCAGAATTAAATTGCCATTTGAAAGACATGTACTGTATGTAATGCAGTGGCCATATATTACATATCTATACTGGTCATCCTCCTGAACCCAGATCAGATTCTCATCATGGCTTCCTGAACCCAGCTCAGATACTAATCATTGCTTCCTGATCCCAGATCAGATACTAATCATGGCTTCCTGAACCCAGCTCAGATACTAAACATGGCTTCCTGAACCCAGCTCAGATACTAAACATGGCTTCCTGAACCCAGATCAGATACTCATCATGGCTTCCTGATCCCAGATCAGATACTCATCATGGCTTCCTGAACCCAATTTAGATAATAATCATGGCTTCCTGAACCCAGCTCAGATACTAATCATGGCTTCCTGATCCCAGATCAGATACTAATCATGGCTTCCTGATCCCAGCTCAGATACTAAACATGGCTTCCTGAACCCAGCTCAGATACTAAACATGGCTTCCTGAACCCAATTTAGATAATAATCATGGCTTCCTGAACCTAGCTCAGATGCTCATCATGGCTTTCTGTCTGTCTTACTCAGTCTGTCTGTCTCCGTCTGTCTCTTTCTCTGCCTGTCTGTCTGTTTCTCTCCGTCTGCCTGTCTTTCTCTGTCTGTCTCTTTCTCCTTCTGTTTCTCTCCATCTGTCTCTGTTTCTCTCCGTCCGTCTGTCTGTCTTCATCTGTCTGTCTCTCTTTCTCTGTCTTTCTTTCTCTGTCTGTCTGTCTTTCTCCGTCCTTCTGTCTGTCTTTCTCTGTCTGTCTGTCTGTCTGTCTGTCTGTCTGTCTGTCTGTCTGTCTGTCTGTCTGTCTGTCTGTCTCCGTCTGTCTCTTTCTCTGCCTGTCTGTCTGTTTCTCTCCGTCTGCCTGTCTTTCTCTGTCTGTCTCTTTCTCCTTCTGTTTCTCTCCATCTGTCTCTGTTTCTCTCCGTCCGTCTGTCTGTCTTCATCTGTCTGTCTCTCTTTCTCTGTCTTTCTTTCTCTGTCTGTCTGTCTTTCTCCGTCCTTCTGTCTGTCTTTCTCTGTCTGTCTGTCTGTCTGTCTGTCTGTCTGTCTGTCTGTCTGTCTGTCTGTCTTTCTCAGTCTGTCTGTCTGTCTGTCTGTCTGTCTGTCTTTCTCCGTCCTTCTGTCTGTCTTTCTCTGTCTGTCTGTCTGTCTGTCTGTCTGTCTGTCTGTCTGTCTTTTGCCGTCTGTCTGTCTTCCTCTGTCTGCCTGTCTGTCTGTCTTTCTCCGTCCTTCTGTCTGTCTTTCTCTGTCTGTCTGTCTGCCTGTCTGTCTGTCTGTCTGTCTTCCTCTGTCTGTCTATCTGTCTTTTGCCGTCTGTCTGACTGTCTGTCTGTCTGTCTCTCTCCTTCCATCTATCTTTCTCTGTCTGTCTGTCTGTTGCTCAAATCTTGTACTGTGCACATTGACCATTTGGTGTTGGCGCAAAAAGCATGGAAATACAGTATAAGATGGTCCTCTGGCTAGTTCTCTACAGCACACATAGACCTGGAAATACAGTATAAGATGGTCCTCTGGCTAGTTCTCTACAGCACACATAGACCTGGAAATACAGAATAAGATGGTCCTCTGGCTAGTTCTCTACAGCACACATAGACATGGAAATACAGTATAAGATGGTCCTCTGGCTAGTTCTCTGCAATAGATAGTCAGTTACCCTACAGTACACAGTCAGTTACCCTACAGTACACAGTCATTTACCCTACAGTACACAGTCAGTCACCCTACAGTAGATAGTCAGTTACCCTATAGTAGATAGTCAGTTACCCTACAGTGGATATAGTCAGTTACCCTACAGTACACAGTCAGTTACCCTATAGTAGACAGTCAGTTACCCTACAGTACACAGTCACTTACCCTACAGTACACAGTCAGTTACCCTACAGTAGATAGTCAGTTACCCTACAGTAGATATAGTCAGTTACCCTACAGTAGATATAGTCAGTTACCCTACAGTAGATATAGTCAGTTACCCTACAGTAGATAGTCAGTTACCCTACAGTAGATAGTCAGTTACCCTACAGTAGATAGTCAGTTACCCTACAGTAGATAGTCAGTTACCCTACAGTAGATAGTCAGTTACCCTACAGTAGATATAGTCAGTTACCCTACAGTAGATATAGTCAGTTACCCTACAGTACACAGTCAGTTACCCTGCAGTAGATAGTCAGTTACCCTACAGTACACAGTCAGTTACCCTACAGTAGATAGTCAGTTACCCTATAGTAGATATAGTCAGTTACCCTACAGTAGATATAGTCAGTTACCCTACAGTAGATATAGTCAGTTATCCTACAGTAGATATAGTCAGTTATCCTACAGTAGATAGTCAGTTATCCTGCAGTAGATAGTCAGTTACCCTACAGTAGATAGTCAGTTACCCTACAGTAGATAGTCAGTTACCCTACAGTAGATATAGTCAGTTACCCTACAGTAGATATAGTCAGTTACCCTACAGTAGATATAGTCAGTTATCCTACAGTAGATAGTCAGTTATCCTGCAGTAGATAGTCAGTTACCCTACAGTAGATAGTCAGTTACCCTACAGTAGATAGTCAGTTACCCTACAGTAGATATAGTCAGTTACCCTACAGTAGATAGTCAGTTACCCTACAGTAGATAGTCAGTTACCCTACAGTAGATATAGTCAGTTACCCTACAGTAGATATAGTCAGTTACCCTACAGTAGATAGTCAGTTACCCTACAGTAGATAGTCAGTTACCCTACAGTACACAGTCACTTACCCTACAGTACACAGTCAGTTACCCTACAGTAGATAGTCAGTTACCCTACAGTAGATATAGTCAGTTACCCTACAGTAGATATAGTCAGTTACCCTACAGTAGATAGTCAGTTATCCTACAGTAGATAGTCAGTTACCCTACAGTCAGTCACCCTACAGTAGATAGTCAGTTACCCTACAGTACATATAGTCAGTTACCCTACAGTAGATAGTCAGTTACCCTGCAGTAGATATAGTCAGTTATCCTACAGTAGATAGTCAGTTATCCTACAGTAGATAGTCAGTTACCCTACAGTAGATAGTCAGTTACCCTACAGTAGATAGTCAGTTACCCTACAGTAGATAGTCAGTTACCCTACAGTAGATATAGTCAGTTACCCTATAGTAGATAGTCAGTTACCCTACAGTACACAGTCACTTACCCTACAGTACACAGTCAGTTACCCTACAGTAGATAGTCAGTTACCCTACAGTAGATATAGTCAGTTACCCTACAGTAGATATAGTCAGTTACCCTACAGTAGATAGTCAGTTACCCTACAGTAGATAGTCAGTTACCCTACAGTAGATAGTCAGTTACCCTACAGTAGATATAGTCAGTTACCCTACAGTAGATATAGTCAGTTACCCTACAGTAGATATAGTCAGTTATCCTACAGTAGATAGTCAGTTACCCTGCAGTAGATATAGTCAGTTATCCTACAGTAGATAGTCAGTTACCCTACAGTAGATATAGTCAGTTACCCTACAGTAGATATAGTCAGTTATCCTACAGTAGATAGTCAGTTATCCTACAGTAGATAGTCAGTTACCCTACAGTAGATATAGTCAGTTACCCTACAGTAGATATAGTCAGTTATCCTACAGTAGATATAGTCAGTTACCCTACAGTAGATAGTCAGTTACCCTACAGTAGATAGTCAGTTACCCTACAGTAGATAGTCAGTTACCCTACAGTACATATAGTCAGTTACCCTACAGTCAGTCACCCTACAGTAGATAGTCAGTTACCCTACAGTACATATAGTCAGTTACCCTACAGTAGATAGTCAGTTACCCTACAGTACATATAGTCAGTTACCCTACAGTAGATAGTCAGTTACCCTACAGTAGATATAGTCAGTTACCCTACAGTAGATAGTCAGTTACCCTACAGTAGATATAGTCAGTTACCCTACAGTAGATAGTCAGTTACCCTACAGTACATATAGTCAGTTACCCTACAGTAGATAGTCAGTTACCCTACAGTACACAGTCAGTTACCCTACAGTAGATATAGTCAGTTACCCTACAGTACACAGTCAGTTACCCTACAGTACACAGTCAGTTACCCTACAGTACACAGTCAGTTACCCTACAGTAGATATAGTCAGTTACCCTACAGTACACAGTCAGTTACCCTACAGTACACAGTCAGTTACCCTACAGTAGATAGTCAGTTACCCTACAGTAGATAGTCAGTTACCGTACAGTACACAGTCAGTTACCCTACAGTACACAGTCAGTTACCCTACAGTAGATATAGTCAGTTACCCTACAGTACACAGTCAGTTACCCTACAGTACACAGTCAGTTACCCTACAGTAGATATAGTCAGTTACCCTACAGTACACAGTCAGTTACCCTACAGTACACAGTCAGTTACCCTACAGTACACAGTCAGTTACCCTACAGTAGATAGTCAGTTACCCTACAGTACACAGTCAGTTACCCTACAGTACACAGTCAGTTACCCTACAGTACACAGTCAGTTACCCTACAGTACACAGTCAGTTACCCTATAGTAGATAGTCAGTTACCCTACAGTAGATATAGTCAGTTATCCTACAGTACACAGTCAGTTACCCTACAGTAGATATAGTCAGTTACCCTACAGTACACAGTCAGTTACCCTACAGTACACAGTCAGTTACCCTACAGTAGATAGTCAGTTACCCTACAGTACACAGTCAGTTACCGTACAGTACACAGTCAGTTACCCTACAGTAGATATAGTCAGTTACCCTACAGTACACAGTCAGTTACCCTACAGTACACAGTCAGTTACCCTACAGTACACAGTCAGTTACCCTACAGTAGATAGTCAGTTACCCTGCAGTAGATATAGTCAGTTACCCTATAGTAGATAGTCAGTTACCCTACAGTAGATATAGTCAGTTACCCTACAGTAGATATAGTCAGTTATCCTACAGTAGATATAGTCAGTTACCCTACAGTAGATATAGTCAGTTATCCTATAGTAGACAGTCAGTTACCCTACAGTACACAGTCAGTTACCCTACAGTACACAGTCAGTTACCCTACAGTACACAGTCAGTTACCCTATAGTAGATAGTCAGTTACCCTACAGTAGATATAGTCAGTTATCCTACAGTACACAGTCAGTTACCCTACAGTAGATATAGTCAGTTACCCTACAGTAGATAGTCAGTTACCCTACAGTAGATATAGTCAGTTACCCTACAGTAGATATAGTCAGTTACCCTACAGTAGATAGTCAGTTACCCTACAGTAGATATAGTCAGTTACCCTACAGTAGATAGTCAGTTACCCTACAGTACACAGTCAGTTACCCTATAGTAGATAGTCAGTTACCCTACAGTAGATATAGTCAGTTACCCTATAGTAGATAGTCAGTTACCCTATAGTAGATAGTCAGTTACCCTACAGTAGATATAGTCAGTTACCCTACAGTAGATATAGTCAGTTATCCTACAGTAGATATAGTCAGTTACCCTACAGTAGATATAGTCAGTTATCCTATAGTAGACAGTCAGTTACCCTACAGTACACAGTCAGTTACCCTACAGTACACAGTCAGTTACCCTACAGTACACAGTCAGTTACCCTATAGTAGATAGTCAGTTACCCTACAGTAGATATAGTCAGTTATCCTACAGTACACAGTCAGTTACCCTACAGTAGATATAGTCAGTTACCCTACAGTAGATAGTCAGTTACCCTACAGTAGATATAGTCAGTTACCCTACAGTAGATATAGTCAGTTACCCTACAGTAGATAGTCAGTTACCCTACAGTAGATATAGTCAGTTACCCTACAGTACACAGTCAGTTACCCTACAGTACACAGTCAGTTACCCTACAGTACACAGTCAGTTACCCTACAGTACACAGTCAGTTACCCTACAGTAGATAGTCAGTTACCCTGCAGTAGATATAGTCAGTTACCCTACAGTAGATATAGTCAGTTACCCTACAGTAGATAGTCAGTTACCCTATAGTAGATATAGTCAGTTACCCTACAGTAGATATAGTCAGTTATCCTATAGTAGACAGTCAGTTACCCTACAGTACACAGTCAGTTACCCTACAGTACACAGTCAGTTACCCTACAGTACACAGTCAGTTACCCTATAGTAGATAGTCAGTTACCCTACAGTAGATATAGTCAGTTATCCTACAGTACACAGTCAGTTACCCTACAGTAGATATAGTCAGTTACCCTACAGTAGATATAGTCAGTTACCCTACAGTAGATAGTCAGTTACCCTACAGTAGATAGTCAGTTACCCTACAGTAGATATAGTCAGTTACCCTACAGTACACAGTCAGTTACCCTACAGTACACAGTCAGTTACCCTACAGTACACAGTCAGTTACCCTACAGTACACAGTCAGTTACCCTACAGTACACAGTCAGTTATCCTACAGTACACAGTCAGTTACCCTACAGTAGATAGTCAGTTACCCTACAGTACACAGTCAGTTACCCTACAGTAGATAGTCAGTTACCCTGCAGTAGATATAGTCAGTTACCCTACAGTAGATATAGTCAGTTATCCTATAGTAGACAGTCAGTTACCCTACAGTACACAGTCAGTTACCCTACAGTACACAGTCAGTTACCCTACAGTACACAGTCAGTTACCCTACAGTAGATAGTCAGTTACCCTGCAGTAGATATAGTCAGTTACCCGAAAGTAGATAGTCAGTTACCCTACAGTAGATAGTCAGTTACCCTACAGTAGATATAGTCAGTTATCCTATAGTAGACAGTCAGTTACCCTACAGTACACAGTCAGTTACCCTACAGTACACAGTCAGTTACCCTACAGTACACAGTCAGTTACCCTACAGTAGATAGTCAGTTACCCTGCAGTAGATATAGTCAGTTACCCGAAAGTAGATAGTCAGTTACCCTACAGTAGATAGTCAGTTACCCTGCAGTAGATATAGTCAGTTATCCTACAGTAGATAGTCAGTTACCCTACAGTAGATATAGTCAGTTACCCTACAGTAGATAGTCAGTCACCCTACAGTAGATAGTCAGTTACCCTACAGTACATATAGTCAGTTACCCTACAGTAGATAGTCAGTTACCCTGCAGTAGATATAGTCAGTTACCCGAAAGTAGATAGTCAGTTACCCTACAGTACACAGTCAGTTACCCTACAGTACACAGTCAGTTACCCTGCAGTAGATATAGTCAGTTATCCTACAGTAGATAGTCAGTTACCCTACAGTAGATATAGTCAGTTACCCTACAGTAGATAGTCAGTCACCCTACAGTAGATAGTCAGTTACCCTACAGTACATATAGTCAGTTACCCTACAGTACATATAGTCAGTTACCCTACAGTCAGTCACCCTACAGTAGATAGTCAGTTACCCTACAGTACATATAGTCAGTTACCCTACAGTAGATAGTCAGTTACCCTACAGTACATATAGTCAGTTACCCTACAGTACATATAGTCAGTTACCCTACAGTAGATAGTCAGTTACCCTACAGTACATATAGTCAGTTACCCTACAGTAGATAGTCAGTTACCCTACAGTAGATAGTCAGTTACCCGAAAGTAGATAGTCAGTTACCCTACAGTACATATAGTCAGTTACCCTACAGTACATATAGTCAGTTACCCTACAGTAGATAGTCAGTTACCCTACAGTAGATAGTCAGTTACCCTACAGTAGATAGTCAGTTACCCTACAGTACATATAGTCAGTTATCCTACAGTAGATAGTCAGTTACCCTACAGTACATATAGTCAGTTACCCTACAGTACATATAGTCAGTTACCCTACAGTAGATAGTCAGTACCCTACAGTAGATATAGTCAGTTACCCGAAAGTAGATAGTCAGTTACCCTACAGTACATATAGTCAGTTATCCTACAGTAGATATAGTCAGTTATCCTACAGTACACAGTCAGTTACCCTACAGTAGATATAGTCAGTTACCCTACAGTAGATATAGTCAGTTACCCGAAAGTAGATAGTCAGTTACCCTACAGTACACAGTCAGTTACCCTGCAGTAGATATAGTCAGTTATCCTACAGTAGATAGTCAGTTACCCTACAGTAGATATAGTCAGTTACCCTACAGTAGATAGTCAGTTATCCTACAGTAGATAGTCAGTTACCCTACAGTAGATATAGTCAGTTACCCTACAGTAGATATAGTCAGTTATCCTACAGTAGATATAGTCAGTTACCCTACAGTAGATAGTCAGTTACCCTACAGTAGATAGTCAGTTACCCTACAGTAGATAGTCAGTTACCCTACAGTACATATAGTCAGTTACCCTACAGTAGATAGTCAGTTACCCTACAGTAGATATAGTCAGTTACCCTACAGTACATATAGTCAGTTACCCTACAGTAGATAGTCAGTCACCCTACAGTAGATAGTCAGTTACCCTACAGTACATATAGTCAGTTACCCTACAGTAGATAGTCAGTTACCCTACAGTACATATAGTCAGTTACCCTACAGTAGATAGTCAGTTACCCTACAGTACATATAGTCAGTTACCCTACAGTAGATAGTCAGTTACCCTACAGTACACAGTCAGTTACCCTACAGTAGATATAGTCAGTTACCCTACAGTACACAGTCAGTTACCCTACAGTACACAGTCAGTTACCCTACAGTAGATAGTCAGTTACCCTACAGTACACAGTCAGTTACCCTACAGTAGATATAGTCAGTTACCCTACAGTACACAGTCAGTTACCCTACAGTACACAGTCAGTTACCCTACAGTACACAGTCAGTTACCCTACAGTAGATAGTCAGTTACCCTACAGTACACAGTCAGTTACCCTACAGTACACAGTCAGTTACCCTACAGTACACAGTCAGTTACCCTACAGTACACAGTCAGTTACCCTACAGTACACAGTCAGTTACCCTACAGTCAGTCACCCTACAGTAGATAGTCAGTTACCCTACAGTACATATAGTCAGTTATCCTACAGTAGATAGTCAGTTATCCTACAGTAGATAGTCAGTTACCCTACAGTAGATAGTCAGTTACCCTACAGTACATATAGTCAGTTACCCTACAGTAGATAGTCAGTACCCTACAGTACATATAGTCAGTACCCTACAGTACATATAGTCAGTTACCCTACAGTAGATAGTCAGTACCCTACAGTACATATAGTCAGTACCCTACAGTACATATAGTCAGTTACCCTACAGTAGATAGTCAGTTACCCTACAGTAGATATAGTCAGTTACCCTACAGTAGATAGTCAGTTACCCTACAGTAGATAGTCAGTTACCCTACAGTACATATAGTCAGTTACCCTACAGTAGATAGTCAGTTACCCTACAGTAGATAGTCAGTTACCCTACAGTAGATAGTCAGTTACCCTACAGTAGATAGTCAGTTATCCTACAGTAGATAGTCAGTTACCCTACAGTAGATATATTTGGTTTGTTGGGTCCAACAGTGTGTTCTATTTGGTTGAACAGCGTGTTCTATTGGGTCCAACAGCGTGTTCTATTGGGTCCAACAGTGTGTTCTATTGGGTCCAACAGCGTGTTCTATTGGGTCCAACAGCGTATTCTATTGGGTCCAACAGCGTGTTCTATTGGGTCCAACAGCGCGTTCTATTGGGTCCAACAGCATGTTCTATTGGGTCCAGCAGCGTGTTCTATTGGGTTCAACAGTGTGTTCTATTATGTCCAACAGTGTGTTCTATTGGGTCCAACAGTGTGTTCTATTGGGTACAATAGTGTGTTCTATTGAGTCCAACAGTGTGTTCTATTGGGTCCAACAGCATGTTCTATTTGGTACATTAGTGTGTTCTATTATGTCCAACAGTGTGTTCTATTGAGTCCAACAGCGTGTTCTATTGGGTACAATAGTGTGTTCTATTGAGTCCAACAGTGTGTTCTATTGGGTCCAACAGTGTGTTCTATTTGGTACATTAGTGTGTTCTATTATGTCCAACAGTGTGTTCTATTGAGTCCAACAGCGTGTTCTATTGGGTACAATAGTGTGTTCTATTGAGTCCAACAGCGTGTTCTATTGGGTCCAACAGTGTGTTCTATTGAGTCCAACAGTGTGTTCTATTGAGTCCAACAGTGTGTTCTATTTGGTTGAACAGCGTGTTCTATTGAGTCCAACAGTGTGTTCTATTTGGTACATTAGTGTGTTCTATTGAGTCCAACAGCGTGTTCTATTTGGTACATTAGTGTGTTCTATTGGGTCCAACAGCATGTTCTATTTGGTACATTAGTGTGTTCTATTGAGTCCAACAGTGTGTTCTATTGAGTCCAACAGCGTGTTCTATTGGGTACAATAGTGTGTTCTATTGAGTCCAACAGCGTGTTCTATTGGGTCCAACAGTGTGTTCTATTATGTCCAACAGTGTGTTCTATTGAGTCCAACAGTGTGTTCTATTGGGTCCAACAGCATGTTCTATTTGGTACATTAGTGTGTTCTATTGAGTCCAACAGTGTGTTCTATTGAGTCCAACAGTGTGTTCTATTGAGTCCAACAGCGTGTTCTATTGGGTCCAACAGTGTGTTCTATTATGTCCAACAGTGTGTTCTATTGAGTCCAACAGTGTGTTCTATTGAGTCCAACAGCGTGTTCTATTGAGTCCAACAGCGTGTTCTATTGAGTCCAACAGCGTGTTCTATTGGGTACAATAGTGTGTTCTATTGAGTCCAACAGCGTGTTCTATTGGGTCCAACAGTGTGTTCTATTATGTCCAACAGCGTGTTCTATTGAGTCCAACAGTGTGTTCTATTTGGTTGAACAGTGTGTTCTATTGGGTCCAACAGCATGTTCTATTGGGTCCAACAGCGTGTTCTATTTGGTCCAACAGCGTGTTCCATTGGGTCCAACAGCGTGTTCTATTGGGTCCAACAGTGTGTTCTATTTGGTTGAACAGCATGTTCTATTGGGTCGAACAGCGGGTTCTATTGTGTTGAACAGTGTGTTATATTGGGTCCAACAGTGTGTTCTATTGGGTCCAACAGTGTGTTCTATTTGGTTGAACAGCGTGTTCTATTGGGTCCAACAGCGTGTTCTATTGGGTCCAACAGTGTATTCTATTTGGTTGAACAGCGTGTTCTATTGGGTCCAACAGAGTGTTCTATTTGTTTGAACAGTGTTCTATTGGGTCCAACAGCTTGTTCTATTGGGTCCAACAGCGTGTTCTATTGGGTTCAACAGCTTGTTCTATTGGGTCCAACAGTTTGTTCTATTGGGTCCAACAGTGTGTTCTATTGGGTCCAACAGCTTGTTCTATTGGGTCCAACAGTTTGTTCTATTGGGTCCAACAGTGTGTTCTGTTGGGTCCAACAGCGTGTTCTATTGGGTCCAACAGCGTGTTCTATTGGGTCCAACAGCTTGTTCTATTGGGTCCAACAGTTTGTTCTATTGGGTCCAACAGTGTGTTCTGTTGGGTCCAACAGCGTGTTCTATTGGGTCCAACAGCGTGTTCTATTGGGTCCAACAGTGTGTTCTATTTGGTTGAACAGCGTGTTCTATTGGGTCCAACAGCGTGTTCTATTGGGTCCAACAGCGTATTCTATTGGGTCCAACAGCGTGTTCTATTGGGTCCAACAGCGCGTTCTATTGGGTCCAACAGCATGTTCTATTGGGTCCAGCAGCGTGTTCTATTGGGTTCAACAGTGTGTTCTATTATGTCCAACAGTGTGTTCTATTGGGTCCAACAGTGTGTTCTATTGGGTACAATAGTGTGTTCTATTGAGTCCAACAGTGTGTTCTATTGGGTCCAACAGCATGTTCTATTTGGTACATTAGTGTGTTCTATTATGTCCAACAGTGTGTTCTATTGAGTCCAACAGCGTGTTCTATTGGGTACAATAGTGTGTTCTATTGAGTCCAACAGTGTGTTCTATTGGGTCCAACAGTGTGTTCTATTTGGTACATTAGTGTGTTCTATTATGTCCAACAGTGTGTTCTATTGAGTCCAACAGCGTGTTCTATTGGGTACAATAGTGTGTTCTATTGAGTCCAACAGCGTGTTCTATTGGGTCCAACAGTGTGTTCTATTGAGTCCAACAGTGTGTTCTATTGAGTCCAACAGTGTGTTCTATTTGGTTGAACAGCGTGTTCTATTGAGTCCAACAGTGTGTTCTATTTGGTACATTAGTGTGTTCTATTGAGTCCAACAGCGTGTTCTATTTGGTACATTAGTGTGTTCTATTGGGTCCAACAGCATGTTCTATTTGGTACATTAGTGTGTTCTATTGAGTCCAACAGTGTGTTCTATTGAGTCCAACAGCGTGTTCTATTGGGTACAATAGTGTGTTCTATTGAGTCCAACAGCGTGTTCTATTGGGTCCAACAGTGTGTTCTATTATGTCCAACAGTGTGTTCTATTGAGTCCAACAGTGTGTTCTATTGGGTCCAACAGCATGTTCTATTTGGTACATTAGTGTGTTCTATTGAGTCCAACAGTGTGTTCTATTGAGTCCAACAGTGTGTTCTATTGAGTCCAACAGCGTGTTCTATTGGGTCCAACAGTGTGTTCTATTATGTCCAACAGTGTGTTCTATTGAGTCCAACAGTGTGTTCTATTGAGTCCAACAGCGTGTTCTATTGAGTCCAACAGCGTGTTCTATTGAGTCCAACAGCGTGTTCTATTGGGTACAATAGTGTGTTCTATTGAGTCCAACAGCGTGTTCTATTGGGTCCAACAGTGTGTTCTATTATGTCCAACAGCGTGTTCTATTGAGTCCAACAGTGTGTTCTATTTGGTTGAACAGTGTGTTCTATTGGGTCCAACAGCATGTTCTATTGGGTCCAACAGCGTGTTCTATTTGGTCCAACAGCGTGTTCCATTGGGTCCAACAGCGTGTTCTATTGGGTCCAACAGTGTGTTCTATTTGGTTGAACAGCATGTTCTATTGGGTCGAACAGCGGGTTCTATTGTGTTGAACAGTGTGTTATATTGGGTCCAACAGTGTGTTCTATTGGGTCCAACAGTGTGTTCTATTTGGTTGAACAGCGTGTTCTATTGGGTCCAACAGCGTGTTCTATTGGGTCCAACAGTGTATTCTATTTGGTTGAACAGCGTGTTCTATTGGGTCCAACAGAGTGTTCTATTTGGTTGAACAGTGTTCTATTGGGTCCAACAGCTTGTTCTATTGGGTCCAACAGCGTGTTCTATTGGGTTCAACAGCTTGTTCTATTGGGTCCAACAGTTTGTTCTATTGGGTCCAACAGTGTGTTCTATTGGGTCCAACAGCTTGTTCTATTGGGTCCAACAGTTTGTTCTATTGGGTCCAACAGTGTGTTCTGTTGGGTCCAACAGCGTGTTCTATTGGGTCCAACAGCGTGTTCTATTGGGTCCAACAGCTTGTTCTATTGGGTCCAACAGTTTGTTCTATTGGGTCCAACAGTGTGTTCTGTTGGGTCCAACAGCGTGTTCTATTGGGTCCAACAGCGTGTTCTATTGGGTCCAACAGTGTGTTCTATTTGGTTGAACAGCGTGTTCTATTGGGTCCAACAGCGTGTTCTATTGGGTCCAACAGCGTATTCTATTGGGTCCAACAGCGTGTTCTATTGGGTCCAACAGCGCGTTCTATTGGGTCCAACAGCATGTTCTATTGGGTCCAGCAGCGTGTTCTATTGGGTTCAACAGTGTGTTCTATTATGTCCAACAGTGTGTTCTATTGGGTCCAACAGTGTGTTCTATTGGGTACAATAGTGTGTTCTATTGAGTCCAACAGTGTGTTCTATTGGGTCCAACAGCATGTTCTATTTGGTACATTAGTGTGTTCTATTATGTCCAACAGTGTGTTCTATTGAGTCCAACAGCGTGTTCTATTGGGTACAATAGTGTGTTCTATTGAGTCCAACAGTGTGTTCTATTGGGTCCAACAGTGTGTTCTATTTGGTACATTAGTGTGTTCTATTATGTCCAACAGTGTGTTCTATTGAGTCCAACAGCGTGTTCTATTGGGTACAATAGTGTGTTCTATTGAGTCCAACAGCGTGTTCTATTGGGTCCAACAGTGTGTTCTATTGAGTCCAACAGTGTGTTCTATTGAGTCCAACAGTGTGTTCTATTTGGTTGAACAGCGTGTTCTATTGAGTCCAACAGTGTGTTCTATTTGGTACATTAGTGTGTTCTATTGAGTCCAACAGCGTGTTCTATTTGGTACATTAGTGTGTTCTATTGGGTCCAACAGCATGTTCTATTTGGTACATTAGTGTGTTCTATTGAGTCCAACAGTGTGTTCTATTGAGTCCAACAGCGTGTTCTATTGGGTACAATAGTGTGTTCTATTGAGTCCAACAGCGTGTTCTATTGGGTCCAACAGTGTGTTCTATTATGTCCAACAGTGTGTTCTATTGAGTCCAACAGTGTGTTCTATTGGGTCCAACAGCATGTTCTATTTGGTACATTAGTGTGTTCTATTGAGTCCAACAGTGTGTTCTATTGAGTCCAACAGTGTGTTCTATTGAGTCCAACAGCGTGTTCTATTGGGTCCAACAGTGTGTTCTATTATGTCCAACAGTGTGTTCTATTGAGTCCAACAGTGTGTTCTATTGAGTCCAACAGCGTGTTCTATTGAGTCCAACAGCGTGTTCTATTGAGTCCAACAGCGTGTTCTATTGGGTACAATAGTGTGTTCTATTGAGTCCAACAGCGTGTTCTATTGGGTCCAACAGTGTGTTCTATTATGTCCAACAGCGTGTTCTATTGAGTCCAACAGTGTGTTCTATTTGGTTGAACAGTGTGTTCTATTGGGTCCAACAGCATGTTCTATTGGGTCCAACAGCGTGTTCTATTTGGTCCAACAGCGTGTTCCATTGGGTCCAACAGCGTGTTCTATTGGGTCCAACAGTGTGTTCTATTTGGTTGAACAGCATGTTCTATTGGGTCGAACAGCGGGTTCTATTGTGTTGAACAGTGTGTTATATTGGGTCCAACAGTGTGTTCTATTGGGTCCAACAGTGTGTTCTATTTGGTTGAACAGCGTGTTCTATTGGGTCCAACAGCGTGTTCTATTGGGTCCAACAGTGTATTCTATTTGGTTGAACAGCGTGTTCTATTGGGTCCAACAGAGTGTTCTATTTGGTTGAACAGTGTTCTATTGGGTCCAACAGCTTGTTCTATTGGGTCCAACAGCGTGTTCTATTGGGTTCAACAGCTTGTTCTATTGGGTCCAACAGTTTGTTCTATTGGGTCCAACAGTGTGTTCTATTGGGTCCAACAGCTTGTTCTATTGGGTCCAACAGTTTGTTCTATTGGGTCCAACAGTGTGTTCTGTTGGGTCCAACAGCGTGTTCTATTGGGTCCAACAGCTTGTTCTATTGGGTCCAACAGTTTGTTCTATTGGGTCCAACAGTGTGTTCTGTTGGGTCCAACAGCGTGTTCTATTGGGTCCAACAGCGTGTTCTATTGGGTCCAACAGCGTGTTCTATTGGGTCCAACAGCTTGTTCTATTGGGTCCAACAGTTTGTTCTATTGGGTCCAACAGTGTGTTCTGTTGGGTCCAACAGCGTGTTCTATTGGGTCCAACAGCGTGTTCTATTGGGTCCAACAGCTTGTTCTATTGGGTCCAACAGCTTGTTCTATTGGGTCCAACAGTGTGTTCTGTTGGGTCCAACAGCGTGTTCTATTGGGTCCAACAGCGTGTTCTATTGGGTCCAACAGCTTGTTCTATTGGGTCCAACAGTTTGTTCTATTGGGTCCAACAGTGTGTTCTGTTGGGTCCAACAGTGTGTTCTATTGGGTCCAACAGTTTGTTCTATTGGGTCCAACAGTGTGTTATGTTGGGTCCAACAGTTTGTTCTATTGGGACCAACAGTGTGTTCTGTTGGGTCCAACAGCGTGTTCTATTGGGTCCAACAGCGTGTTCTATTGGGTCCAACAGCGTGTTCTATTGGGTCCAACAGCGTGTTCTATTGGGTTCAACAGCGTGTTCTATTGGGTCCAACAGCGTGTTCTATTGGGCTCAACCGCGTGTTCTATTGGGTTCAACCGCGTGTTCTATTGGGTCCAACAGCGTGTTCTATTGGGTTCAACAGCGTGTTCTATTGGGTTCAACCGCGTGTTCTATTGGGTTCAACACACTAAAGGATACAGTGTTATTTCTAATTTGTAGATTGTCTGCTTGTGACATTGGAGTTTGGTACAATGCGTATTTTGTATATAAAAAAAACCCATTGTATGGACACAAGAATGCAATGTTTACTACAATGCCTGCAGTAGCTACTCGGTTCATAACTCATAACTAAATCACAACCCAGAATGCAGTTTTTTCCTAGAGCTGCTGAAAATGAAGGCTAGCCATGTTGTGTTTTCAAGGTGATCCAGTGAGATTTACAGCATATCTGACAACCACACTGAATTAAAAAGGAGCATGCAATTTGTATAAGAGTTGGAGCCTGCGTGTGTGTGTGTGTGTGTGTGTGTGTGTGTGTGTGTGTGCGTGTGCGTGTGCGTGTGTGTGTGTGCGTGCGTGCGCGTGTGTGTGTGAATAAGTACACACCATGCGCCTGTGCTCTGAAACACCAGCAACAGATAACAGATGGTCCCCCTGCATTAAAAGTGTTTTATTTCCCTACAGAAACCAGATATGTCAAAAATAAGCCTGTGCAACATTAGTCATTTGGAATATTCATGCCGGTGCCCTCTATCCGTTTTCCTCTTCACAGCCAAAATACCACCAGTCCAAATCTCCTCAGGAACTAGGTGAAAGGGAGGCAAGAGGAGGAGGGGGGGAATCCAGTCAGCTGAAATGGGCAAAAAGGTTCACATGACCATAATGGACAGACTTTGTTTCTGGTCTCTTAATTGAACATGCATGGTACACGGTTACAATGAGCAGTTCTGTAGATTATTCTACATGTTCATGGCTCGTCATGCGTCCCTCTTAACCTAAACCTCTGGACCGCCCTCCTCTGGGCTTTACTCAGCCCGGCTACTCGACCGTGGAGGACTCTTGGCAGTTCTCCAGTAGCTCTCCTCCTCTCCTCTTCTTCTCTCCAGTACCTCTCTTCCTCTCCTCTCCAGTACCTCTCCTCCTCTCCTCTTCTTCTCTCCAGTACCTCTCCTCCTCTCCTCTCCAGTACCTCTCCTCCTCTCCTCTTCTTCTCTCCAGTACGTCTCCTCCTCTCCTCTCCTCTCCAGTACCTATCCTCCTCTCCTCTCCAGTACCTCTCCTCCTCTCCTCCTCTCCTCTTTTTCTCTCCAGTACCTCTCCTCTTCTCCTCTCCAGTACCTCTCCTCCTCTCCTCCTCTCTCCAGTACCTCTCCTCCACTCCTCTTCTTCTCTCCAGTACCTCTCATCCACTCCTCCTCTCCTCCTCTCCTCTCCAGTAGCTCTCCTCCTCTCCTCTCCAGTAGCTCTCCTCCTCTCCTCCTCTCTCCTGTGCCTCTCCTCCTCTCCTCCTCTCCTCTCCAGTAGCTCTCCTCCTCTCCTCCTCTCCTCTTCTTCTCTCCAGTACCTCTCCTCCTCTCCTCCTCTCTCCTGTGCCTCTCCTCCTCTCCTCCTCTCCTCTCCAGTAGCTCTCCTCCTCTCCTCTTCTCTCCAGTGCCTCTCCTCCTCTCTTCTTCTCTCCAGTGCCTCTCATCCACTCCTCTTCTTCTCTCCAGTACCTCTCATCCACCCCTTCTCTCCTCTTCTGCCTATCCTCCTATCCTCCTTCCTCACCTCTTTAATTTCCTTCCACCATATTATCCTCTCTAAGGTCTTCTCCTGCTCCCTTCCTCTCTCACCTTTACCACCCTTCCTCTCTCACTTTACTACCCTTCCTCTCTCTCACCATTCCATCCTTCCTCTCGCACCTATCATATTTTTATTCTCCCTTTCTCTCTCTCGCTTTCCTTTCTTTCCTTGCTCTCCTTTTTCTCTCCTCTCTCTCTCTCAGCTGCCGTTCTTGTCCTTGGTGGCGCGCCTGAGCCTGCATCATTATCAGCTCTGAATTAACCATCCGCTCAGTCGGCAGCCCAGGGCCCACTAGGGGCCTGGCACATGTTTTTCTACCCTCGGAAAAACAGGAATTCTGAGTAGCAGTTTTCTCACTCTCTCACCGGTCCCTCCTGATCAGGGTTAACGCATGGCAGCATGCATGAATGCGGGGGGAAAACGACCGGCATCAGCGCCGCTTATCGCGCAAATGCAAAATAATTTATTCGGGGGGATATGCAAATCCAAAATCACTCTGCCTTGTTTACCCGAAGGGACCTGCTGATTCAGAGTGTGAAAAGAGGAGGAGAGAGAGTGAGGAGGAGAGAGAGAGAGCGGAACAATCGAAAACCAAACAAATCCATGTGCATGTACGGAGGCGCCCAGGCTAATTTAATTGGATTTCTTTAAGCGTCGGAAATGGAGGGTGTGAGACTGATGTTTCTTTGCCGTTTCAAGGCCACAAAGACAGTGTTAATTACTGAGAGGCTACATTATGGCCACAAATTGCCTTAGTTTTACTACGTTTGTCTGTATACCACCACTCTTACGAAGACATGGCTGGGATGTTGCTAGGTCCCAAAACTGTACCTGCCATATTGAATTGGATATGCCTGTAATAATCGACCATGCATAGCGATATGGAATAGACGAAACAGGGCGTACTTTAGTTATCTAGTTATCGAACAGAGCATTGCTACGACCACCATAAAATGCTAATGTACATGCCGTGTTTCTTAGGTGTCAGGGGTTAGAGTAGGATTAGATTTAATAGCATATCCTAGTTACTTGACTATTTTGAAAACCCTATAGGCACTACAGAACATGAATTACTACACCTATGCCGTCCAACTCTTGTCAAGTCAACTGAAAAAGAACATGAAGTTGTCAACATGACCTTTACTAGCAGACTCAAACTGAACGAGCCCAAATTGGAATATCTTACATTAACCCCCAAAGAGTACATTCTATATCCAAACTCAGCTTCTCTCCACCTTCCTCCTCCTCTTTCTTGTCCTCCTCCAGGTGATGAATCGTCTAGGAGGCTAGCCACATGTTGGGAATGCGAGATCTGTTGCCGAGCGTCCACGCTAGCCAATTAGCCACCCCACAGACAAGATAAGGCCCTCCTCAGTCACTTAGATAGACCATTACACCGAGCTGTGGCAAAAGCCCCAGCCGTCACTTACACGCTCGCCTTGACATCTCGTTGTAGCATTCCCTCCTCTCGCTTCTCTGCTCCCTTTTTTTTCCTTGTCTGCTCCAGAATGTTTATGTAATCCATTTAAACTTTGTTTGTCTATATATATAAGGATCTTGACAGTTGTTACGTAATGCAAGAAAAGGAAATAGCTGTGACCTGGATGTGGGAATATATTGGTACTCAAGGTTGTGCAGGGGCTCCGAGACAACCGGAGAAACTGATGTCGTGATGCAATGGAATGTGTGGCGTTGTTGAGGGCTGTGACAAATTAGATGATTGTGTTTGGGCAATATGTTTACAGTGATTTGGCGTGGACTCATTTACGCATTAGTTGGTCTGCGTTTGAAACAATGATTGTCATCGTGTCACGAGACCGCATCAGACGATGGAGTGTTTTGACGTTGCTAAGGAGTAGCGCTGAGGCACAGTCGACATGAAAAGCAGATTTGTCTGCGCAAACATAATTTCTCAGTGAAAAAACCCCCGATATATATATATATATATATATATATATATATATATGTATTTTTATCTATTTCCAAAAGGCTAACATTTACATGCAGTGGCTTGTTGATACAGTATTACAGGATGATGCTCCAGAAGTACACTAGGAAAACCCCACTACATATCAGTCCTCTAGGGTACTGTTATTTGGACATCCCTAGAACAGATCCAAAGATTAACATAGAAAAGCATAAGGATTCACAATCCGTTTCTATTTCTACAATCAATTTTCTCACCGTACTGGTCGTCCCATTCAATCTCTCCTTCATCTTGTCGTGGCACTGAAACCGTCTTGTAAATTAGAGCCATTTCCTGTTTCCCCTGCCGGGAGCCCAATTAGCATTGGGAGTTTTTTTGTTTTCTCAACAGAGTGCTGTGTGTTTGTATTTCAGGTTTGAGACCTACAGCTTGTGAGAGTACCGCCAAAGACAACAATTATCTCCTTTCCACAAGAATCTCTTATTAAGGCCACACAATGGTGAGCCGAGCTCAGAAAATGAATCCTTCTGAGCGAGCTCCCTCTGGATAAGTGGAAATATATATTTTAGCACTGAAAGAAGGAAACACTGACCTTATGTGTACTGCTGAGGCAAACAGGAAGGAATCCTAACATGGCCAGTCATTTTGTTCTCTGTAATAACTATTATACCTCAAGGACAAAAATGCTTTAGACAGGAACAGGAAATGACTCAACTTCTGAAGGTACAATGGGTATCGATCCATGACCTTCTGTGTGTTCCTGTCAGATTGTGTTTGGTCAGCTTCGTGTGTCTTAACAGTGTCCCTTGATATGCATGAATGTAGTGGATATACAGTCATTTAAGCATGTATATACATGAGCTGTAAAATAACTAAGACGCAGTATTGCTTTAGGACTTGGCAACACTTGAGGGAACCATGCGAAAGGTCAACATTAGCATTACGTGACACCTGACATAAATATTACATGTATTTATAACTAACATGTGTGAGACATGTTTTTAAGGTCAATTGGAGGTTGTTTTGACGGAAGTCCATTCATATTCATGGCAGGTATTGGCTCACATATTTTTTGTATTTAACGAGGCAAGTCAGCTCAGAACAAATTCTTATTTACAATGACGTCCTTAGGAACAGTGGGTTAACGGCTTTGTTTCCGGGGGGGCAGAACGACAGATTTGTACCTTGTCAGCTCGGGGATTCGAACTAGCAACCTTTCGGTTACTGGCCCAACTCTCTAACCACCAGGCTACCCTGCCGGATATTAGCCACATTAGGTTACACCAGGCTTTATGATTGACAATGAATGTATGCATTTTCAGCTATGGTTGATTAAGAAAACCCTTTGCCATTTTGTTGTGCTTTTGTACTCTTGACATCTGTCTCCGTTGTGCATGATGAGGTGGAGGCATTGTGACAGAGATGGTTTTCTGGCCTTCCGTGACACATTCCTCTGTATTCAGACACTCTGCGACAGTCTTGTAACGTACCAGAATAAATAGTTTCTTGGAAATCCATTTTTAGGTCCTTTATTGTAAATAATGAATGGCTGTGGTAAGTAAATTATGATGCAAGCGCTGCAGAGATTTGCACTTTTGTCTAGGCAATTCAGAACCAACCCAATCCAAACACACGCAAAGGCACGCGCACGCACACACACGCACACGCACGCGCACACACGCACACACACGCGCGCACGCACGCATGCACGCACGCACACACACACACACAGAGAAAGCAGACACACACACACACACGCACGCGCACACACACACACACGCACGCGCACACACGCACACACACACGCGCGCGCACGCACGCACGCACACACACACACAGAGAGAAAGCAGACACACACACACACAGAGAGAAAGCAGACACACACACACACACACACACACACACACGCACGCGCACACACGCACACACACACACACGCGCGCACGCACGCACGCACACACACACACAGAGAGAAAGCAGACACACACACACACAGAGAGAAAGCAGACACACACACACACACAGAGAGAAAGCAGACACACACACACACAGAGAGAAAGCAGACACACACACACACAGAGAGAAAGCAGACACACACACATACCGTGGATGAGCACTCTACACAAATACACACGTAAAAGGCTACTTTAAAAGGGCATTTGTCCACAAGATGCTATAATGTGCCTTGAAATGTTCTAAAGAACAGGAAAGTAGACAGAAAAGCATTGTTTAAGACAAGTTGAAAGGTTTCAAAGACTAACCATGGGTAGTGAACGCTCTGTAAAAAGATGCTCATAGACAGCGAGCACACTTTTGGCACGGCTAGATTTACATTTTAGGACATTTAGCAGACTTAGTCAGTGCATTCAACTAAGGTAGATAAAACAGCCGTTCCTTAATTAATCTTCCAACAGCATAGTCTGCAATAGTAAGAAAAGACAAGCGCGAGTGAGGAAAGGGACAACTGTAAGGTTGTATAACAGTGTTTGAGGACACGATAATATTGCTTTAGTGAGAAATGTCATGATGGCTGTCCACAGAAATGTATAGAGGGCTTCACCGTCTAGTGGCAAGTGTGCCCTCTATCCATCTCTATGCAGTGGTCTAACCAACACTGGTCTCCATCTCTATCCATCTCTATGTCTAACCAACACTGGTCTCCATCTCTATGCATCTCTATGTCTAACCAACACTGGTCTCCATCTCTATCCATCTCTATGTCTAACCAACACTGGTCTCCAACTCTATCTATCTCTATGTCTAACCAACACTGGTCTCCATCTCTATCCATCTCTATGTCTAACCAACACTGGTCTCCATCTCTATCCATCTCTATGTCTAACCAACACTGGTCTCCATCTCTATCCATCTCTATGTCTAACCAACACTGGTCTCCATCTCTATCCATCTCTATGTCTAACCAACACTGGTCTCCATCTCTATCCATCTCTATGTCTAACCAACACTGGTCTCCATCTCTATCCATCTCTATGTCTAACCAACACTGGTCTCCATCTCTATCCATCTCTATGTCTAACCAACACTGGTCTCCATCTCTATCCATCTCTATGTCTAACCAACACTGGTCTCCATCTCTATCCATCTCTATGTCTAACCAACACTGGTCTCCATCTCTATCCATCTCTATGTCTAACCAACACTGGTCTCCATCTCTATCCATCTCTATGTCTAACCAACACTGGTCTCCATCTCTATCCATCTCTATGTCTAACCAACACTGGTCTCCATCTCTATCCATCTCTATGTCTAACCAACACTGGTCTCCATCTCTATCCATCTCTATGTCTAACCAACACTGGTCTCCATCTCTATCCATCTCTATGTCTAACCAACACTGGTCTCCATCTCTATCCATCTCTATGTCTAACCAACACTGGTCTCCATCTCTATGTCTAATCAACACTGGTGGCTGGAGAGAAACATTTTGAATGAAAATAAAGGAAAAAAATCTGTACAGAGATTTAGCATATTAAACTAAACTCTTGTGATAGAGCAACACCTGTAGACTAGTACAGAGATTTAGCATATTAGGCATTCGAAACCCTTGTGATAGAGCAGCACTTGTAGACTAGCACAGGAAAGCAGCGCCACAGACGAAAGGAGAAACTGTCTCCCTCTGTCAGCCAATAAAAACGGTTGAGGATTTATGATCTAAGTTTTTGGTGTTGCCGAGTATTAGGCATTCTAAACCCTTGTGATAGAGCAGCACAGGAAAGCAGCGCCACAGACGAAAGGAGAAACTGTCTCCCTCTGTCAGCCAATAAAAACGGTTGAGGTTTTATGATCTAAGTTTTTGGTGTTGCCGAGTATTAGGCATTCTAAACCCTTGTGATAGAGCAGCACAGGAAAGCAGCGCCACAGACGAAAGGAGAAACTGTCTCCCTCTGTCAGCCAATAAAAACGGTTGAGGTTTTATGATCTAAGTTTTTGGTGTCGCCGAGTATTAGGCATTCTAAACCCTTGTGATAGAGCAGCACAGGAAAGCAGCGCCACAGACAAAAGGTTGAGGTTTTATGATCCATTTTTTAAAAGTTTTTTTTTAATTTTGGTGTCGCCGAGTATTACAAAGAGTAATAGAAGGAGTTACATCCCGTGAAAAGTAACGAAGTAACGTTTCTAGTAACGAATCTCAACACTCTGTATGTAGGCTCATGTACAGGCCTAGTTTAGCATGTTTCGTTTTAGTATGAAATTGCTATGTGCTAATCGCTATCTGCTAATCGCTATCTGCTAATCGCTATCTGTATCATGAAGTTATTAGTATGTTTCGTTTTACTATGAAATCGCTATGTGCTAATCGCTATCTGCTAATCGCTATTTGCTAATCGCTATCTGCTAAGCGCTATCTGCTAATCGCTATCTGCTAAACGCTATTTGCTAATCGCTATCTGCTAAACGCTATCTGCTAAGCGCTATCTGCTAATCGCTATCTGCTAAACGCTATCTGCTAATCGCTATCTGCTAAACGCTATCTGCTAATCGCTATCTGCTAATTGCTATCTGTATCATGAAGTTAACACTTTCCCACTCTATTTCATTGCTATATCTACATAGTCCCATCCTTAATCACCTAACAATGTTCACACCGTGGGAGAACCTTACTGACCAGACTTAAACGTTTAGGCTAGTTGCGACCTGGCCAAGATAAAGCATTAGCAATTCGACACATACAACAACACAGAGTTACACAAGGAATAAACAAAACAGACAGTCAATAATACAGTAGAACAAAAGAAAACAGAAAGTCTATATACAGTGAGTGCAAATGAGGTAAGATGAGGGAGTTAAGGCAAGAAATAGGCCATGGTGGCGAAGTAATTACAATATAGCAATTAAAACACTGGAATGGTAGATGTGCAGAAGATGAATGTGCAAGTAGAGATACTGGGGTGCAAAGGAGCAAGATAAATAAGTAAATACTGTATGGAGATGAGGTAGGTAGATAGATGGGCTGTTTACAGATGGGCTATGTACAGGTGCAGTGATCTGTGAGCTGCTCTGACAGCTGGGGCTTAAAGCTAGTGAGGGAGATATGAGTCTCCAGCTTCAGAGATTTTTGCAGTTCGTTCCAGTCATTGGCAGCAGAGAACTGGAAGGAAAGACGACCAAATGAGGAAATGGCTTTCGGGGTGACCAGTGAGATAAACCTGCTGGAGCGCGTGCTACAAGTGGATGCTGCTATGGTGACCAGTGAGCTGAGATAAGGCGGAGCTTTACCTAGCAGAGACTTGTAGATAACCTGTAGCCAGTGGGTTTGGCGACGAGTATGAAGCGAGGGCCAACCAACGAGAGCGTACAGGTCGTAATGGTGGGTAATGTATGGGGCTTTGGTGACAAAAGACTAGACAGTGGTCGTCTCATGTTGTCTGTCGTTACAAGACTAGACAGTGGTCGTCTTATGTCAAGTCTATGTCGTTACAAGAAAGTGATTGTCTTACTGTTTGATCTCTGATCTCTCTGAGGATCTCTGCCCCGTTTGCTCAACAATCACACAGACATATTTTTACATCTTGTTATCTCGCCGTGAGAAAACTGTTGACCTCCTCTTGTCTGTGCGAGCATCATATTTAACTTCCTTCCTCTGTGTTCAACCACGTCCATGTGAGAGATGTCACATTTGTTATGACAAAGACTTAATTGGCTGTAAAAAGCTGAAGTATTCTCTGGGTTATTTTGAGATTTCAGCCGAGCTGCAACATGACTCGTTTCAGGAAAGTAGGCGTATGTCACGCGTCACTACTTCACAGGAGAGCCGTTTGAATGTAAACTTTTTTTTTAAATCAAATTGTGTTTAGCAGAAATGCTTTCTGGAACATGTGATCTTTCATGTGCCTAAATAACAAACGTGTATGCTATCTGTAAATACGAATAAAATTGTTAAATAAACCTATTTGGTTTAGCCATGGAAAAGGGAGCAACCTTCCAGCTAGCCATGATTGGCTGAGATAATGAGTGGGCTGGACATGCCGGGAGATGAGTTCGGATTGGTCTGTCATGTAGCACGCTTCTGCCTATGATATGAGCTGGTCAGTATGTGTAGGTAATCCTGTCTAATGCGGCTTTTTTGAAAGATATCGCGTAGTAGAACTGCACAAGTGTTCCTCTCCACTTTCTTTGAGGACCGAGTTTTGAAATCAATGGAGTTAAAGTATGATAGCTAAGGAGATGGAGAAAATTCTGGCGTTTGATTGCAAATATGCAGATGGAGTCGAAAAGAGAACACGCGGAAGGCTCAGGATTACATCTTCAAACTAAGGGCATCCATGGCACTCGTGACAGAGAGGGAGAAGCGTCCATCTATGTATACGGTTAAGAGAGTTACATTTTCGGCTTATTACATGTTTCTAATTTTGTCTGTATAATGTTTATGAGGTCACTGCGACAACTGTCGAGAGACGTAGCTGGCAAATTCACTTTGGCTATCTACCATGGCGCAGAATAACTGACAAATTGTACGTATGTTCAACACCTGTGAAATATGGCCGGTGTCAGTAAACGTTGTCAAAAAAAAAACGGAATTAAATTGTTGCCAGCAGCACAGTTACAGTCACTAACGCTCTGGATAACATGACAACCAGCCTAACCAGCTCTGCTAGGGTGAGTAAAATGGTCAGAGTGAGGTGTTCTCTCATTTGCGTCTGGACGTAGCTGGCCAATGTTAGCCAGTTAGCTTGTGTGCTTGACTGATATGCATGCAATAGAAATTAAACTATTCATTGGATATGGCACATCTGGGCAACACAAGTATCATTGTAATAACAGGCCACCTTCCTTATTGCGGTCAGTGTGCCCTTGGCGATTTTGCGATGTCTTGTGGGAAGAAGAGGCTCTGTAAACCATTTTGAAGATGGTATCCCATGAGTCAGTGGGGTTCATAGTCGATATTCCCACCACTATGCTCTAGCCTAACTGACTGAGAAAATGGCTCCTTTTTTTATGTTGTCATATGAACAGTACAGCGCTAATCTGCTGAGGTCACTCACACCTTACACGATGCTATTACTGTTTGCAGCACGCATCTTGTCATAGATGGACAAGACTTATATGAGATGAAAGGCGAGTTCCTAGCGAGTTCAGGAAGCCAAGTTAAAGAGCTTTGAGACATTCACGGCGATTTGGGCAGACGTTTTGATCAATGGAGAACAATAGGAAATATGCATGTTTTCTCCAACACTAAATATACTGTACAACTATATATATTTTACAGTTATAAGGAAGGTGAAATCCTATAGTTAGTCATTTTATAAATGTTGCCTTAGAGGTCAGACGCATACCCAGGCTCTTACTAGGTTGAATTGCTTGCAGGCAGAAGTTAATTTCCAGCTCAAGAGAGACAAATGACTTTCCCGTGACCTCCCGTGCTCTCCGGCAATAACAAGGAATTGGTGCTTTTCTAAGGGAGACGAGCACAGTAAATATATTTAATTTAGCGGTGGTTTTCATTCATCTGCGGAGTTAATAGATTTGATTTGGTAACAATGATTAGTTTGGCTGCCACTGTCTTTTTTTGTTGTTGTTGCTGAGTTCTGTAAGTCCTGTATAATACAAAGCACGTTTATCCCAGCGTTCTATTATGTATTACCCTGTTCTATTACCCTATTATGCAGGGTAGCCTAGTGGTTAGAGCGTTGGACTAGTAACCAGGAGGTTGCAAGTTCAAATCCCCCAAGCTGACAAGGTACAAATCTGTCGTTCTGCCACTGTTCCTAGGCCATCATTGAAAATAAGAATTTGTTCTTAACTGACTTGCCTAGTTAAATAAAGGTAAAATTAAAAAAACAACACAAACACATGATAACATACGCACTATACACACACGCGTACACATGGATTTTGTGTTGTAGATATGTGGTAGTAGAGTAAAGGCCTGAGGGCACACATTTAATGTGTTGTGAATTCTGTTGTAAATGTATTGTAATGTAAAATAAAAAAATAAAAAAAATGTATAACTGTCTTAATGGGGATCCATAATAACTACAAATACATGCCATGTATATGTGTAGAGATGAAATACCCCATACTAGTAGAGACTGAGCTCCTGTGTATAGGTCTGTCATGCTCATTCCATTGTTCCATTGATCGGCCCATCGTGGCCTGTTCCCAAGCCCTTTGTGTCACCTACAGGTTTATATGACATTTTTTTCCCAGGAATTGATATTCATAAGCCTATCTCCATATATCAACTGTCCTTTAGCTTGATTATTGTCATGTTGTCATGCAAGTCTGTACAAATGAATTAGCTGAAAATGTCAATTGAAAATCACACTTGTCAATGTATTGTGGGAATCATTTAGGAATCCTAAATAAGAACGGGCTAAAATTAATGAACTGGTGTCGTTGATAAGTACATATATTTCAAGGAAGGTATGTATATTTAACCATACTGTACTATATGTCACATTTCTATATCCTATTCTCCACATACGTCCCCCTCTATATTCTAATACGTTCAGATAAAGAGGGTAGTGGGTCAGATTCCCGCGATTTCATTTCCAGATCCCATCCATCATACTGTGTAATAGTTTTCCTCCATCGTAGGGCCACTTGTAAAATGATCCATGGTGTGGTGGTGGTGGTGGATGTGGGAGGGGCTTAATTAATCCGGTATCCATGGATTCTGAACCTCGGGGACGATAGGGTTGAGCCATGCACGACTATATTTAAAACCTCTGAGATGTAAAATCACGTTTTGGGGACCTGCGTGGTTCTGATACCGGTTCCCGACCCAACATTTGTCGCTTATATATCTTTATGTGGACACTATAGCTGGAAATGGTTTGCATTGAGCGTTTGCCCGGACTCTCACACACACACACACACAGGAGTATGTCTCTTCTGCCTGTGTGAAGCAGGATGTGAAATCTGACACCACTTGAAGCTGGGATGTCCCTCCTACCATTTCATTCGCTCCTCTGACTGTCCATCAACCCTACGTCACAGCCTGGAATCCTTATATCATAACGCAGCCGGAGAGAAAATAATACAAAGATTTCAAACAAAAAGCCTTTTTTGTTTGTCATAGATGGACAAGACTTATATGAGATGAAAGGCGAGTTCCTAGCGAGTTCAGGAAGCCAAGTTAAAGAGCTTTGAGACATTCACAGCGATTTGGGCAGACGTTTCGATCAACGGAGAACAATAGAAAATATGCATGTTTTCTCCAACACTAAATATACTGTACAAATATATATTTTACAGTTATAAGGAAGGTGAAATCCTATAGTTAGTAATGTTATAAATGTATTATACTATATTTAGAAAAAAAGTAATTTTAAGCCTTAGTCATACTGTTTTGTGGAATATCAAATACATAATATAAAATATTTCATATTTTCAAATTAATTATCATATTTGTACTGTGTACTTGAGCTTGTGTCCTTGAAATTGAATACACCTCAGAATTGTATTAAAAATAATACCAGAAAGGTGAGATTTTAACCTTATTTTTTGGAGGATGCAGTATTACTAGTTATTGTTTCATAATAAATCATTACTTTTGGGGATTACGTAGATTACATTTGAGATTACATTTTAGTTACATTTAAGAGGTTATTAACAGAGAGGTTGTACATCCTCTCAATCTCCCTTAGCTTCTCAATGTTTCGCCTCGGTGTTCTCCTCTGGCCGAGCATGCTGCTTCAGCACTTACTAAAAGCACAGCGAAGTTTCTGCGTGCTCACACACTCAGTCCACCTTTCAGCACACTGTGTTTTGAGGTGGCCGAACCACATTTTCTGCTTGAAATCAAACAATTCTGGTGTGATGTACTTTTGGAGGTGGCCAAACCACATTTTTTTGCTTGAAATCTAAAATCCTGGTGTGATGAGATATAATGATCCTGGTGAATGCTAGTTTAGTTTTTTGGGATGTGTCTAGGATATATAGACTGTCTATCCAATCTGTTACTCCTGAAGATCATCAGGTTCTCTCATGAGAGGATACTTCTATTGTCTGTAACCAAACACATAGGTAATTATTACCTTTATGTAATGAACTCCACAATATTGTCTAAATATTCTAAATATAATGTCTAAATATAACTGTGTTTTTTTTGACCAGTCGTCCATGCATTATGTATTGGCAGTTGTGTGGTCTCTGTAAAGCACTCCTATTCGGGTTTGACCAACCAACGCTCTCATGTTCAGTCACCATTTATTCTGCCACAGGCTAAGTGAAAGCCAACTCAAACAGTTGGATGGAATGCTGTTGAAATTCCTCAGTCGTGTTAAATAAATGGGTTATTGGCAGATATGTTTCTTATTCGATCTGCATGTCTGATTTTACAGGGACAAAAATCCTTGCTGATTGAAAAATGAAGCTGCCATTTAAACACGGGAGAACGTTACAGATAGCTTGTCGCCATCCCATAATGATATGGAAGACATCAGTTGAGCTGCGTTTTGTCTCTCGAGCACAAGGGTTTTTAATTGCAGGAGAAGTTTGGAGGCGACTGTGATGTGATTGAGCCAGCGCTCCGATAGAAAGTACATCAAGGATCATTTTGAAACATACTTTTGAAACTTTTAAAACATTGACTTGTAGATGACTGGTTTATTACAATTTGTCTTGATGTTGAATTGGAGCTATCTTCCACTAGATTATATTTGGATTTAGTTTGAGTTTGATGTTTGGTACAGTAGCTCTCTTTGGCAACTTCAGTAGCTTCCTTGGGACCTCTAGGGATATGCTGTTTATCCGTAGGGTTGGTTACTTTCTAAACGTTACTCTCCAATCCTGGTCGTCTGTAGACTGTCAAAAAAGTAGGGCAAGGGCAGCAGACATGGGATTCACCTGTCAACAGTAGATGTTGTGACTGTGAAATAAAGGCATGTCCTTAATATGCTCTTTGGTCACTGTTGCTATACATTTAGACTGTGTCAGTGCCAATGCTAATCAGAAGAAGAAGAAGAGAAAACCCATCTGAACCTCCTCTAATGGCTTTGGAATCTTCACCACTTCCTTTCAAGTGAGCTTCTGCTACTGGCAGCCATTTTAAAAACATTGGCCAACACTTTCATCCTGTGCCATTCCTCATTCGCTCGCCTACAAAGCCTGCGTGAATGTCTTTGCGGTTTAACAGAGTAGTGAACCTTTGAAGATCTACACTGAACAAAAGTATAAACGCAACGTGCATCAATTTCAAAGAGTTACAGTTCATATAAGGAAATCAGTCCATTGAAATACATTCATTAGGCCCTAATCTATGGATTTCACATGACTGGGAATACGCATACAGTGAGGGAAAAAGTATTTGATCACCTGCTGATTTTGTACGTTTGCCCACTGCCAAAGAAATGATCAGTCTATAATTTTAATGGTAGGTTTATTTGAACAGTGAGAGACAGAATAACAACAAAATAATCCAGAAAAACGCACGTCAAAAATGTTATAAATTGATTGGCATTTTAATGAGGGAAATAAGTATTTCACCCCTCTACAAAACATGACTTAGTACTTGGTGGTAAAACCCTTGTTGGCAATCACAGAGGTCAGACGTTTCTTGTAGTTGGCCAACAGGTTTGCACACATCTCAGTAGGGATTTTGTCCCTCTCCTTTTCGCAGATCTTCTCCAAGTCATTAAGGTTTCGAGGCTGACGTTAGGCAACTCGAACCTTCAGCTCCCTCCACAAATTTTCTATGGGATTAAGTTCTGGAGACTGGCTAGGCCACTCCAGGACCTTAATGTGCTTCTTCTTGAGCCACTCCTTTGTTGCCTTGGCTGTGTGTTTTGGGTCATTGTCATGCTGGAATACCCATCCACGACCCATTTTCAATGCCCTGGCTGAGGGAAGGAGGTTCTCACCCAAGATTTGATGGTACATGGCCCCGTCCATCGTCCCTTTTGATGCGGTGAAGTTGTCCTGTCCCCTTAGCAGAAAAACACCCCCAAAGCATAATGTTTCCACCTCTATGTTTTGACGGTGGGGATGGGGTTCTTGGGGTCACGAGCACACAGATGAGCTTCCCTGAGATGGTTTGTGCAGAGTGTATTATGTGTTATTTCATAATTTTGATGTCTTCAATACTATTCTACAATGTAGAAAATTATAAAAAATAAAGAAAAAACATTAAATGTGTAGGTGTGTCCAAACTTTTGACTGGTAACTGTGTATCAAAAGTATCAGCATCAGCAAATGTAGGCTACTGTTAATCATTAGCATTTCCCCATTGAAAAATAATGTTTGGTTATGGTCATTTCTGTTTTTTTCCAATGTATTAATACTGCATAGCCTTCTCATTCTCATAGTGTACACGTTGTTTGGAGAGCTCACAGTGCGCAGTAATAGTGAAGTGTGTTTCATTATATTGACCGGTTTTATGTACATTTCTTCATTGTCTTTTGTTTGGAGCATGTCTGGTTTCTCTGTGTTGTCACTATTGTGTCAACGTGCTCGCTTGAGTGAGCACAGATTCAGGCTGCGTCACCTGTGTTGAGGTCAGCTGTTGTTGTTTGGCTCTAGCTAAGTAGCTAATAGCTGAAGTAATTTGTGTGAAAACCTTCCATAACCAAATATAGCTAGCTAGCTTTATTTGCCTGTTTGTTAGCAAGCTATCTTTCAGCTGACTGATGTTAGCTAGCTACAGAGGCTAGCTGCTAGAATTTGGACAATCAAGCTAATGTTAGCTAACGTTAGCTAGCTAGCTATTTAGCTAATCAAAATATCTGTTCGCATTTATTGATTAACCTCAGCTTAACCTGTTAGCGATCACTTCTTATGACTGGCAGCCAGGTACAAGCAGCTGTGTTGTTGCCAAGCAACCGACTCTGAGCTTAGCTAAAAAAAGAGTTTAGCATTGTCCGAAATGCTACAAAAAGGTAGCACATCATTGGTTCTAAATGGAAAGAAATGACCACATGAAAAGATAAATGATACATTTAGTTAAAAAACTGTTGGCCCTACAAACATATTCAGTTTGAAAGGTACCAAGTGTAAAGGTCACTTTATGGAAGCTGTTGTCTCCTTTTTATCCGACGCCTAGATATTGAGCTAAACTCAGCAAAAAAAAACAAAGAAAAGTCCCTTTTTCGGGACCCTGCCTTTGAACGATAATTCGTCAAAATCCAAATAACTTCACAGATCTTTATTGTAAAGGGTTTAAACACTGTTTCCCATGTTTGGACCATAATGAACCATAAACAATGAACCATAAACAATGAACCATTAACAAAAGAATGAACATGCACCTGTGGAACGGTCGTTAAGACAATAACAACACTAACTTACAAACGGTAGGAAATTAAGGTCACAGTTATGAAAACCTAGGACACTAAAGAGGCCTTTCTACTGACTCTGAAAAACACCAAAAGAAAGATGCCCAGGGTCCTTGCTCATCTGCATGAATGTGCCTTAGGCATGCTGCAAGGAGGAATGAGGACTGCAGATGTGGCCAGGGCAATAAATTGCAATATCCGTACTGTGAGACGCCTAAGACAGTGCTACAGGGAGACAGGACGGACAGCTGATCGTCCTCGCAGTGGCAGACCACGTGTAACAACACCTGCACAGGATCGGTACATCTGAACCTCACACATGCGGGACAGGTACAGGATGGCAACAACAACTGTCTGAGTTACGCCAGGAACACACAATCCCTCCACCAGACTGTCCGCAATAGGCTGAGAATGGCCGGACTGAGGGCTTGTAGGCCTGTTGTAAGGCAGGTCCTCACCAGACATCACCAGCAACAACGTCGCCTATGGGCACAATCCCATCGTCGCTGGACCAAAAGTCCAAAAAGGACCAAAAGACCAAAAAGTGCTCTTGACTGACAAGTTGCGGTTTTGTCTCACCAGGGGTGATGGTCGGATTCGCGTTTATCCTCGAAGGAATGAGCGTTACACCGAGGCCTGTACTCTGGAGCGGGATCGATTTGGAGGTGGAGGGTCCGTCATGGTCTGGGACGGTGTGTCACAGCATCATCGGACTGAGCTTGTTGTCATTGCAGGAAATATCAACGCTATGCGTTACAGGGAAGACATCCTTCTCCCTTATGTGGTACCCTTCCTGCAGGCTCATCCTGACATGACCCTCCAGCATGACTATACCACCAGCCATACTGCTCGTTTTTTGCGTGATTTCCTGCAAGACAGGAATGTCAGTGTTCTGCCATGGCCAGCGAAGAGGCCGGATCACAATCCCATTGAGCACGAACGGTTGGAAACTGTTGGATCGGAGGGTGAGGGCTAGGGCGATTCCCCCTAGAAATGTCTGCGAACTTGCAGGTGCCTTGGTGGAAGAGTGGGGTAACATCTCACAGCAAAAACTGGCAGATCTGATGCAGTCCATGAGGAGGAGATGCACTGCAGTACTTAATACAGCTGGTGGCCACACCAGATACTGACTGTGACTTTTGATTTTGACCCCCACTTTGTTCAGGGACACATTATTCCATTTGTGTTATTCCTAAGTCTGTGGTGCTTGTTCAGTTAATGTCTCAGTTGTTGAATCTTGTTATGTTCATTCATACAAATATTTACACCTTTTTAAGTTTGCTGAAAATAAACGCAGTTGACAGTGAGAGGTAATTAATTTTTTTGCTGAGTTTAGGTTGGGGGAAGAAATTGCAATTTTTTTCCTAACGCTAAAGACCCTGTTAAAAATCTGGTATGTGCTTCTCGGTTAACGGACGGATGGCTCATGACGAGAAACAGGGATTGTTTTGTCTACTGTACCACCAGGTGATTTGCACACTTTCTCGACATTGGTATACTGTTGGCTTGGATATGATGGTTGGGAATTTAACTTTGAGCTTCAATCAAAGCTGACGGAAATACTCAAGAGATATGTTCTGGGAATAAAGCCTATTCTCAAGACACTCTTAGAGTATGAAATTTATTCATTTAATTATTATTTTATAATTATTATAATTCAATTACATTTCTGTGTTGTTTTTAGATTATATAAAGGGAATATTCCGTCGAAATACTGGAATGAGGGCCTCCCGGGTGGCGCAGTGGTTAAGGGCGCTGTACTGCAGCGCCAGCTGTGCTATCAGAGTCCCTGGGTTCGCGCCCAGGCTCTGTCGTAACCGGCCGCGACCGGGAGGTCCGTGGGGCGACGCACAATTGGCCTAGCGTCGCCCGGGTTAGGGAGGGCTTGGTCGGTAGGGGTGTCCTTGTCTCATCGCGCACCAGCGCGGGCTGGGCGCAGTGTGCGCTAACCAGGTGCACGGTGTTTCCTCCGGCGCATTGGTGCGGCTGGCTTCCGGGTTGGATGCGTGCTGTGCGGCTTGGGTTGTGTATGACTTTCAACCTTCGTCTCTCCCGAGCCCGTACGGGAGTTGTAGCGATGAGACAAGATAGTAGCTACTACAACAATTGGATACCACGAAATTGGGGAGAAAAAGGGGTAAAAAAAAAAAAAGAGAAATTATATATATAAATATATTATTTTATATATATATAGTGGGGAGAACAAGTATTTGATACACTGCCGATTTTGTAGGTTACAAACCATCTGTAATTTATCATAGGTGTGCCACTTCAACTGTGAGAGATGGAATCTAAAACAAAAATCCAGAAAATCACATTGTATGTATGTATCTATGTATGTATGTATGTATATATGTTTATGTATGTGTGTGTATGTATATATATATATATATATATATATATATATATATATATATATGTAGACATTCAGCAGATATCTCCAATAACCTTTTAGACTTCGTTAGACAAGCTGGTGTAGGGACTTGTTGTCTTGACAGAATTCTCCCCCATTCCAAATGCCCACGTTGCCAACCACCGACTGCCCACTACTGTTGGAAACCCAACACAGGTAACTGATTTCTCCACTGACGACGCAGCGGAAGAAAAGCCTGCTCCACCATTCTGACCATCTGGAAGTATGTCTGAGACTTGAGTCTGACGTGTAACTTTTAATTGGAGAGACACTAGAGGGAGGCAGTAGAGAAACAGGGAGGCTCCCGACGGATAGCCAGACAGCGGCGGCCGGCAGATGGACAACCTGAGTACGCTGGAATACACCATTATTCTGGTCCTATAGGGAGGACCTGCAGATACCGGTTTAGTTCCGAATCAGACCAGAGGGCGTTTCAATTCCTTGGTTGGCACATAAAATAATAATTTTAAAAAACTCTAACCTCCCAAGAAATGTACAAATATTTGATCAGGGCTCGAACAAGCATTCCTTGTAGCCGATAGAGTTACATTACATCTTGGGATTGTTTCAGTGTCAGTTAAAGAAATGCAATCCAACTTGTGCTCGACGCCAATTCGCTCTGAAACTTAGCCTCCGGCCATGGCTGCGAACCAGGGAGTGTTCGCTCTGAAACTTAGCCTCCGGCCATGGCCCGCGAAGCAGGAGGTGTTCACTCTGGAACATAGCCCTGGGGCCTGACTGCGAAGCAAAGGGGCACTACGCTAGGTTGGGTAAGCAGGTGTGGGGCAGTTTCATTGTGTTTTGGTCTGAAACATGGCTAATATTGCCTCCTTCAGGATACCCCCCCCCCTCTCTTATTCTCTCTCTCTCTCGCTCTCTCTCCGTTTCTCCATGCTTCTCCAAGCCTGTGTTAATGTATGTATATTTTTTATATATTTTTTGTTCATTTCACTCTTCTCTCACGTTGCATATTCATCTTAACCCCCCACCCACGACAGTCACCCCCCCCCCCTACCGCCCGACCCCAAACCCCTCGACGTGGGAATCCAATTTGTACTGTATGTTTCATTTCTTCTCAGATTAGATTTATTTCATGTTGGCTGCTTTTAATTAACTCTCTGGCATCACGACGAGAGAGATATAAAAACTCCTTACACCCGCCAATGAGTTACACCGGCAATGAGTTACACCAGCAATCATTTACCACTTAGACAGTGGTGCAGGAGCCCCCGTCCGTTGCCACGGCAACCGGCACCTTGGTGATTGATCCCTCGCCAGTGTGGCGTCGCTGCAGGGAATAGAGAGCGTGAGCTTAGCACGCTCACTACATCTTCCTAATTAAAATGGGATTACTGTTGTTTTTTTTTCTTTCTGGATCATAAAGGCGCTTTGGCGGTGGGCGTGGCATGGGGCGTGGCAATGGACGTGGTCGGGCCTATCGGTACGGCGGAATTTTAGATGACATTTTAGGGCCCCCATCGTAGCAGTGTAGTGAAATGATAGCATTTTTAAGCCGCCAATTTAAAAAAAAAAAATTTACACAACACAAGAACAATCTAATGCAAAGCTCAATGCACTGATATGTACAAAGTCTATATTGAGCTACTTCAATAGATAGCTCAATAGAGATCTATAGAGATGTGCATCTATAGTTTTCCTTTACGGGAAATGAATTAGTGCAATACATTCATCATAGACTAGCTAATTTTTCCTCAGATGACAACAAAAGAGCTACGCTATTTGCCACGCTATTTGGCTAGCAGCCACACGAGTAAATTAGCAATGTATGGCCGTCCTATTTTGTAATGTTTATCATAGAAAGAATGTAGGCCGGCTACATTTCCCAATCTAATGTTTTGCTCTCATGCGATTTTTTTTCTCACTCGTGGGGTTGTGATGACAGTGAACGTGGTGTGCACATTCATTTTCAGTGACACTGTGTAAATCACGTTTTATTCTGTGCAAATTGCCTCAGACAACAGCAATTAGTCTGTTGTGGGGTGTTGGTAATTACTGAATATTCCTACAAATCTGAGTTTATTATAAATGTTCCATTAACAACGCCTTCGTATTGTAATTGGATTATATTTTAAATGTTTTATTATTATTAGTATATATATATATTATATATATTATATATATATATATATATATATTATATATATTATAGTATTTATTTGAACTAGGCAAGTCAGTTAAGAACAAATTCTCATTTACAACCTAGGAACAGCGGGTTAACTGCCTTGTTCAGGGGCAGAACGACAGATTTTTACTTAATCAGCTTAGGGATTTGATCTAGCATCCTTTCGGTTACCTGCCACATTATGCTTAAATCAATGCTGGTCTAGTTGTTTCTAGGTCTTTCTGGAGACTACCCATTGAATCTATAAATGCTCCATACCCAAGTTGGATCACTACAGGTTTGACAACAGACGTGTTGATTAAGCACAAGCATGTTTAAATGCACGTGCTGTCGCTTATTGCTTCTTTCAAACACCCTGCCAGCTAATCCTGACCTTAAAGGTTCACACCTCAGGCTTCCCTTTGGGCAGAAACAGAGATTATTAAGGAGTGCAACTTTAAAAACTTTTCTATTCACACCTGTGCAACATTCTTAGTATTTCAATCACAACTCAATCTCAACAGTTACAGTGTTTCTTCCTGTGCAGCCTCTGATTCGCATCTCTGATTCGCATCTCTGATTCAAATCTCTGATTCAAATCTCTGATTCACATCTCTGATTCACATCTTTGATTCGCATCTCTGATTCAAATCTCTGATTCACATCTCTGATTTACATCTCTGATTCAGATCTCTGATTCACATCTCTGATTTACATCTCTGATTCAAATCTCTGATTCACATCTCTGATTTACATCTCTGATTCAGATCTCTGATTCACATCTCTGATTTACATCTCTGATGCACGTCTCTGATTCACGTCTCTGATTTACATCTGATTAAATCTCTGATTCAGATCTCTGATTCAGATCTCTCATTCACATCGCAAAGTGAGCTCTCTGACCTGACCCATTAACCTTAGATATAGAGAAGGAGAGTTAGAGAGGAAGAGGTCAAGAGGCAGAGAGAGGTCAAGAGGCAGAGAGAGGTCAAGAGGCAGAGAGAGGTCAAGAGGCAGAGAGAGAAAGGTCAAGAGGCAGAGAGAGGGGTCTTGAGATAGAGAGAACAAGAGGCAGAGAGAGAGGTCAAGAGGCAGAGAGAGAGGTCAAGAGGCAGAGAGAGAGGTCAAGAGGCAGAGAGAGAGGTCAAGAGGCAGAGATGGATAGAGGGAGAGGTCAAGCAATAGAAATAGAGAGAGTACGGTGTCCTGGAGCAAGTTTTTTGTTGTTGTTGTGTTTCCCAATCACAGCGATGCATTTAGCAAGGCTTAACATGGCTCCTTGAGCCCATTTTGAATCTGCGCTCTTTTGGCACGCTGCGTCTTTACAGCAGAGGGCAATAATAGACCGTGGACTTTATAATGTGGGTCTTTATGTCCCTGCATGCGGAACACAGCCAGAAAGCAGAGGCTGTTGGGAGTAAAAAAAAAAATTTTTAAAGCATGTTTGGTCTCGAACGTCGGAAAGCCCATAACCGCCTGATATGTCAAGCGATGGAAACGTATATTAAACCCCACATCGAGGCCTCTTGAATGGAACACACTTCAATTTCACCCCTATCAAAATGCAAAATCACTCCGACCCATCGACGGTACAACAGGCACTACTATATCATCCGTGAAGTGGATTCTTTTTTTTTTTTTACGCCCTCTTGTGTGGTAACAAACTACTCTCTGAAATGAAATGAGTGCTGTTATAGCATTATGAAGCTGAGTGCCCAGATCAATCGTCCGTTTTATTTTAGTTTTTCTTCCGCAATCGTTCTCTCACTGAAAATGGCTGTGTGGTATTTGTAGGGAGTGAGTAGTTGGACTTGCCTTTCTTTGTCTCCACAAAGAAGCATCAAATAAATGCAATTTCTGCTCTATTTGTTTTTCTTTGTTTTTTTCCCGAGAAGGCTGTAATATGTCACCTTTTTTGGTTAATGCGACCAAATTCATATAGAAACGTGAGATATAGATCTGTATTTCGCATTGAAAGCCAGTCTAAGATGTGTTGGATCTGTTCTAGATGCGCTATATCTATGCTTTCTGTTACGTTTTTTTTTGTGCCTTTTTACTATTGGTTTTGTACACCAGCTTCAAACAGAGGAAAAATATTTTTTTGTTTTTTTGGAAAGATACTGCATTTCACAACGGTTCTTGATGGTACAATGATTCTCTACAGTTTTGTCAGATGAACTGACAAAACTGTTAGAATTTTTGTAACCAGGAAATGGCGGAGCAGTTTCTGCATTTCGTACATTTTTTAAATTGAGATTTTTATTCAATCAGTCAACCATTTTGGTTCTCATTTTGGTTCAGTATGTTTTTTATTCAAAGGTCTTGGAATAATCCTTTATCATCGCAGTTATGTTGAGGGATGTTTAATAGTTACATTATTGTTTTTACTGATTTCTGGTCCTACTGTCGGCAGAATACACCAAACACAACACCAGACTTTTAGCCAAAGTTCTTGTGATGTGGTGACAAATAGGGAAACAGACCAATGAGGCCAGGGACAAGTTCATTAGGGGTACACCACTGCAAAACAACGTGCAACTGACAACGAAAACAATTGTTTCTTAATAGACAACTTCAGGTTGTATCCACCCCTGCCCCACACACATTTCACACATTTCACTCAGCTTTCTTCCGTTTTGTGCCTACCGAACACAACCCCTGCTTTTAGGTTGTTGTCTTGTAATGGCTGCTTCTGAGCCTTATCCGGACTACATGGAGGGGAATCTTAGTCTCTATATGGCTTAGCTGGCTGAGGGATGTGACAGTGTACCGTTTTAGTGTTTGTTAAAATCACACGTACGTGTGTGCGAATGGCAGTGTGCTCGGTGGAGAAGGAAACCATCTGGGAATGTGTTTGTGTTAGGCAAAGTGCAATGCTTCCCCCCCCTCCCTCACAGACGCGTGGCATCATGTTGAGAGGAATATGGAATCTAAATCTGGGACGCTGATAGATAGAAATGGTGGGTCACACTGTTCGTTGTGTAACTTAAAAGCCACGATGAAGAGAAGGTCGAAAGGTATTCACGTTATTACCACCTGGGTTTAATCAACATGTGACGAAAAAACGTTTTAGTTCTAACAACGTTTTCAAACAGGAAACGAGATGAAAATGTGTTTTTTTTCGATGAGAAATCGACATGTCAATGTTGTCTTTTCGTAGCCCCATATTTTACCCCCAATTTTGTTTTTGTCTTGTTTTCATCCTGTTCTGTTTTTTATTTATTTATTGTTATGCCGTAACTCATCGTGTGTTTTGGTCATAAAAATAAAAAAAAGGGTTGAACCATTCGTACAACACCATCCTGACAACCAATTGAATGCCGGCAAAAACAGCATTTCTCCTGCCTTCCTCAGCTCGACTACCCCCCTCCCCTGCTCTTTCGCAAGTATCTCTCACGTGAGGAACACACATGCAAACTACAAAGATAGAAAGCACGTTGGTTCAGTTTGAAATTACTAAATGTAAGCAAATGCTTAGCAAAAAAATGAATGCAGGTGATATTGCACCGGTTGTCTGGATGGTAAACATACACGTTGTGACACCTTGCGTACAAAACACTCTCACATACACAGCCCTCATCAACAGCCGTTTAGTCTTCTCCTGTCACATCCGTCCATCCCTCACCTCCTTCCTTCCTCATCGTCGACTGATGTGAAGTGTCAGGAGTCAGAGGTTTTTCTACTAACGCACACACACACACACACACGCACACACACACACACACACACACACACACACACACACACACACACACACACACACACACACACACACACAGGGAGCCATGAATACACACCTGTCATCACCACATCGACAGCTGTGATTCAGTTCTGTCTCTTCTTTCAGCTATGCTCAACCATGCCAGAGAAGAGCATTCCATTTCTATTAATAATTTATCAGTCAAATGCTTTGATTTCTGTGATTGGATATTACCACCTCTAGTTCCTCCCCCTCTCTCCCGCTGCTGCCCCTTGGGAGGGCTCAATGTCTCTGCTAGCTTTCCTCCAGAGCGTGTGTGTGTGTGTGTGCGTGCACGTGCGTGCCTGCGTGTGCGTGCGTGCACGTGTGTGTGCGTGCGTGCGCGTGTGTGTGAGAGAGAGAGAGAGAGTGCGCGTGCGTGCGTGTGTGTGTGTGAGAGAGTGTGTGTGTGTGTGTGAGAGACAGAGAGTGTGTGTGCTTGCACGTGCGTGTGTGTGTGTGTGTGTGAGAGACAGAGAGTGTGTGTGCTTGCACGTGCGTGTGTGTGTGTGTGTGTGAGAGACAGAGAGTGTGTGTGTGTGCGCGCGTGTGTGTGTGTGTGTGTGTGTATGTGTGTGTGTGTGTGTGAGAGAGAGTGTGTGTGTGTGAGAGAGAGTGTGTGTGTGTGTGGGAGACAGAGAGTGTGTGTGTGTGTGTGTGTGTGTGTGTGTGTGTGTGTGTGTGTGTGTGTGTGTGTGTGTGTGTGTGTGTGTGTGTGCGTGTGTGAGAGAGAGTGCACTCCACTGCCTTAAAAAGGGGTGATATGAAATCAAAATTTTTGTGATGTGTTTTTGATTATTGTCCACTTGTGCGTATTGTCCACTTGGTAGATGTTCACAGCTCTGATAAGCGTGCCACTCTTCATCAAAATGTGTACATCGATTCATTACATGAACCCGTAACAGGAGCAATGCCAGCGTGTCAACCTGTAGCCTAGTCTCGGTACGCTAAAGATGGTCTGGAACAAGTCCAAGCCGTTTCAAACCGCAACCACAAAACCGGCAGAGCGGCTAAGAAAATAGCCGTGTTTCTCATCATCAATGAAGTCAAGTACAAATCCACGCTGAGATGTTAAACTAAATTGCATGTGCCGTGAGACAATTGGATAGATTTGGCATCTTTATTCCCCTTAACCACAAGTGCCATGCCAACACTGGCTCAGGGCCCTTTGTGCTAAAATAGTTTTGGGGACCTGTCATCGGCCATTATAATTAGTGGATGTTGATGTCTAAATAATTACCATCAGGCTGTTATGTTGCTGTGGCTGGACCAGTGTTGGTGCTTCAGCTCCATCCCCCTCCTGTCCTCTGGAAGCAGTATTGGGGAGACTTTCGACAGCGCCCACAGATCTCACTCACTGACAACAGCTGCTTGTTTTTTTTTTTCCGCGGTTGGAAAATAATTAACGGACGTGCATGCAAGATGGTTCGGCGTTGGCGTCTCGGGTTTGTTTAGTCTCTCCCTCCTTCCCTCGATCCCCTTTATTTTGATGGTCTCGCTGTTTGATTGTGATTTGGACCCGGCGAGGGGAGAGGAGAGGAGGAGAGACGTCCCTGTGGGGATTGTGGATCGACATAGAAGCATGGTAAAAGCACGTGGGGCCCTCACCGCCTCGCCTTGAAATGTAGAGGAAAACTCAGTAGAGAGCGACTGTGTGGGGCTGTTGTTACACCAGCGTCATGTTTGCCTTCGCAGTGTGACGTCCTGTAACATACAGCTGCCATTGTTTCAGTAATGTAGCATCATGGTATTTACGTCCTGTAACATACAGCTGCCATTGTTTCAGTAATGTAGCATCATGGTATTTACGTCCTGTAACATACAGCTGCCATTGTTTCAGTAATGTAGCATCATGGTATTTATGTCCTGTAACATACAGCTGCCATTGTTTCAGTAATGTAGCATCATGGTATTTACGTCCTGTAACATACAGCTGCCATTGTTTCAGTAATGTAGCATCATGGTATTTATGTCCTGTAACATACAGCTGCCATTGTTTCAGTAATGTAGCATCATGGTATTTATGTCCTGTAACATACAGCTGCCATTGTTTCAGTAATGTAGCATCATGGTATTTACGTCCTGTAACATACAGCTGCCATTGTTTCAGTAATGTAGCATCATGGTATTTATGTCCTGTAACATACAGCTGCCATTGTTTCAGTAATGTAGCATCATGGTATTTATGTCCTGTAACATACAGCTGCCATTGTTTCAGTAATGTAGCATCATGGTATTTACGTCCTGTAACATACAGCTGCCATTGTTTCAGTAATGTAGCATCATGGTATTTATGTCCTGTAATATACAGCTGCCATTGTTTCAGTAATGTAGCATCATGGTATTTACGTCCTGTAACATACAGCTGCCATTGTTTCAGTAATGTAGCATCATGGTATTTATGTCCTGTAATATACAGCTGCCATTGTTTCAGTAATGTAGCATCATGGTATTTATGTCCTGTAACATACAGCTGCCATTGTTTCAGTAATGTAGCATCATGGTATTTACGTCCTGTAACATACAGCTGCCATTGTTTCAGTAATGTAGCATCATGGTATTTACGTCCTGTAACATACAGCTGCCATTGTTTCAGTAATGTAGCATCATGGTATTTATGTCCTGTAACATACAGCTGCCATTGTTTCAGTAATGTAGCATCATGGTATTTACGTCCTGTAACATACAGCTGCCATTGTTTCAGTAATGTAGCATCATGGTATTTATGTCCCTGTAACATACAGCTGCCATTGTTTCAGTAATGTAGCATCATGGTATTTATGTCCCTGTAACATACATGTGTTGATACCCGGCTATCAGTTCACCCCTTCAGCAATCAGATTGTCTACTTAACATGCTTGTTGGAGGCTAATTGTAGTTACATAAAAGGTACAGTGTCATCACATATCTAGGTTTGGTTTCTATATAGGGCTGTGCTCAGGGGAGGAGTGGGCTATGTCTGTGTGTATCGAGAGCCCGTTGTGTGAAGACTTGAGTCACACTTGTCAGTCTCCTTCACTCTCCCCTAATAAGACAGATGTATTGTGGCGGCATTCGTAACCCACCTCCATCCCCCACCTCCATACGCCACCACCATCCAGATCCTCCATCCCCCACCATCATCCAGCACCTCCATCCCCGCCTCCACCCCCCAACTCCATCCCCCACCACCATCCAGAACCTCCGTCCCGCATCACCACCCCCAACTCCAGCCAGAACCTCCATCTCCCACCTCCATCCCCCACCTCCATCCAGAACCTCCATCCCCCACCACAATCCCCTATTTCCTTCCCCCAACTCCATCCAGAACCTCCATCCCTCAAAACATCCCCCACCTCCATCCAGAACCTCCATCTCCCACCACCATTCCCTACCTCCATCCCCCACCACCATCCAGAACCTCCATCCCCCACCACCATCCAGAACCTCCAACCCCCCACCTCAATCCAGAACGTCATCCCCCACCACCATCCAGAACCTCCAACCCCCACCTCAATCAGGAACCTCCATCCCCCACCACCATCCAAAACCTCCGTCCCGCACGACCATCCACTCCTCCATCCAGAACCTCCAACCCCCACCACCATCCAGCACCTCCATCCCCTACCTCAATCCAGAACCTCCATCCCCCACCACCATCCAGAACCCTCATCCCCCACCACCATCCCCCACCACCATCTAGAACCTCCAACCCCCACCACCATCCAGAACCTCCATCCCCCACCACCACCCAGAACCTCCATCCCCACCACCATCCAGAACCCTCATCCCCCACCACCATCCAGAACCTCCAACCCCCACCACCATCCAGAACCTCCGTCCCCCACCACCATCCCCCAGCAACATCTAGAACCTCCATCCCCCACCACCACCCAGAACCTCCATCCCTTACCTCAATCCGGAACATCCATCCCTCACCTCCATCCCTCACCTCCATCCCCTTCCTCCATCCCCCACCACCATCATCCACCACCATCCAGAACCTCCATCCCCCACCACCATCCAGAACCTCCATCCCCCACCACCATCTAGAACTTCCAACCCCCACCACCATCCAGAACCTCCATCCACCACCACCACCCAGAACTTCCATCTCCCCACCACCACCCAGAACCTCCATCCCCCACCGCCATCCAGAACCTCCATCCCCCACCACCATCCAGAACCTCCATCCCCCACCACCATCCAGAACCTCCAACCCCCACCACCATACAGAACCTCCATCCCCCACCAACATCTAGAACCTCCATCCCCTACCTCAATCCAGAACATCCAACCCTCACCTCCACCCAGAACCTCCATCCCCCACCACCATCCAGAACCTCCAACCCCCAACCACCATCCAGAACCTCCATCCCCCACCCCCATCCCCCACCACCATCTAGAACCTCCAACCCCCACCACCATCCAGAACCTCCATCCCCCACCACCACCCAGAACCTCCATCTCCCCACCACCACACAGAACCTCCATCCCCATCATCATCCAGAACCCTCATCCCCCATCACCATCCAGAACCTCCAACCCCCACCACCATCCAGAACCTCCATCCCCCACCACCATCCCCCAGCAACATCTAGAACCTCCATCCCCTACCACCACCCAGAACCTCCATCCCTTACTTCAATCCGGAACATCCATCCCTCACCTCCATCCAGAACCTCCATCCCCTTCCTCCATCCCCCACTACCATCATCCACCACCATCACCCACCTCCACCCCCCACCACCATCCAGAACCTCCATCTCCCACCACCATCTAGAACTTCCAACCCCCACCACCATCCAGAACCTCCATCCACCACCACCACCCAGAACCTCCATCTCCCCACCACCACCCAGAACCTCCACCCCCCACCACCATCCAGAACCTCCACCCCCCACCACCATCCAGAACTTCCAACCCCCACCACCATCCAGAACCTCCATCCACCACCACCACCCAGAACCTCCATCTCCCCACCACCACCCAGAACCTCCACCCCCCACCACCATCCAGAACCTCCAACCCCCACCAACATCTAGAACCTCCACCCCCTACCTCAATCCAGAACATCCATCCCTTTGCTCCACCCAGAACCTCCATCCCCCACCTCCATCCCCCACCACCATCCAGAACCTCCAACCCCCCACCACCATCCAGAACCTCCATCCCCCACCACCATCCAGAACCTCCATCCCCCACCACCATCTAGAACCTCCATCCCCCACCACCACCCAGAACCTCCATCCCCCACCACCATCTAGAACCTCCATCCCCCACCACCATCCAGAACCTACATCCCCAACCTCCATCCAGAACCTCCATCTCCCACCACCATCCCAATTCTCCATCCCCCACCACCATCCAGAACCTCCATCCACCACCATCCAGAACCTCCATCCACCACCATCCCCCACATCATCTCCCACCACCATCCCAATTCTCCATCCCCCACCTCCATCCCCCACCACCATCTAGAACTTCCAACCCCCACCACCATCCAGAACCTCCATCCACCACCACCACCCAGAACCTCCATCTCCCCACCACCACCCAGAACCTCCACCTCCCCACCACCACCCAGAACCTCCACCCCCCACCACCATCCAGAACCTCCAACCCCCACCAACATCTAGAACCTCCACCCCCTACCTCAATCCAGAACATCCATCCCTTTGCTCCACCCATAACCTCCATCCCCCACCTCCATCCCCCACCACCATCCAGAACCTCCAACCCCCCACCACCATCCAGAACCTCCATCCCCCACCACCATCTAGAACCTCCATCCCCCACCACCATCCAGAACCTCCATCCCCCACCACCACCCAGAACCTCCATCCCCCACCACCATCTATAACCTCCATCCCCCACCACCATCCAGAACCTACATCCCCAACCTCCATCCAGAACCTCCATCTCCCACCACCATCCCAATTCTCCATCCCCCACCACCATCCAGAACCTCCATCCACCACCATCCCCCACATCATCTCCCACCACCATCCCAATTCTCCATCCCCCACCACCATCCAGAACCTCCATCCACCACATCATCTCCCACCACCATCCAGAACCTCCATCCCCCACCACCACCCAGAACCTCCATCTCCCCACCACCATCTAGAACCTCCATCCCCCACCACCATCCCAATTCTCCATCCCCCACCACCACCCAGAACCTCCATCCCCCACCACCATCTAGAACCTCCATCCCCCACCACCACCCAGAACCTCCATCCACCACCATCCCCCACATCATCTCCCACCACCATCCAGAACCTCCATCCACCACCATCCCCCACATCATCTCCCACCACCATCCAGAACCTCCATCCTCACCACCATCCAGAACCTCCATCTCCCCACCACCATCCAGAATCTCCATCCCCCATCTCCATCCCCCACCTCCATCCCCCACCTCCATCCCCCACCTCCATCCCCCACCTCCATCCCCCATCTCCATCCCGTCTATCGTGCCCTGCAAGTACAGTACCAGTCAAAAGTTTGGACACGCCTACTCATTCAAAGGTTTTTCTTTATTTTTGCTATTTTCATTGTTTTTAAAACATCAAAACATGAAATAACACATATGGAATCATGAGGTAACCAAACAAGTGTTTACAAAATATATTTTGTATTTGAGATTCTTCAAAGTAGCCACCCTTTGCCTTGATGACAGTTTTGCACTTTGTTGGCATTCTCAAAACCAGCTTCATGAGGTCGTCACCTGGAATGCATTTCAATTAACAGGTGTGCCTTGTTAAAAGTTCATTTGTGGAATTTCTTTCCTTCTTAATGCGTTTGAGCCAATCAGTTGTGTTGTGACAAGGTGTAGGGGTGGTATACAGATATAGCCCTATTTGATAAAAGACTAAGTCCATATTATGGCAAGAACAGCTCAAATAGGAAAAGAGAAATGACAGTCCATCATTACTTTAAGTATGAAGGTCATTCAATCCGGAACATTACTGTATACTCTGTACTGTGTATTATATGATTCTCCGGTAAACGAGTCACAGCCTTGAATGACATCATCAGTGTAGACATGGGATAAAGTGCTTCTTATAGTACCATTATGTTTGACAGTAATCTGATCTAATACTCAGAAACACAGTTCAGATGTGGTCCTCGCCTAACCGGTGACCCCCGCACATTGACTCTGTGCCTGATTTGATTTGATATTTCATGATGTTTTCTTATCCCTGTGCAATGCTCTCTGAAAATGTAACTACTGTAATTTTGGCCAACCACACTGTAACCTTCTGGTTGTGAGAGGTCAGCAGAGCTAGAGTTTAGTGGTTAGATGCTGCCTATTAGACTGCCAAGATGAGATCGCATGGTTCTGGTCTGGAAGGTGCTGTCCGTGGTCCTGGTCTGGTAGCTGCTGCCCGTGGTCCTGGTCTGCCAGGTGCTGTCCGTGGTCCTGGACTGCTAGGTGCTGTCTGTGGGCTTGGACTGGTGGGCGCTGTCCATGGTGCTAGTGTAGCTCCACCGTCCGAGGTTAGCCATGGTGTCAGCCGACATTGTCCATGGTGCTAGTTATCATGGCTGACGTCCATGGTGCTAGTTAGCGTAGCCGACGTTGTCCATGGTGCTAGTTAGCATAGCTGACGTTCATGGTGCTAGTTAGCATAGCCAACGTTGTCCATGGTGCTAGTTAGCATAGCTGACGTTGTCCATGGTGCTAGTTAGCATAGCTGACGGTGTGCTAGTTAGCATAGCTGACGTTGTCCATGGTGCTAGTTAGCATAGCTGACGTTGTCCATGGTGCTAGTTAGCATAGCTGACGTTGTTCATGGTGCTAGTTAGCATAGTCAACGTTGTCCATGGTGCTAGTTAGCATAGCTGACGTTGTCCATGGTGCTAGTTAGCATAGCTGACGTTGTCCATGGTGCTAGTTAGCATAGCTGACGTTGTCCAGGGTGCTAGTGTAGCTGGTGCTTTCTATGATACTTGTTTAGCCTTGTTGCTAGCTTAGCTGGTGTAGTCCATGGTCCTAGTCTACTGTTATTGCAAGAGCCATCTATTCTCAACATTAGCACCAACTGGTACTCTCCATGTTGCTGAAAGCTCAACCATGTCTGTGGGGAAATAATCTTAATTTGATTAATTTTGGTTCATTCAAAAAGTTGTGTTTAACTAAGACAGAAGACTAGTAAGAAGGAGGAACCCTCTGTCTAGCTGGTGAGGCCCTGGCTGAGATAAACTTAATTGATAATGTACTTTCATTTAATGATACAAGGAGCGTTAGACTTTAGACACCGCTAGCGTTAGACACCGCTAGCCCAATATCCAATTACATTAGGCAGTCTATTCCTATGACTACAGAAAGACAGCAATATTGTCTTTAATATTGTTCAGTCGGCTCTTATGAATACAAAATGTTAATGATATTGTCTTAATATCGTTCGGTCATCTCTATCAACTTTCTCTGCAGGTACTTCCTGTACATTTTATTTGCTTGTGATTTTATTACACATTGCGCATTATAGTGCTGGTTGCACTTTCACCATGCCCCTTAAATTAATCTCAGTGGTGAGGGATTCAACGTCTTGTCTCTGCCCTCCACCGAAAGAGTTGGACAGGCAACAGCGAACCTGGGGGGCAGGCAAAGAGAGCTGTGCTCTTTTAGGTTACCCACCTTGGCAGAGAGATGTTAATTAAAGGTTCTGTTCAGCACTTTCAAAATTAGCTGTGAAATGTTAAGCAGGGGGGCTGGCCATAAACCGCCGCCGCCGTCAGCGCGATCCACGACCTCTGACCCCAGCTGAGGGTGACTCGTCCTTGAAACATAATTAAGCTCACCTGGTGCAGTAGTTCAACAGGGGGAGAGAGGGGAGGGGGGAGTGGGGAGGAGAGGAGGGAGAGAGGGGAGTGGGGAGGAGAGGAGGGAGAGAGGGGAGGAAGGAGAGAGGGGAGGAGGGAGGAGAGGAGGGAAAGAGGGGAGGAGGGAGGGAGGAGAGGAGGGAGAGAGGGGAGGAGAGAGGGGAGTGGGGAGGAGAGGAGGGAGAGAGGGGAGGAGGGAGAGAGGAGAGGAGGGAGAGAGGGGAGTGGGGAGGAGAGGAGGAAGAGAGGGGAGGAGGGAGAGAGGGGAGTGGGGAGGAGAGGAGGGAGAAAGGGGAGAGGAGGGAGAGAGGGGAGTGGGGAGGGGAGGAGGGAGAGAGGGGAGTGGGGAGGAGAGGAGGGAGAGAGGGGAGAGGAGGGAGAGAGGGGAGTGGGGAGGAGAGGAGGGAGAGAGGGGAGGAGGGAAAGAGGGGAGTGGGGAGGAGAGGAAGGAGAGGGGAGGAGGGAGAGAGGGGAGTGGGGAGGAGAGGAGGGAGAGACGGGAGAAGGGAGAGGGGAGTGGGGAGGAGAGGAGGGAGAGAGGGGAGTGGGGAGGAGAGGAGGGAGAGAGGGGAGTGGGGAGGAGAGGAGGGAGAGAGGGGAGTGGGGAGGAGAGGAGGGAGAGAGGGGAGAGGAGGGAGAGAGGGGAGTGGGGAGGAGAGGAGGGAGAGAGGGGAGTGGGAATGGGGAGTTATTTGCTACACGGCCAGACTGAGCACTACTTTTTCCATTCCTTTCTTCATTCCTCTCTTGTCAGACTGCCACCCTCCCCCTATCCGAGCATCTTATCTGAGTAAGAAAGGTCTGTCAGACTGCCACCCTCCCCCTATCAGAACATCTTCTCTGAGTAAGAAAGGTCTGTCAGACTGCCACCTTCCCCCTATCAGAACATCTTCTCTGGGTAAGAAAGGTCTGTCAGACTGCCACCTTCCCCCTATCAGAACATCTTCTCTGGGTAAGAAAGGTCTGTCAGACTGCCACCTTCCCCCTATCAGAACATCTTCTCTGGGTAAAATAGGCCTGTCAGACTGCCACCCTCCCCCTATCAGAACATCTTATCTGGGTAAAATAGGCCTGTCAGACTGCCACCCTCCCCCTATCAGAACATCTTATCTGGGTAAAATAGGCCTGTCAGACTGCCACCCTCCCCCTATCAGAACATCTTCTCTGGGTAAAATAGGCCTGTCAGACTGCCACCCTCCCCCTATCAGAACATCTTCTCTTGGTAAGAAAGGCCTGTCAGACTGCCACCCTCCCCCTATCAGAACATCTTCTCTTGGTAAAATAGGCCTGTCAGACTGCCACCCTCCCCCTATCCGAGCTTGCGTGCACTGATAGCCGCGGGTGGAATTTATTGGATTCTTACCATGAGAGGGATACACCGAGTGGCTGAATTTTGTTGTTGTTGAGAGACTGCCAGCTTTCTCGCTTCTCCCTCTGTTCTGAAGCGTTGTCTGAAATAGATTTTTTTCTCTCCACCCAGGCTGCTGAAGCGAACAGTATTCGGCATCAATCCCAGCTGATTGGAGATTAAGATATTTCTATAAGTTTTTGTAAGGGATGCAATTGTGGAATATCTCCAGTGTACTCTCCCAGATGTCTGGAGCCTTTGTTATCTCTACAAACAGAGTGCTTGTCTATCAGTCATTTATCTGCCTCTCCCCGTCCCCTCCCTCTCCCCCTCCCAAAATGACTCCCACCCTCTCATTTTTGTGTCTCAGTATGACTAGTTATGTTACTTCGATGTGTGTTAACGTGATGTAATGTCAGTATGTTTTGTATAGATTTTTTGCTAAAGCAGACTGATTTCACCGTTTTATTGTAATCTGTCGACGTCATTTGGATCCCTTGGATCCATGACATCACAGGATATACATCCAAGGTTGAGTTGAGCGTACATTTTCCCCCCGACTAAATTCACAAACATGTCAAGGCTAAATATTCACGTGCTTCACATGAATGACATAGCACGTCATTATGGCAATTACTGCCAACCACCTATTAATGCATTGAAAATGGCAAGATGACAGCGCTACCCCAGGTGGGGACTAAAGTCACGAAGGCGCAGAAGTAGGTCGGCTCTTCAGCATCTGTTACGGCGTACATATTCATGAACCCAGTTGTTTTTTTCGGAGGTGATTCACTGAGACTGTTTGGTCTGTTTATCGTGCTGATTTGGAGTGGCGCTCAGCGTCAAACGACTTCCTACCAGCTCCTTGCGCCGCGCCAAATACATTTTTCCCAATAGATGTTAATATTCAATACTCATGGTAGAATTGTTGTATTTAATGTAATGGCATTTGTTGTCAGGAATTGGGCTTTTCATAATGACTGTGTGCTGTATTTGTGGGCCAGGATGTCCTTCAATGGCTGTGAATAGGGGTTTGGAGTGTGGGAGAATGAATGCAACTGAGTTAGTCACCGGGGATATTACTTGCTCTGATAGTCCAAAACATGATGCTAATTCTGTCAGCTAGCATTACTCACTCAGCTCTAATACAATCAGACACTCCAACACAGCCGTAAAGCGGGCTAGATTGACCTCTGCTCAACTCCCAACAGTCTGCGAGGGACCTCTAGCCATTCTCAAACCTCTCCTCTGGGACCTCTAGCCATTCTCAAACCTCTCCTCTGGGACCTCTAGCCATTCTCAAACCTCTCCTCTGGGACCTCTAGCCGTTCTCAAACCTCTCCTCTGGGACCTCTAGCCATTCTCAAACCTCTCCTCTGGGACCTCTAGCCGTTCTCAAACCTCCTCTGGGACCTCTAGCTGTTCTCAAACCTCTCCTCTGGGACCTCTAGCTGTTCTCAAACCTCTCCTCTGGGACCTCTAGCCATTCTCAAACCTCCTCTGGGACCTCTAGCTGTTCTCAAACCTCTCCTCTGGGACCTCTAGCCATTCTCAAACCTCTCCTCTGGGACCTCTAGCCATTCTCAAACCTCTCCTCTGGGACCTCTAGCCGTTCTCAAACCTCTCCTCTGGGACCTCTAGCCATTCTCAAACCTCTCCTCTGGGACCTCTAGTCGTTCCAAACCTCTCCTCTGGGACCTCTAGCCATTCTCAAACCTCTCCTCTGGGACCTCTAGCCATTCTCAAACCTCCTCTGGGACCTCTAGCCATTCTCAAACCTCTCCTCCTGGACCTCTAGCTGTTCTCAAACCTCTCCTCTGGGACCTCTAGCCGTTCTCAAACCTCTCCTCTGGGACCTCTAGCCATTCTCAAACCTCCTCTGGGACCTCTAGCCATTCTCAAACCTCTCCTCCTGGACCTCTAGCTGTTCTCAAACCTCTCCTCTGGGACCTCTAGCCATTCTCAAACCTCGCCTCCTGGACCTCTAGCCGTTCTCAAACCTCTCCTCTGGGACCTCTAGCCATTCTCAAACCTCTCCTCTGGGACCTCTAGCCGATCTCAAACCTCTCCTCTGGGACCTCTAGCCGTTCTCAAACCTCTCCTCTGGGACCTCTAGTCGTTCTCAAACCTCTCCTCTGGGACCTCTAGCCGTTCTCAAACCTCTCCTCTGGGACCTCTAGCCGTTCTCAAACCTCTCCTCTGGGACCTCTAGTCGTTCTCAAACCTCTCCTCTGGGACCTCTAGCCGTTCTCAAACCTCTCCTCTGGGACCTCTAGCTGTTCTCAAACCTCTCCTCTGGGACCTCTAGCCGATCTCAAACCTCTCCTCTGGGACCTCTAGCCGATCTCAAACCTCTCCTCTGGGACCTCTAGCCGTTCTCAAACCTCTCCTCTGGGACCTCTAGCCGTTCTCAAACCTCTCCTCTGGGACCTCTAGCCGTTCTCAAACCTTTCCTCCGTCGTTCCATGTATTTGAACTGTTCCAGAGCTATCACACCCGATTTAACTTGTCAACTATTCGTCAAGCCCCTTGACTAGGTGAATCAGATGAGTGAGCTCAGCGCTACAACAACATTTTGAAACGTCTGGGGTTCAACCGAGGAGAGGGTTGAGAAGCACTGATCAACAACAACAACAAAAAAATATGACAAGTATGAAAAGAAAACATGCATATTGTTCCCTTCTAACATTAGCATATGCCATTCTAAAATGTACGTATTTGCATGGACTATGTTATGGCCATTACTGATGTAATGAACGAATAGAAATCTCAGAGATCAATTGGTAATCTTTATCTTACCACTCCCAAAATATACCCCCTCACGGCATCCCCTTGCACCTCTACCGGATGGAAACTACAAGTGCAATGGCTGTGCTGAACACAATGGCACTTACAAATGTAGATCCTTTAAACATCCCCAAACAGGGGAAACAGATCCCAATCGAAGGCAGTTTAAAAAATTAATTTTAGAACTTTTGTACTGCAGCGCCAGCTGTGCCGCCAGAGACTCTGGGTTTGCGCCCAGGCTCTGTCGTAACCAGCCGCGACCAGGAGGTCCGTGGGGCGACGCACAATTGACCTAGCGTCGTCCGGGTTAGGGAGGGTTTGGCCAGTAGGGATATACTTGTCTCATCGCGCACCAGTGGCTCCTGTGGCGCGCTAACCAAGGTCGCCAGGTGCACTGTGTTTACTCCGACAAATTGGTGCGGCTGGCTTCCGGGTTGGGATGCGCGCTGTGTTAAGAAGCAGTGCGGCTTGGTTGGGTTGTGTATCGGAGGACGCATGACTTTCAACCTTCGTCTCTCCCGAGCCCGTACGGGACTTGTAGCGATGAGACAAGATAGTAGCTACTAAAAACAATTGGAGACCACGAAATTGGGGAGAAAAAGGGGTAAAATTCAATTAACAATAATAATAATAAAAATAATAATAATAATAATGATAATAATAATAATGATAATTAATAATGATAATAATATCAATAATAATAATGATTATAATAATAATGATAATTAATAATGATAATAATATCAATAATAATAATGATAATTAATAATGATAATAATATCAATAATAATAATGATAATAATAATAATGATACTAATACTAATGATAATTCATAACGATAATAATATCATTAATAATAATAATAATGAATAATGATAATAATAATAATGATAATTAATAATGGTAATAATAATGATAATAATAATTATAATAATAATAATAATGATAATTAATAATAATAATAATATCAATGATAATAATGATTATAATAATAATGATAATTAATAATGATAATAATATCAATAATAATAATGATTATAATAATAATGATAATTAATAATGATAATAATATCGATAATAATAATAATGATAATTAATAATGATAATAATATCAATAATAATAATGATAATAATGATAATAATAATAGTAATACAAATGTGGATAAAACGAAGCACAAACTACAAGTAGGAATCCCTGAGCATCGTTGCGGTCACTTTTTGGACCCCTCTGTTTCGTCTCTTCGTTATATCGGCATCAAACATGTCACCTACCCCAGGAGAGGGGGTGACCTCGACAATTTATTGTTAAAACAAGAGGCTGCCTGGATCTCTAATTTAAAAACCCTTGGTCTCAACGTAGACTTTGATCTGAAGTCATTCTTGTGATTATTGTGTTTTTGCTATCCATTGTACATAATGTTTTGTAGTAGCCAAGTGGTATCTATGATCGTAGGTTATCCATTCATGCTTTTTTTTAAATGTGTTCTATCTCTAAATCAACCAATGAAATCAAGCCATGATTTCAGACACCTGTGTATCCTTTCAAACTATATAAACTAGTGACCTGCAGCATTTGTCATTATACCCTGATGAAGAAAGATTGTCTGTCCAAACATTGGTTATTAAATTATTGAATCTGAGCTCCTAGAGTGAGAGGCTCTCCCTCTCCTGTGAAGTTTTCTACATAACTAGCCAGCAGCTCTCCTAAACAGGTGTTCTACTCTGCTAGCCAGCAGCTCTCCTAAACATCGCTAGCCAGCACTTCTCCTAAACAGGTGTTCTACTCTGCCAGCCAGCACCTCACCTAAACAGGTGTTCTACTCTGCCAGCCAGCACCTCTCCTAAACAGGTGTTCTACTCTGCCAGCCAGCACCTCACCTAAACAGGTGTTCTACTCTGTTCTACTCTGCCAGCACCTCACCTAAACAGGTGTTCTACTCTGCCAGCCAGCACCTCACCTAAACAGGTGTTCTACTCCGCTTGCCGGCACCTCTCCTAAACAGGTGTTCGTTTATTTTACCTCCAGGTTGACCTTTTCATGGCGAACATGTCACTGTTGTGTCGTTGTAGTGCTTTCACACAGTCCTGTTTGATACAAACAGGTGTTTACTAAACAGTTGGTTATTATTGCTGGTGTAGTTCCTGTTGTCAGTTAACAAAAGAGGGCCTTGTTCACTAAGGCAACCTGTCATAAACATCTCATTGGGAGAGCTTTAACTGTATACTGCAGTCTCCCTTCGCCTCAGACAGAACAAGGTGTGCAAGAGATAGAGATGGACAGAGAGAGAGAGAGAGATGGACAGAGAGAGAGAGAGCGAGAGAGATGGACAGAGAGAGAGAGAGAGAGAGATATGGACAGAGAGAGAGAGAGAGAGATGGACAGAGAGAGAGAGAGAGAGAGAGAGAGAGATGGACAGAGAGAGAGAGATGGAGAGAGAGAGAGAGAGAGTTGGACAGAGAGAGAGAGAGAGATGGACAGAGAGAGAGAGAGAGAGATGAACAGAGAGAGAGAGCGAGAGAGATGGACAGAGAGAGAGAGAGCTAGAGAGATGGACAGAGAGAGCGAGGGATGGATAGAGGGAGAGAGAGAGAGAGCGACGGATGATAGAGGGAGAGAGAAAGATGGACATAGAGAGAGAGATGGACAGAGAGAGGGAGAGAGAGAGGGATGGATAGAGGGAGAGGGAGATGGACAGAGAGAGAGAGATGGACAGCGAGGGATGGATAGAGGGAGAGAGAGAGAGCGACGGATGATAGAGGGAGAGAGAGAGATGGACAGAGAGAGAGAGAGAGAGAGGGATGGATAGAGGGAGAGAGAGGAGGACAGAGAGAGAGATTGAGAGTGAGGGATGGATAGAATGAGGAGAGCGGCATAGAGGGAGGGGTGGATATAGGGAGAGATATATAGAGAGAGAGAGAGATGAAGAGGGACATATAGAGGGGTGGAAAGTGATGAGAGGCCGAGAGAAATCGAGAGAGGGTGCATGGAGAGAGAGAAGATGTGAGCATCATGCCAGCCCATATTAAGCAGCCTCTTGTGACAGCACTGCGTCAGCAGCAATAACTCTTACGTGTGTGGCAGGTGGTATAGACGTTGTGCATGTTGCTTACGTTACTGTGGGATCATGGGTCACTGTCTCATCCCTTTGTTTTTACATCGATGCCTGACCGATGCACACTGCAGTCTCGGCTGGCTGAGGGGTAGGTGGAGGAGTGGGGTGTATCTATCTTTATGGGCGACCAGCTGAGACCACATGTGATGAACATGCTAATTGGTATGCCGGCCGGGCTCTGACAGCCTCCCACTCAGCCACACACGCATGTGCTCCCGTTGCCACGGCGCTTGGGCCCCGCTGATAAAGGGGAACCACGGCACTAAGATCCCTCCCCCTAACAGTCTTTACTCTGCCTCCACCCCAATGGACATGTCTTTTTTTGTTCATCTCTGCTACGGTTATGATGTATATAGTGATATGTCTATTTTTTTTATTGTTTATTATTACTATTTTCATTATTTTATTTAACTTGTTGGAGCTCAAAGCCTAAGAATTTCACTGTACCCAGAATTCACATTTGCAACCCTGTACATGTGACTGTTAAACACTCTGAATCTTATCGCTAGTGCCCTCCTCTCTTCAGAAACACAGTAAATCCTATCAGCTAGTAAAACAATGAAACTAGAGTTCACTAAGCTGCTCCACTTCGAGTTTATACTTTCTTTCTCTCTCTTTTTCTTTGTTTTTTTTCATACATTTCTTGTTTCTCACTGGCTTTGTGTTTCTGAAAGGTTTCTGAATGCTAACGGTGCATTGAGACAGCTAACGGTGCATTGTGACAGCTAACGGTGCAGTGTGACAGCTAACGGTGCATTGTGACAGCTAACGGTGCAGTGTGACAGCTAACAGTGCATTGAGACAGCTAACAGTGCATTGAGACAGCTAACGGTGCATTGTGACAGCTAACGGTGCATTGTGACAGCTAACAGTGCATTGAGACAGCTAACAGTGCAGTGTGACAGCTAACAGTGCATTGAGACAGCTAACAGTGCATTGTGACAGCTAACAGTGCATTGTGACAGCTAACAGTGCATTGTGACAGCTAACAGTGCATTGAGACAGCTAACAGTGCATTGTGACAGCTAACAGTGCATTGTGACAGCTAACAGTGCATTGTGACAGCTAACAGTGCATTGTGACAGCTAACAGTACAGTGTGACAGCTAACAGTGCAGTGTGACAGCTAACAGTGCATTGAGACAGCTAACAGTGCATTGTGACAGCTAACAGTGCATTGTGACAGCTAACAGTGCATTGTGACAGCTAACAGTGCAGTGTGACAGCTAACAGTGCATTGAGACAGCTAACAGTGCATTGTGACAGCTAACAGTGCATTGTGACAGCTAACAGTGCATTGTGACAGCTAACAGTGCATTGAGACAGCTAACAGTGCATTGTGACAGCTAACAGTGCATTGTGACAGCTAACAGTGCATTGTGACAGCTAACAGTGCATTGTGACAGCTAACAGTACAGTGTGACAGCTAACAGTGCATTGAGACAGCTAACAGTGCAGTGTGACAGCTAACAGTGCATTGAGACAGCTAACAGTGCATTGTGACAGCTAACAGTGCATTGTGACAGCTAACAGTGCATTGTGACAGCTTACAGTGCATTGTGACAGCTAACAGTACAGTGTGACAGCTAACAGTGCATTGTGACAGCTAACAGTGCAGTGTGACAGCTAACAGTGCATTGAGACAGCTAACAGTGCATTGTGACAGCTAACAGTGCATTGTGACAGCTAACAGTGCAGTGTGACAGCTAACAGTGCATTGTGACCGCTAACAGTGCATTGTGACAGCTAACAGTGCATTGTGACAGCTAACAGTGCATTGTGACAGCTAACGGTGCAGTGTGACAGCTAACAGTGCATTGAGACAGCTAACGGTGCATTGTGACAGCTAACGGTGCAGTGTGACAGCTAACAGTGCATTGAGACAGCTAACAGTGCATTGAGACAGCTAACGGTGCATTGTGACAGCTAACGGTGCATTGTGACAGCTAACAGTGCATTGAGACAGCTAACAGTGCAGTGTGACAGCTAACAGTGCATTGAGACAGCTAACAGTGCATTGTGACAGCTAACAGTGCATTGTGACAGCTAACAGTGCATTGTGACAGCTAACAGTGCATTGAGACAGCTAACAGTGCATTGTGACAGCTAACAGTGCATTGTGACAGCTAACAGTGCATTGTGACAGCTAACAGTGCATTGTGACAGCTAACAGTACAGTGTGACTGCTAACAGTGCATTGAGACAGCTAACAGTGCAGTGTGACAGCTAACAGTGCATTGAGACAGCTAACAGTGCATTGTGACAGCTAACAGTGCATTGTGACAGCTAACAGTGCATTGTGACAGCTAACAGTGCAGTGTGACAGCTAACAGTGCATTGAGACAGCTAACAGTGCATTGTGACAGCTAACAGTGCATTGTGACAGCTAACAGTGCATTGTGACAGCTAACAGTGCATTGAGACAGCTAACAGTGCATTGTGACAGCTAACAGTGCATTGTGACAGCTAACAGTGCATTGTGACAGCTAACAGTGCATTGTGACAGCTAACAGTACAGTGTGACAGCTAACAGTGCATTGAGACAGCTAACAGTGCAGTGTGACAGCTAACAGTGCATTGAGACAGCTAACAGTGCATTGTGACAGCTAACAGTGCATTGTGACAGCTAACAGTGCATTGTGACAGCTAACAGTGCATTGTGACAGCTAACAGTGCATTGTGACAGCTAACAGTACAGTGTGACAGCTAACAGTGCATTGAGACAGCTAACAGTGCAGTGTGACAGCTAACAGTGCATTGAGACAGCTAACAGTGCATTGTGACAGCTAACAGTGCATTGTGACAGCTAACAGTGCATTGTGACAGCTAACAGTGCATTGTGACAGCTAACAGTACAGTGTGACAGCTAACAGTGCATTGTGACAGCTAACAGTGCAGTGTGACAGCTAACAGTGCATTGAGACAGCTAACAGTGCATTGTGACAGCTAACAGTGCATTGTGACAGCTAACAGTGCAGTGTGACAGCTAACAGTGCATTGTGACCGCTAACAGTGCATTGTGACAGCTAACAGTGCATTGTGACAGCTAACAGTGCATTGTGACAGCTAACAGTGCATTGAGACAGCTAACAGTGCATTGTGACAGCTAACAGTGCATTGTGACAGCTAACAGTGCATTGTGACAGCTAACAGTACAGTGTGACAGCTAACAGTGCATTGAGACAGCTAACAGTGCATTGAGACAGCTAACAGTGCATTGTGACAGCTAACAGTGCATTGTGACAGCTAACAGTGCAGTGTGACAGCTAACAGTGCATTGTGACCGCTAACAGTGCATTGTGACAGCTAACAGTGCATTGTGACAGCTAACAGTGCAGTGTGACAGCTAACAGTGCATTGAGACAGCTAAAAGTGCAGTGTGACAGCTAACAGTGCATTGAGACAGCTAACAGTGCATTGAGACAGCTAACAGTGCATTGTGACAGCTAACAGTGCATTGTGACAGCTAACAGTGCATTGAGACAGCTAACCGTGCATTGAAACAGCTAACCGTGCATTGAAACAGCTAACAGTGCATTGTTAGCTGTCTCAATGCACTGTTAGCTGTCACAATGCACTGTTAGCTGTCACAATGAGCTGTTAACTGTCACAATCGCTCGTACAATGTAGAATTATCAATAATGTCATGTCATCCTGACATCACACTATCATAGTACTAGCATGTACAGTAAAAATGAAGCAGTGAATGCTTTGGGCTCAAACCTTTCCCATGACCGTCTAGTCTCATCTCATCTTTCTGTTAGCACACTATTGTCACTATGAAGTGACTCATTAAGACCGCGGGCTCCTCTGCTGTCGCCACACCTGGAAACAGCATGTGTGTTTGTTTACAGCTCAGCGTCTCGTCTCCCAGACCCAGACACAACACCACTGGCAGACATCATCAGCCACTGTTTGGCAACACAACAGGATGTTTAGACACCACACTATGCATCACTGATAGCAAGCCTAGCGGTTAGAGTGTTGGGCGGTTGCTGGTTCGATACCCAAACCTACATGTTGGTAGAGTCACTTTAATAACTCTACCTACATGTACATATTACCTCGACTAACCGGTGCCCCCGCACATTGACTCTGTACCTGTACCCCCTGTATATAGCCTCCACATTGACTCTGTACCTGTACCCCCTGTATATAGCCTCCACATTGACTCTGTACCGGTACCCCCTGTATATAGCCTCCACATTGACTCTGTACCGGTACCCCCTGTATATAGCCTCCACATTGACTCTGTACCGGTACCCCCCTGTATATAGCCTCCACACTGACTCTGTACCGGTACCCCCTGTATATAGCCTCCACATTGACTCTGTACCTGTACCCCCTGTATATAGCCTCCACATTGACTCTGTACCGGTACCCCCCTGTATATAGCCTCCACATTGATTCTGTACCTGTACCCCCTGTATATAGCCTCCACATTGACTCTGTACCGGTACCCCCTGTACATAGCTTCCACATTGACTCTGTACCGGTACCACCTGTATATAGCCTCCACATTGATTCTGTACCTGTACCCCCTGTATATAGCCTCCACATTGACTCTGTACCGGTACCCCCTGTATATAGCCTCCACATTGACTCTGTACCTGTACCCCCTGTACATAGCTTCCACATTGACTCTGTACCGGTACCACCTGTATATAGCCTCCACATTGATTCTGTACCTGTACCCCCTGTATATAGCCTCCACATTGACTCTGTACCGGTAGCCCCTGTATATAGTCTCCACATTTTACTGTGAGGTCTACTACACCTGTTTTATTCAGCATTTCACTGTAAGGTCTACTACACCTGTTGTATTCAGCATTTTACTGTAAGGTCTACTACACCTGTTGTATTCAGCATTTCACTGTAAGGTCTACTACACCTGTTGTATTCAGCATTTCACTGTAAGGTCTACTACACCTGTTGTATTCAGCATTTCACTGTAAGGTCTACTACACCTGTTGTTTTCAGCATTTCACTGTAAGGTCTCCTACATCTGTTGTATTCAGCATTTCACTGTAAGGTCGACTACACCTGTTGTATTCTGCATTTCACTGTAAGGTCTACTACACCTGTTGTATTCAGCATTTCACTGTAAGGTCTACTACACCTGTTGTATTCAGCATTTCACTGTAAGGTCTCCTACACCTGTTGTATGCAGCATTTCACTGTGAGGTCTACTACACCTGTTGTATTCAGCATTTCACTGTAAGGTCTCCTACACCTGTTGTATTCAGCATTTCACTGTAAGGTCTCCTACACCTGTTGTTTTCAGCATTTCACTGTAAGGTTGACTACACCTGTTGTATTCAGCATTTCACTGTAAGGTCTACTACACCTGTTGTATTCAGCATTTCACTGTAAGGTCTACTACACCTGTTGTTTTCAGCATTTCACTGTGAGGTCTACTACACCTGTTGTATTCAGCATTTCACTGTGAGGTCGACTACACCTGTTGTATTCAGCATTTCACTGTAAGGTCTACTACACCTGTTGTTTTCAGCATTTCACTGTAAGGTCGACTACACCTGTTGTATTCAGCATTTCACTGTAAGGTCTACTACACCTGTTGTTTTCAGCATTTCACTGTAAGGTCTCCTACACCTGTTGTATTCAGCATTTCACTGTGAGGTCTACTACACCTGTTGTTTTCAGCATTTCACTGTAAGGTCTCCTACACCTGTTGTATTCAGCATTTCACTGTAAGGTCTACTACACCTGTTGTATTCAGCATTTCACTGTAAGGTCGACTACACCTGTTGTATTCAGCATTTCACTGTAAGGTCTACTACACCTGTTGTTTTCAGCATTTCACTGTAAGGTCTACTACACCTGTTGTATTCAGCATTTCACTGTAAGGTCTCCTACACCTGTTGTATTCAGCATTTCACTGTAAGGTCTACTACACCTGTTGTAGTCAGCATTTCACTGTAAGGTCGACTACACCTGTTGTATTCAGCATTTCACTGTAAGGTCTACTACACCTGTTGTATTCAGCATTTCACTGTAAGGTCTACTACACCTGTTGTATTCAGCATTTCACTGTAAGGTCTACTACACCTGTTGTATTCAGCATTTCACTGTAAGGTCTACTACACCTGTTGTATTCAGCATTTCACTGTAAGGTCTACTACACCTGTTGTTTTCAGCATTTCACTGTAAGGTCGACTACACCTGTTGTATTCGGTGCATGTGACAAATAACATTTGATTTGATTGACAGATTTTTAATCATCTTATCAAATGTGCCCTTGAGCAAGGCATTTAACCCTATTTTTCTCCAGGGGCGCCGTGCTACTATGGCTGACCCTGTGAAACAGCAGCTACGGCGGTGTAGGTGACAATAAATCATGTATGTTCTTTTTTTATTTTAATTTAGGAATTTCTTTCTTTCTTTTTTTCCTAGCTGCTGAAAAGGCGTCTGCTGATCTAAAGAGAGTTGAAGACGCGTACGAAACGGTGTACATGGAAATCAGGTAAGAGAATATCTAACATCTTGGGATGCTCTTCTTCTTCTTTGCCCAATTGCCCTCAGAAAGAACCGAACGCTGTGGCTTTTTGCTTTGCACCTCTCCCCTGATGACGGGTACACAGTAATGAGTTTGCGCTGTTAGGGTTCCCTAGGTGAATTTTAATGATGAAAAACAAATGCTCCTGGTTGCGTGGTGCCGTGCGCTAGTCGAGAGAGGCTATTCTAATTCATTTCTCTTCTGCAACATGGTATTTGTCAGAGCATGAATAATCCAAAACTTTTGACAGAATTCACTGTCTCAAGACAGGTGTAAAACAAAATAGCTGACAATTACGCCATGTTGTAATTGTGTAGCTCTGTGAAGAAAAAAAAAAAAGTGAAATGCTGTCACAAATTCAGAATACCCAAAGATTTGAAACATAAATATTCATGTAGAGGGTTGTAAAGGTTGTCGTTGACCATGTTTTGCTGCTACTTTTCTTTCATTTTCTTCAAGCAGACATCGAATTTGACCATTTCCCCGGGAATGAATGACTTTACACTAGAGATAGAGTAAACAGAGGACATGTCATGCATACCATTGAGCACAAAACACACACTTGCTAACATGCAATAATACCACATAGGAATACATGTTCCAGCTTGATCACACAGTGGGAAAAAAAGCCACTGCAGGATTTCCTATTTCAGCCTGTCGTTCCCGAGATGTTTGCACAGAGCTCTTAGCCAGACATACAGACAGTCAGATATACAGACAGACAGGCAGGCAGACAGACAGACATCCATACAGCCAGCCAGACAGACGGCCATACAGACAGTCAGATATACAGACAGGCAGGCAGACAGCCAGCCAGACGGCCATACAGGCAGTCAGATATACAGACAGGCAGGCAGACAGACAGACATCCATACAGCCAGCCAGACAGACGGCCATACAGACAGTCAGATATATAGACAGGCAGGCAGACAGCCAGCCAGACGGCCATACAGGCAGTCAGATATACAGACAGGCAGGCAGACAGACAGACATCCATTCAGCCAGCCAGACGGCCATACAGACAGCAGCGTCGATAGGGAGTTGCTACTGTACTGTAGACCCGGGGCTGTTCATTACACTGGGGAGACAGGAGATAGGCAGCTACAATCAGAGAGTTGTGGAAAGGTCAAGCTGTTATAATGAAAATAAAGCCTGTGTGAGCGAAGGGAGAACGATTCTAGCATGACTCCAGTTGTTCTACTTCTTCATTTTCCACCCTACTTTGAATGCTCCTGGTCAAATGATTCCCCTGGTCAAATGATTCCCCTGGTCAAATGAATCCCTTGGTCAAATGATTCCCCTGGTGAAATGATTCCCCTGGTGAAATTATTCCCCTGGTGAAATGAATCCCCTGGTCAAATGAATCGCCTGGTCAAATGAATCCCCTGGTCAAATGATTCCCCTGGTCAAATGATTCCCCTGGTGAAATGATTCCCCTGGTGAAATGATTCCCCTGGTCAAATGAATCCCCTGGTGAAATGAATCCCCTGGTCAAATGAATCCCCTGGTCAAATGAATCCCCTGGTCAAATGATTCCCCTGGTCAAATGATGTCAAATGATGCCCCTGGTCAAATGATGCCCCTGGTCAAATGATTCCCCTGGTCAAATGATGCCCCTGGTCAAATGATGCCCCTGGTCAAATGATTCCCCTGGTCAAATAATGCCCCTGGTCAAATAATGCCCCTGGTCAAGTGACCCATGTGCACCCCATATCAACCATGCATGGTGGAACAAGAGACATGACTCACATCTCTCTCTCTCTTTCTCTCTTTCTCTCAATTTCAATTGAAGGGCTTTATTGGCATGTGAAACATATGTTAACATTGCCAAAGCAAGTGAAATAGATAATAAACAAAAGTGAAATAAACAATAAAAATGAACAGTAAACATTACACTCACAAAAGTTACAAAATTATAAAGTTATTTAAAATGTAATTTTATGTGTATATACAGAGTGGTAATGATGTGTAAATACGCTGATGTCGGCTTAGTTCGCCATGAATTGGGTCACGGGGGCTCTTATAGAAATGTAGAAAAGGGGTTGGTTCATCCTTTCCAACCAATGCCTATGCACGTGGGTGTGGCCACTGATTGAGCATATTTTACTTATGAAAACAATTCCCTCATTTTAAAAACTAAAATTACATTTAATATTTTCACAAATAGTTTCATATTTAAACATTTTAAATTGCACAACAATTCCATGTTAATCTGATAACTAGAATGTGTAGACTTTCCAATATACAGTTTATGTCATCCTATCATCAGTAATAATGTCTCAGATGACAACTGATCTGCTATCATAATCTTTCAGTACAACAGGGCAATGTCATGACAGAGTACAGAGGCCCATTATCAGCAACCATCACTCTGGGATGCTGGCCTTCTAGGCAGAGTTCCTTTTACCGATCTTAATCTTTTCTTTTTATTGGCCAGTCTGAGATATGGCTTTTTCTTTGCAACTCTGCCAAGAAGGCCAGCATCCCGGAGTTGCCTTTTCACTGTTGATTTTGAGACTGGTGTTTTGCGGATACTATTTAATGAAGCTGCCAGTTGAGGACTTGTGCGGCGTCTGTTTCTCAAACTAATGTACTTGTCCTCTTGCTCAGTTGTGCACCGGGGCCTCCCACTCCTCTTTCTATTCTGGTTAGAGACAGTCTGAGCTTTTCTGTGAAGGGAGTAGTACACAGTGTTGTACAAGATCTTCAGTTTCTTTGCAATGTCTAACTTGGAATAGCCTTAATTTCTCAGAACAAGAATAGACTGATGAGTTTCAGAAGAAAGTTATTTGTGTCTGGCCATTTTGAGCCTGTAATCGAATCCACAAATGCTGATGCTTCAGATCCTCAACTCTAAAGTCTAAAGAAAGTCTAAAGAAAGACAGTTTTATTGCTTCTTTAATCAGGAACAACAGTTTTCAGCTGTGCCAACATAATTGCAAAAGGGTTTTCTAATGATCAGTTAGCCTTTTAAAAATGATGAACTTGGATTAGCTAACACAACGTGCCATTGGAACACAGGAGTGACGGTTGCTGATAATGGACCTCTGTATGTCTATGTAGATATTCCATTAAAAATCAGCCGTTTCCAGCTACGATCGTCATTTACAACATTAACATTGTCTACACTGTATTTCTGATCAATTTGATGTTATTTTAATGGACAGACAATGTGCTTTTCTTGAAACAACAAGGACATTTCTAAGCGACCTCAAACTTTATAACGGTGGTGGACATATAATGTAATGCAAGATATATAAACATTATTAAAGTGACTAGTGATCTATGTATTAAAGTGGCCAATGATTTCAAGTCCGTATGTAGGCAGCAGCCTCTCTGTGTTAGTGACGGCTGTTTAACAGTCTGATGGCCTTGAGATAGAAGCTGTTTTTCAGTCTCTCAATCCCAGCGTTGATGCACCTGTATTGTATTGACCTCGCCTTCTGGATTGTAGCGGGGTGAGCAGTCAGTTGCTCGGGTGGTTGTTGTCCTTGATGATTTTTTTGGCCTTCCTGTGACAATGGGTGCTGTAGGTGTCCTGGAGGGCAGGTAGTTTGCCCCCTGTGATTTTTTGAAATCAACAAAGCATGAGAAGACCTTGCCTTTGTTTTGTTTTGTTTGTTTGTCAATTAGGGTGTGCTGGGTGAATACGTGGTCTGTCGTACAGTAATTTGGTAAAAAATATATATATATATTGACATTTGCTCAGTACATTGTTATCACTGAGGAAATGTACGAGTCTACTGTTAATGATAATGCAGAGGATTTTCCCAAGGTTGCTGTTGACACGTATCCCACGGTAGTTATTGGGGTCAAATTTGTCTCACTTTTGTGGATCGGGGTGAATAGTCCTTGGTTCCAAATATTGGGGAAGATGCCAGAGCTAAAGATGATGTTATTGGAATTTGTGTTCTGTATATTTGATCATTTCCTTTTAGGATTCCATCAACACCACAAGCCTTTATAAGGTTGGAGGGGTTGTATTTTGTCCTGTTGTTCATTCAATGTAATTGGAGAATCCAGTGGGTTCTGGTCGTCTTTAATAGTTGAGTCTAAGATTTGATCATTTATATGTTTTTGCTGTTTGTTCTTTGTTATAGTACGATAAAGATTGGAGAAGTGTTTTTTTATTTTATTTATTTTTTACCTTTATTTAACTAGGCAAGTCAGTTAAGAACACATTCTTATTTTCAATGACGGCCTAGGAACAGTGGGTTAACTGGTCTAGGAAGAGTGGGTTAACTGCCTTGTTCAGGGGCAGAACGACAGATTTGTACCTTGTCAGCTCGGTGGGTTTGAACTTGCAACCTTCCGGTTACTCTAACCACTAGGCTACGCTGCCGCCCCAGTTTTCCATACATCTCAGTTTTGGATCGATAACAAATTGTGTCAGAAGTGTTTAGATTCTATGGATTCTTTAATTACATTGAGCTTATTTCCGGTGCTGTTGCTTCTTTATTCCGTATTTCTGTATTGTTTTAGTGATTCACCATAGTTGAAGGCGTAGACTCAGGGTCTCTATGTTTTTTGGTTGGATGGGTTACTCCAGTTCTTTCTTAGGTTTTTAGCACTATTCATCCGACCATTTTGTCATTGTTTTTTCTTTTTCTTAGGTTGTCTCTACATTTTTAGATTTGATAAGGAAGCTCTAACGGTCAGATATACTGTTTAGACTTTCTACTGCCAAGTTTACACCTTCACTATTACAGTGAAATGTTTTGTCCAGCAAGTTGTCTAAAATTTATTGAATTTGTTGTTGCCTAATTTGGGAGGGAATACTGTCAACTCCAGGTCGGTGTTTGTCCCCCTGTGTGCTGAGACAGTCAGGTTTTGGCCAGTTCTGGCATTTAGGTCGCCACAGACTAGTGCCTGGGCCTGGAAATGGTTTATCTCCCACTCTAAGATGGAGAAGCTGTCATCGTTAAAGTATGGGGATTCTAGGGATATAGGTAAAACACATAAGGAAATTGCACTCTGTTGAGATAATTTCCTTATTAATTTCTAGCCAGATGTAAAATATTCCTGTTTTCACTAATTTAATCGAGTGGGTTAGGTCTGCTTTATACAGAATTAGCATACCCCCTGAGTCTCTTCCATGTTTCACACCTGGTAATTTGGTGGATGGGGACTACCAGCTCTCTGTAACCTAGAGGGAAACCAGTAGGTCTGTCTCCTCTATACCATGTTTCACACCTGGTGGTTTGGTTGATGGGACTACCAGCTCTCTGTAACCTAGAGGGCAACCAGTAGGTCTGTCTCCTCTATACCATGTTTCACACCTGGTAGTTTGGTGGATGGGGACTACCAGCTCTCTGTAACCTAAAGGACAACCAGTAGGTCTGTCTCCTCTATACCACCCATCTGGTAGTTTGGTGGATGGGGACTACCAGCTCCCTGTAACCTAGAGGGCAACCAGTAGCAACCAGTCTCTCTCTCTCTCTCTCTCTCTCTCGCTCTCTCTCTCTCTCTCTCTGTCTCTCTCTCTCTCTCTCGCTCTCTCTCTCTCTCGCTCTCTCTGTCTCTCTCTCTCTGTCTCTCCCCCCTCTCTCTCTCTCTCTGTCTCTCCCCCCTCTCTCTCTCTCTCTGTCTCTCTCGCTCTCTCTCTCTCGCTCTCTCTCTCTCTCTCTCTCTCTCTCTCTCTCTCTCTCTCTCTGGCATGCCTGTGTGTGTGTCCCACTTACCTGTGTATGCCCTGTTTGGCATTACAGTGTGACCCATTGTAACCTATTATTTTCCTTGCTTCGGCCTTGGGGATATGATCGTTGTGGAGAGCGCACCTTGCACCAGTGCAAGAACCCTACAGGAAAGTTCAAAACACACACACACACACACACACACACACACATACATACATACATAAACTACCATTCAAAAGTTTGGGGTCACTTAGAATTCTCCTTTTTTTTTTGAGAAAAGCAAAGAAAATTGTTCATAAAAATAACATCAAATTGCCATTATCAGCAACCATCACTCCTGTGTTCCAATGGCACGTTGTGTTAGCTAATCCAAGTTTATCATTTTAAAAGGCTAATTGATCATTAGAAAACCCTTTTGCAATTATGATAGCACAGCTGAAAACGGTTGTTCCTGATTCCCAACGCACCAGTTCTTATAGCCTTTAGCCGTACCCTTATCCTACTCCTCCTCTGTTCCTCTGGTAATGTAGAGTTAAATCCAGGCCCTGTAGTCCCCTGTAATACACCTATTCCCCAGGCGCCCTCTTTTGTTGACTTCTGTAACCGTAAAAGCCTTGGTTTTATGCATGTTAACATCAGAAGCCTCCTCCCTAGGTTTGTTTTACTCACTGCTTTAGCACACTCCACCAACCCCGATGTCCTAGCCTTGTCTGAATCCTGGCTTAGGAAGGCCACCAAAAATTCAGAAATGTTCATCCCCAACTACAACATTTTCCATCAAGATAGAACTGCCAAAGGGGGTGGAGTTGCAATCTACTGCAGAGATAGCCTGAGTTCTGTCTTACTATCCAGGTCTGTGTGTAACGGTTTTCTTGGTGAGAAGGAGAGTCGGACCAAAATGCAGCGTGTAGATTGCGATCCATGTTTTAATAAACAAACGTAAAACACGAATCAATACAAACACTACAAAATAAAGAACGTAATGAACGTAACGAAAACCTAAACAGCCCTATCTGGTGAAAACACATACACAGGAACAATCACCCACAAACACACAGTGAAACCCAGGCTACCTAAATATGGTTCCCAATCAGAGACAATTATGAACACCTGCCTCTGATTGAGAACCATATCAGGCCGAACATAGAACTGGACAAACTAGACATGTAACATAGAATGCCCACTCAGATCACACCCTGACCAACCAAAACATAGAAATATACAAAGTAAACTATGGTCAGGGTGTGACACTGTGCACAAACAGTTCGAGCTTCACAACTCCAGTGGGTCAGAAGTTTACATACACTAAGTTGACTGTGCCTTTAAACAGCTTGGAAAATTCCAGAAGATGATGTCATGGCTTTAGAAGCTTCTGCTAGGCTAATTGACATAATTTGAGTCAATTGGAGGTGTACCTGTGGATGTATTTCAAGGCCTACCTTCAAACTCAGTGCCTCTTTGCTTGACATCATGGGAAAATCACAAAAAAATCTGCCAAGAATTGTAGACCTCCACAAGTCTGGTTCATCCTTGGGAGCAATTTCCAAACCACTGAAGGTACCACATTCATCTGTACAACCAGTAGTACGCAAGTATAAACATCATGGGACCATGCAGCCAACATATCGCTCAGGAAGGAGACGCGTTCTGTCTCCTAGAGATAAACATACCTTGGTGCGAAAAGTGCAAATCAATCCCAGAACAACAGCAAAGGACCTTGTGAAGATGCTGGAAGAAACAGGTACAAAAGTATCTATATCCACAGTAAAACGAGTCCTATATCGACATAACCTGATATTCCGCTCAGCAAGGAAGAAGCCACTGCTCCAAAACCACTATAAAAAAGGCAGACTAGGGTTTGCAACTGCACATATGGACAAAAATCATACTTTTTGGACAAATGTCTTTTGGTCTGATGATACAAAAATAGCCATAATGACCATCATTATGTTTGGAGGAAAAAGGGGGAGAAGAGCACCATCCCAACCGTGAAGCACGGGGGTGGCAGCATCATGTTGTGGAGGTGCTTTGCTGCAGGAGGGACTGGTGCACTTCTCAAAATAGATGGCATCATGAGGTTAAAAAAGTATGTGGATATATTAAAGCAGCATCTCAAGACATCAGTCAGGAAGTTAAAGCTTGGTCGCAAATGGGTCTTCCAAATGGACAATGACCCCAAGCATACTTTTACCTGTGGCAAAATGGCTTAAGGACAACACAGTCAAGGTATTGGAGTGGCCATCACAAAGCCCTGACCTCAATCCTATAGAAATGTGTGGGCAGAACTGAAAAAGTGTGTGTGAGCAAGGAGGCCTACAAACCTGACTCAGTTACACCAGCTCTGTCAGGAGGAATGGGTCAAAATTCACCCAACTTATTGTGGGAAGCTTGTGGACGGCTACCCGAAACGTGTGACCCAAGTTAAACAATTTAAAGGCAATGCTCCCAAATACTAATTGAGTGTATGTAAACTTCTGACCCACTGGGAATGTGATGAAAGAAATGAAAGCTGAAATAAATAATTATCTCTACTATTATTCTGATATTTCACATTCTTAAAATAAAGTGGCGATCCTAACTGACCTAAGACAGGGAATTTTGTCAGGAATTGTAAAAAACGGAGTTTAAATGTATTTGGCTAAGGTGTATGTAAACTTCCGTCTTCAACTGTATATATGTGTGTGTGTGTAGATCTCAACCTTAAAAGAGATAGAAGAAGAAGCACACAAGTCAGTTTTCCCGAAACCGAAGTTAAACCATTGAAATGCTTCCAAATGCTAATTTAGTGTATGTAAACTGACCCACTGGGAGTGAGAGGAGGCGACTCTGGGATGCTGGCCTTCTAGGCAGAGTTCCTCTGTCCAGTCTCAATGTCAACAGTGAAGAGGCGACTCTGGGATGCTGGCCTTCTAGGCAGAGTTCCTCTGTCCAGTCTCAACGTCAACAGTGAAGAGGCGACTCCGGGATGCTGGCCTTCTAGGCAAAGTTCCTCTGTCCAGTCTCAACGTCAACAGTGAAGAGGTGACTCTGGGATGCTGGCCTTCTAGGCAGAGTTCCTCTGTCCAGTCTCAACGTCAACAGTGAAGAGGCGACTCCGGGATGCTGGCCTTCTAGGCAGAGTTCCTCTGTCCAGTCTCAACGTCAACAGTGAAGAGGTGACTCTGGGATGCTGGCCTTCTAGGCAGAGTTCATCTGTCCAGTGTTTGTGTTATTTTGCCCATCTTAATCTTTTACTTTTATTGGCCAGTCTGAGATACGGATTTTTCTTTGCAACTCTGCCTAGAAGGCCAGCATGCCAGAGTTACCTCTTCACTGTTGAAGTTGAGACTGGTGTTTTGTGGGTACTATTTAATGAATCTGCTATTGAGGACTTATGAGGCGTCTGTTTCTCAAACTAGACACTCTAACTTGCTTGTCCTCTTGCTCAGTTGTGCACCGGGGCCTCCCACTCCTCTTTCTATTCTGGTTAGAGACAGTTTGTACTGTTCTGTGAAGGGAGTAGTACACAGCGTTGTTCGAGATCTTCAGTTTCTTGGCAATTTCTCGCATGGAATTGCCATCATTCATCAGAACAAGAATAGACTGACAAGTTTCAGAAGAAAGTTCTTTGTTTCTATCCATTTTGAGGCCAGTAATCAAACCCACAAATACTGATGCTCCAGATACTAAACTAGTCTAAAGAAGGCCAGATTTATTGCTTCTTTAATCAGGAACAACCGTTTTCAGCTGTGCTATCATAATTGCAAAAGGGTTTTCTAATGATCAATTAGCCTTTTAAAAATTATAATCTTGGATTAGCTAACACAGCGTGCCATTGGAACACAGGAGTGATGGTTGCTGATAATGGGCCTCTGTACTCCTATGTAGATATTCCATCAAAAATCTGACGTTTCCAGCTACAATAGTCATTTACAACATTAACAATATCTACACTGTATTTCTGATCAATTTGATGTTATTTTAATGGACAAAAACAACGTGACTAAACTTTTGAATGGCAGTGTGCACACACACACACACACACACACACACACATACATACACACATACATACATACATACATACACAATTGCCTTTGTGACCTTAGTGGGAGACCCCACTCCACCGTATCAGTCCAGAGAGAGTACCCGCCTCAACCAAAATGCATTAGCATTTGTGTATCATAAATATGGAAATGGAGCCTTTGCAAAGTGAGAGATAACGGGCTCCGTTCCTGTATCCTCGATTAGGGAGGGAATGCCAGTCTGCTTCGGCCTGATAATTGGTGACATTGCAATACCAAAACGGTCTGAAAGGGGCACGTCATCTTCGTGTAGCACCAATCAATCCAGTCCCTCTAAGTTGGAGGTGAAAGTGACCAGAGGCCCTATCCTTTTAATTTAATGCAAAACTATTTTGTCACTGACTTGCAACAAATGACCAAGATTTTTTTTTTTTGTGTGTAAGGTGATGGATAAATGTAAAATTATTTATTTTGGTTATGACTTATTCTTCACCTATTTATTAGTTTGTTTGAAATTGTATTTTAAACAAACAGCAAAGGCTACTTAAATGCTTCAACGACTCAGATATTATCATATATATAAATGTTATTATTATATTATATTATCAGAAGCTGGCATGTAAATTCAGCAAATTAGATTTTGTGGTGTGGGTAGGGTGCCAATGCTTTTAAGATTTTTTTGTTTTTGCATTAAAATGAAACTGCATGAATAATCAATCGGAAATTAAATGTGACAGAAATTATAACGACATTGCAATCGTTTTTTTACGTCCATTACTTAAGTGACACATTTGTTCCAGTCTCACTGATGTTCTTGATCTAAACTAAGTCAAGAAGTTTCTTTCTTTAAAGAGCTAGTGCTTTTGATCAGTGCCTTTTGTATTTGGTATAATGTTAACTTACTGAATGTTATTGCCAGCAGCATACCACCCTGCATACCACTGCTGGCTGGCTTCTGAAGCTAAGCAGGGTTCGTACTGGTCAGTCCCTGGATGGGAGACCAGATGCTGCTGGAAGTGGTGTTGGAGGGCCAGTAGGAGGCACTCTGGTCTAAAATAAATATCCCAATGCCCCAGGGCAGTGATTGGGGATACTGCCCTGCGTAGGGTGCCGTCTTTCGGATGGGATGTTAAACAGGTGTCCTGACTCTCTTAGGTCATTAACGATCCCATGGCACTTATCGTAAGAGTAGGGGTGTTAACCCCGGTGTCCTGGCTAAATTCCCAATCTGGCCCTCAAAACCATCACGGCCACCTAATAATCCCCAGTTTACAATTGGCTCATTCACCCCCCCCCCCCCCCCCCCCCCCCCTTCCTCTCCCCTGTAACTATTCCCCAGGTCGTTGCTGTAAATGAGAACGTGTTCTCAGTCAACTTACCTGGTAAAATAATGGATAAATAATATAAATAATACATTGATTTCAATATGCTACTGCTAGAAATCGACCCTGTGTGTCCCATGTATAGAGAGATACATATGATGAATATTAGTGTTAATCAAATTCATTCAGAGGTGTCTCAAATTAATACACGGGACTCGTTTCATTTAAGCAAAGGTTATTGTCAATAACTCATCAAAAGTAAAATGTTAAAGAGTCATTTTCTTTCTCTTTCAACTGTTTTTCCCCCCAAAGGGACCTCAGGGAGAAACTTTCCATAGACTACGGATCAGAGAGAGAGTTTCTATTCCTGCATGACCAATGTTTCCAGCTGAAGGTCTATGAGTAAGTACCTTACATTTTAACCCTTAACTGCACTCTGAGGTTGTATAGTTGCATTATGTTTTGGGGGGGTTGGCAGCAACTTATAAACCCCCGTTACAGTGTAAAAAAACCTTCCGTGGAAAACTGGTCTTTGGAATGGTGAAAGTAATGAACGGGACAATTATTAATGTCTTCGACCAGCAGATATACTTCGTTGTCTGCATTCATTGAGTCCAAACTCAAACCCAAGGAAACTGTCTGTTGAAAAAGTATAATTGATATGGTCAATAGATGGTAGGTTGAAGGAAAATTCTGGATTCTACATTCCGACGTATACTGTACAGTGGATATCCAACTGAAAGTGTCTTTTACCCTAGAGCCTCATTGTATTAAGAGATGATGTTAGGTGTGCTTCTGGACCAGGTATCTCTTGTAAAATTAGATTGTTTATCTCAGTGAGACTAACCTGTATAAATAACGATGATATTAATTTATTCTTTTTACAAAAAACACAACCGGAGGTTTGCAGGTCGGTCTTCCGACCTTGAAGACTTGTAGCCGCGTTACCTTAGTCAACCTGAGCCAACTCAGGTAAATATCTTCTGTAGAACTGTAAATCACCCTGGAGGAGAAGCTAAGCGGCTAAACCAACTAAATTTAATCAACAGTACGGCTTCTTTCACTTCCCTGCCTGTCTCCCTATGGCCCCAGTCTGTGTAGAATCTGTTCTCTTCAGAATTGCTTGCCAGCTGGAAGTCTTCTGAGCCTGTGGGTGGTTGCAATTTTAAAAGATTAAAATAAAAATGATCTGAGATCTCGCTTCAAATACGTTCCGGAGCCTTCTCGGAGTCTGTGGTTACCAATTCTCTCTCACAATACCAAGTGCACACTTTCTCTCTCACACTACCAAGTGCACACTTTCTCTCTCACACTACCAAGTGCACACTATCCCTCTCACACTACCAAGTGCACACTATCCCTCTCACACTACCAAGTGCACACTTTCTCTCTCACACTACCAAGTGCACACTATCCCTCTTACACTACCAAGTGCACACTATCCCTCTCACACTACCAAGTGCACACTATCCCTCTCACACTACCAAGTGCACACTTTCTCTCTCACACTACCAAGTGCACACTATCCCTCTCACACTACCAAGTGCACACTATCCCTCTCACACTACCAAGTGCACACTATCCCTCTCACACTACCAAGTGCACACTTTCTCTCTCACACTACCAAGTGCACACTATCCCTCTCACACTACCAAGTGCACACTATCCCTCTCACACTACCAAGTGCACACTTTCTCTCTCACACTACCAAGTGCACACTATCCCTCTCACACTACCAAGTGCACACTATCCCTCTCACACTACCAAGTGCACACTATCCCTCTCACACTACCAAGTGCACACTATCCCTCTCACACTATCAAGTGCACACTATCCCTCTCACACTACCAAGTGCACACTATCCCTCTCACACTACCAAGTGCACACTATTCCTCTCACACTACCAAGTGCACACTATCCCTCTCACACTACCAAGTGCACACTATCCCTCTCACACTACCAAGTGCACACTTTCTCTCTCACACTACCAAGTGCACACTATCCCTCTCACACTACCATGTGCACACTATCCCTCTCACACTACCAAGTGCACACTATCCCTCTCACACTACCAAGTGCACACTTTCTCTCTCACACTACCAAGTGCACACTATCCCTCTCACACTACCAAGTGCACACTATCCCTCTCACACTACCAAGTGCACACTTTCTCTCTCACACTACCAAGTGCACACTATCCCTCTCACACTACCAAGTGCACACTATCCCTCTCACACTACCAAGTGCACCCTTTCTCTCTCACACTACCAAGTGCACACTATCCCTCTCACACTACCAAGTGCACACTATCCCTCTCACACTACCAAGTGCACACTATCCCTCTCACACTACCAAGTGCACACTATCCCTCTCACACTACCAAGTGCACACTATCCCTCTCACACTACCAAGTGCACACTATCCCTCTCACACTACCAAGTGCACACTATCCCTCTCACACTACCAAGTGCACACTATTCCTCTCACACTACCAAGTGCACACTATCCCTCTCACACTACCAAGTGCACACTATCCCTCTCACACTACCAAGTGCACACTATCCCTCTCACACTACCAAGTGCACACTATCCCTCTCACACTACCAAGTGCACACTATCCCTCTCACACTACCAAGTGCACACTACCAAGTGCACACTATCCCTCTCATATTACCAAGTGCACACTATCCCTCTCACACTACCAAGTGCACACTATCCCTCTCACAATACCAAGTGCACACTTTCTCTCTCACACTACCAAGTGCACACTATCCCTCTCACACTACCAAGTGCACACTATCCCTCTCACACTACCAAGTGCACACTATCCCTCTCACACTACCAAGTGCACACTATCCCTCTCACACTACCAAGTGCACACTATCCCTCTCACACTACCAAGTGCACACTTTTGCTGCATTTACCGTGAAAATAATTATATTCTAAAATACTAGAAAATAATGTTTCAGACTTGGCTACTGCAACTTCTCTTCTTTTGATATTCTACACGTAATGCATGTTTACTGGATTCATCATGGACTAGATACACAACAAATAGCTGTGTTTGTTTGTTTGTCTGTTTGTTTTTGCAGCCCCACTCGACCTCTCTATCTCTCTGTTCGTGTTTTCTTCACGTACACCTCCACACCCCACTTGAATTGTCTTAACTCAGTTCCACAGCACCAGACAGAAGTTGTGTGTCCAGTTGGCCTACTTCTCTCAATCACACACTCTACACCCCCCGTAGCCGCTCTTTCCCGGGCCTAGAGCATCACCCCCCCCCCCCCCCCTTTTAGACACCAGAGAACATAGTCTCTACTAGCTCAGGGTCCTTAGCGACCCGCCACACACCCAAGGCGACGTACCAGTCTCCCCTTTCCTTTTCCCTTGCCATGTGCCTTGAACCATGATCCTGAAAAGACGTGGCATTGATAGACACATGAACCCAGGGCCCTCTCGTCTCACTCCCCCGTGCCCCCCGTGGAGCCACAGCGTCGCTCCGAATCCTTTCCGATAATGGAAAGAATCTCTCCGTCTCTCCCACTTCTTGATCATCAGTAGAAGTCTTCTCTTATCCACCTCTCTTGTGTTCAGATGGCTCATCCACTTCCCTTGTGTTTAAATGGCTCATCCACTTCCCTTGTGTTTAAATGGCCCATCCACCTCCCTTGTGTTCAGATGGCTCATCCACTTCCCTTGTGTCTAAATGGCCCATCCACCTCCCTTGTGTTTAAATGGCCCATCCACCTCCCATGTGTTTAGATGGCTCTTCTACCTCCCTTGTGTTTTGATGGCTCTTCCACCTCCCTTGTGTTTAAATGTTCCATTTAAATGGCCCATCCATCTCCCTTGTGTTTAGATGGCCCATCCACCTCCCTTGTGTTTAAATGGCCCATATAACTCCCTTGTGTTTAAATGGCCCATCCACCTCCCTTGTGTGTAGATGGCCCATCCACCTCCCTTGTGTTTAGATGGCCCATCTACCTCCCTTGTGTTTAGATGGCCCATCTACCTCCCTTGTGTTTAGATGGCCCATCTACCTCCCTTGTGTTTAGATGGCTCTCTCTCTCTCTTGTTCTGAACAGCAGCCAATATTGGAGAGAAATGCCTGGGGCGGTAAAAGTGAGCTCTGGGAACCCATACACTGCCTATCTTTAATATAACTAATAGTTATTATTTAAATACATTGAATTAATTTCGTACTCGTGCGAGAGCGTTGGTGGAGGATCATTCTGAGACAATGATGGGAGCAGAACGAGTGGCTCAGTGTATTAGATAACCCTAATGGAGGACAGAAATGACAAAAGCTGATTGAGACACAGACACACATTCTCTCTCTCTCTCTCTCTCTATCTCCCCCCCTCGCTTTCTCTCGCATACACACATACATACTCTCTTTCTCGCTCACAGTCACACACACACACACACTCCACTCACACATACTCTCACACACAGACACTCAATTCAGCTCAGTTTACTCTTTAGATACTGTTCATAATAACTCAAGTCCTCCTTGTTGATTTGAAAAAGGTTCAGTCTCAACTCCTCCTAGATTTGAAAAAAGGTTCAGTCTCAACTCCTCCTAGATTTGAAAAAAGGTTCAGTCTCCTTTGTTTGATCGTCTCGTAAAGTACGTCAATACGAATAATATCCCCTGTTCTAGTTTCTTAGCCCTCTGTGATGTTAGTCGAGGGAAAATATATCGATACTTGGATTTCAAAGGGAAACATTTCCTTTTGTTGTCGAACACTTTCAAGAAGACAGATTAATGGTGAGATTAGTAGTTGAATGCAGTATAGAGACGCACTTCAAATTGCCTTGATATGAATCCATTTCTCCACAGGCCGCAAACAATCCAAATCTGAGAAGTTTATTTTTTATTTTTACCTTTATTTAACTAGGCAAGTCAGTTAAGAACAAATTCTTATTTTCAATGACGGCCTAGGAACAGTGGGTTAACTGCTTGTTCAGGGGCAGAACGACAGATTTGTACCTTGTCAGCTCGGGGGTTTGAACTTGCAACCTTGCGGTTACTAGTCCAACGCTCTAACCACTAGGCTACCCTGCCGCCCCAAGTAGTTCTGCAGTTCTGTGTGAATCGTCAGTAACTATTTTCCAATACAACTAGGCCTACAGAAATGTTTTCACCTCTCTTTCTGCTAACTATTTATTTAAATTAATACAAATTTCGCAAACACCCAACTCAAATAATCTCGGAACGTTTCTCGCAAAAAAAAAAAAGTTAATTTTACGTACCTAAGTCAAGATTGTCACCTATAGTACGTGGCTCTGTGACGCCTCAGATATCGTCTCGGCAGCCGCAGTTGACGCAACTCAGCAAAGTGTGAAAGAGGACACCCCGTAATAAACCTCTCAGAAGTGGCGCTACCTACTGCCAAGTCTTAATACTGCGAGTGGATTTGTGGACGTTTCCTCAAAGCAACTTTAAATTGAGGGCCTCGGATTTATGCAATGCTGTCAGGTCGGATTCACTCAGCCTTTCAACTGTAGTGGCATTAGAAACTAGTTTGTTGAATGAGTCATGCCTTGTGACAGGAAGGAAGTGAAAAGAGAACGTTTAACACATCTCAATTGGCACTTCCCTGTCTTTAATATCACATATAGGTTTAACATAAAATAGGTTATTTTAGGGGTTCTTTTAGGGGGGGGGGGGACAAAGAAACACTATCGAAACCAATGCCTAGAGGGGACAATTTGAGATAGATGCAACGGAGCCAGTTCAAGCTGGTGTGCGTCGAGTGCTTGATGTGGCGACTGCCTCAGGAGTTACCAAGGCGATGTAAACAGTCTGTTAGAGCTCTGGAAGAACAAATCGAGGTTGGTAAAACCTCAGGGACCGTCACATGCAGAGGATCTTGGTGTAATGTATACGTACTGTCATGATATTAGGCATCATACATCTCAAGAGCGTTTTCTCCCCATTTTCTCAACAGTATCTTTCATGCCATGTTTGTTCCATTGCGGTTTTAGGGCTCAGAATTGAGGCGAGCCTCTGCGTGTTGATGTCAGGTGTCATGTCGAGGATCCAACTGCCTATGTGTGTATTATATATGGCAGACCTAGGTTCAAATACTATCTAAAATAATAATTTTGCTGTGCTTGATTGAGATTTCCTGGCACAATGGAACCAATAGAATTGTCCCTAAACCCCACTCACTACAGACAGGCTAGAGCAAAATTCTCTAACTATTTGAAAGATTTCAAATAGTATTTGAACCCACCTCTGGATGGTATGATGCAGAACAAAAAAATATATATACAACATGCAACAATTTCAAAGATTTTACTGAGTTACAGTTCATATAAGGAAATCAGTCAATTGAAATATAACATTTTATTGTCCCCCGGCACAAGGTGCACCTGTGTAATGATCATGCTGTTTAATCAGCTTCTTGATATGCCACACCTGTCAGGTGGATGGATTATCTCGGCAGTGGAGAAATGCTCACTAACAGCGATGGAAACACATTTGTGCAAAACATTTGAGAAAGAAATAAGCTTTATTGTGCGTATGGAACACGTCTGGTTTCTTTTATTTCAGCTCATGAAACATGAGACCAATACTTTACATGTTGCGTTTATATTTTTTGGTTCAGTGTAGGTGTGGAGAGGAAGCCAGAAGGCCTGAAGCCCAGTCCATCGTAATATGAAAGAGTTTGACGACAACAGCTGGGCCCGGTTACTGCAGATCCACGCCTTGCAGATCCGGCTCTTTGTCACACTCGGCTGCTTTCGAAATTATGATAGATGTGGCAGGGACAATGTCGTTAAACGAATGCATGAATTTCAGCATTAATGTTAATAGGTTACCCTGGAAATGAATTCATTTCAAAGGTCACATTTGGTCGATTGTCAATAAGAAGAGGGTTCTCTTACGCACTAATCAAGTAGTTGACCGCAGGATTGATGTCATAGAGAATAATACATCTTCAATCAGGGGGCTGAAGGTGAAATGACCGTCTGAATTGCTCTGTTTAATAACTGCTATTAAAAGTAATCTCCTCGTTAGACTACGCCTCTGCATAAATGTCCTGGAAAATAGTGCTGTGGAAAACAGCAGTGCAACACTTTTCCTACGTCCAAGTAGTCTTACATGATTTCCTTTCCTCTTCTTCTTCTCCATGACCACTGATCCCCTTGATTGGTGAAAATAATAGGGTGGGCCCCCGTCCAGAAACATCCCCCATCCCCTGTCCAGAAACAACCCCTATCCCTATCCCCCATCCCCTGTCCAGAAACAACCCCTAGCCCCCATCCCCTGTCCAGAAACAACCCCTAGCCCTATCCCACATCCCCTGTCCAGAAACAACCCCTAGCCCCCATCCCCTGTCCAGAAACAACCCCTAGCCCTATCCCTCATCCCCTGTCCAGAAACAACCCCTAGCCCACACCCCCTGTCCAGAAACAACCACTATCCCACATCCCCTGTCCAGAAACAACCCCTATCCCACATCCCCTGTCCAGAAACAACCCCTATCCCACATCCCCTGTCCAGAAACAACCCCTATCCCACATCCCCTGTCCAGAAACAACCCCTATCCCACATCCCCTGTCCAGAAACAACCCCTATTCCTCATCCCCTGTTCAGAAACAACCCCTAGCCCTATACCTTGTCCAGACACAACCCCTAGCCCTATCCCCCATCCCCTGTCCAGAAACAACCCCTATCCCCCAACCCTGTCCAGAAACAACCCCTATCCCCCATCTCCTCTCCAGAAACAAACCCTAGCCCTATCCCCCATCCCCTGTTCAGAAACAACCCTAGCCCTATACCCTGTCCAAACACAAACCCTAGCCCTATCCCCATCCCCTCATCCAGAAACAACCCCTAGCCCTATCCCCCATCCCCTCGTCCAGAAACAACCCCTAGTCATATCCCCCATCCCCTGTCCAGAAACAACCCCTATCCGCCATCGCCCGTCCAGAAACAACCCCTAGCCCTATCCCCTGTCCAGAAACAACCCCTAGCCCTATCCCCTGTCCAGAAACAACCCCTAGCCCTATCCCCTGTCCAGAAACAACCCCTAGCCATATCCCCTGTCCCCTGTCCAGAAACAAACCCTATCCCCCATCCCCTGTCCAAACACAAACCCTAGCCCTATCCCCCATCCCCTCGTCCAGAAACAATCCTTAGCCCTATCCCCCATCCCCTCATCCAGAAACAACCCCTAGTCATATCCCCCATCCCCTGTCTAGAAACAACCCCTATCCCCCATCTCCCGTCAAGAAACAACCCCTAGCCCTATCCCACATCCCCTGTCCAGAAACAACCCCGATCCCACATCCCCTGTCCAGAAACAACCCCTATAGCCCCCAGCCCCTGTCCAGAAACAACCCCTATCCCACATCCCCTGTCCAGAAACAACCCCTATCCCCCATCCCCTGTCCAGAAACAACCCCTAGCCCCCATCCCCCATCCAGAAACAACCCCTATCACCCATCCCCTGTCCAGAAACAATCCCTAGCCCTATCCCTCATCCCCTGTTCAGAAACAACCCCTAGCCCTATACCTTGTCCAGACACAACCCCTAGCCCTATCCCCCATCCCCTGTCCAGAAACAACCCCTATCCCCCATCTCCTGTCCAGAAACAACCCCTAGCCCTATACCTTGTCCAGACACAACCCCTAGCCCTATCCCCCATCCCCTGTCCAGAAACAACCCCTATCCCCCATCCCCTGTCCAGAAACAACCCCTAGCCCTATCCCTCATCCCCTGTTCAGAAACAACCCCTAGCCCTATACCTTGTCCAGACACAACCCCTAGCCCTATCCCCCATACCCTGTCCAGAAACAACCCCTATCCCCCATCTCCCGTCCAGAAACAACCCCTAGCCCTATCCCCTGTCCAGAAACAACCCCTAGCCCTATCCCCTGTCCAGAAACAACCCCTATCACCCATCTCCAGTCCAGAAACAACCCCTATCCCCTTCCCCTGTCCAGAAACAACCCCTATCACCCATCTCCAGTCCAGAAACAACCCCCATCACCCATCCCCATCCAGAAACAACCCATATCCCCCATCTCCCGTCCAGAAACAACCCCTAGCCCTATCCCCCATCCCCTGTCCAGAAACAACCCCTATCCCCATCTCCCGTCCAGAAACAACCCCTATCCCCCATCTCTCGTCCAGAAACAACCCCTAGCCCTATCCCACATCCCCTGTCCAGAAACAACCCCTATCCCACATCCCCTGTCCAGAAACAACCCCTATAGCCCCCATCCCCTGTCCAGAAACAACCCCTATCCCACATCCACTGTCCAGAAACAACCCCTATCACCCATCCCCCATCCAGAAACAACCCATATCCTGCATCCCCTGTCCAGAAACAATGCCTAGCCCTATCCCCATCCCCTGTTCAGAAACAACCCCTAGCCCTATACCTTGTCCAGACACAACCCCTAGCCTTTTCCCCCATCCCCTGTCCAGAAACAAACCCTATCCCCCATCCCCTGTTCAGAAACAACCCCTAACCCTATACCCTGTCCAAACACAAACCCTAGCCCTATCCCCCATCCCCTCTTCCAGAAACAACCCTTAGCCCTATCCCCCATCCCCTCGTCCAGAAACAACCCCTAGTCATATCCCCCATCCCCTGTCCAGAAACAACCCCTATCCCCCATCTCCCGTCCAGAAACAACCCCTAGCCCTATCCCACATCCCCTGTCAAGAAACAACCCCTATAGCCCCCATCCCCTGTCCAGAAACAACCCCTATCCCACATCCCCTGTCCAGAAACAACCCCTATCCCCCATCCCCTGTCCAGAAACAACCCCTAGCCCCCATCCCCCATCCAGAAACAACCCCTATCCCCCATCACCTGTCCAGAAACAACCCCTAGCCCTATCCCCATCCCCTGTCCAGAAACAACCCCTAGCCCTATCCCTCATCCCCTGTTCAGAAACAACCCCTATCCCCCATCTCCTCTCCAGAAACAAACCCTAGCCCTATCCCACATCCCTTGTCCAGAAACAACCCCTAGCCCTATCCCCATCCCCTGTCCAGAAACAACTCCTGTCCCCCATCCCCTCGTCCAGAAACAACCGCTATCCCCCATCTCCCGTCCAGAAACAACCCCTAGCCCTATCCCCTGTCCAGAAACAACCCCTAGCCCTATCCCCTGTCCAGAAACAACCCCTATCCCCCATCCCCTGTCCAGAAACAATCCCTAGCCCTATCCCCCATCCCCTGTCCAGAAACAACCCCCATCACCCATCCCCCATCCAGAAACAACCCATATCCCCCATCCCCTGTCCAGAAACAACCCCTTGCACTATCCCCCATCCCCTGTCCAGAAACAACTCCTATCCCCCATCCCCCATCCAGAAACAACCCCTAGCCCTATCCCTCATCCCCTGTTCAGAAACAACCCCTAGCCCTATACCTTGTCCAGACACAACCCCTAGCCCTATCCCCCATCCCCTGTCCAGAAACAACCCCTATCCCCCATCTCCAGTCCAGAAACAACCCCTATCCCCCATCTTCCGTCCAGAAACAATCCCTAGCCCTATGCCACATCCCCTGTCCAGAAACAACCCCTATCCCACACCCCCTGTCCAGAAACAACCCCTATAGCCCCCATCCCCTGTCCAGAAACAACCCCTATCCCACATCCCCTGTCCAGAAACAAACCCTATCCCCCATCCCCTGTCCAGAAACAACCCCTAGCCCTCATCCCCCATCCAGAAACAACCCCTATCCCCACCCCCTGTCCAGAAACAATCCCTAGCTCTATCCCCCATCCCCTGTCCAGAAACAACCCCTAGCCCTATCCCTCATCCCCTGTTCAGAAACAACCCCTAGCCCTATACCTTGTCCAGACACAACCCCTAGCCCTATCCCCCATCCCCTGTCCAGAAACAACCCCTATCCCCCATCTCCTCTCCAGAAACAAACCCTAGCCCTATCCCCCATCCCCTCGTCCAGAAACAACCCCCATCCCCCATCTCCCGTCCAGAAACAACCCCTATCCCTATCCCCTGTCCAGAAACAACCCCTAGCCCTATCCCCTGTCCAGAAACAACCCCTAGCCCTATCACCTGTCCAGAAACAACCCCTACCCCTATCCCCCATCCCCTGTCTAGAAACAACCCCTATCCCACATCCCCTGTCCAGAAACAACCCCTATCACCCATCCCCCGTCCAGAAACAATCCCTAGCCCTATCCCCCATCCCCTGTCCAGAAACAACCCCTCGCCCTATCCCCCATCCCCTGTCCAGAAATAACCCCTATCCCCCATCCCCTGTCCAGAAACAACCCCTATCCCCCATCTCCTCTCCAGAAACAAACCCTAGCACTATCCCCCATCCCCTGTTCAGAAACAACCCCTAGCCCTATACCTTGTCCAAACACAAACCCTAGCCCTATCCCCCATCCCCTCGTCCAGAAACAACCCCTATCCCACATCTCCCGTACAGAAACAACCCCTAGCCCTATCCCCTGTCCAGAAACAACCCCTATCCCCCATCTTCCGTCCAGAAACAATCCCTAGCCCTATCCCACATCCCCTGTCCAGAAACAACCCCTATCCCACATCCCCTGTCCAGAAACAACCCCTATAGCCCCCATCCCCTGTCCAGAAACAACCCCTATCCCACATCCCCTGTCCAGAAACAAACCCTATCCCCCATCCCCTGTCCAGAAACAATTCCTAGCCATATCCCCCATCCCCTGTCCAGAAACAACCCCCATCACCCATCCCCTGTCCAGAAACAAACCCTATCCGCCATCCCCTGTCCAGAAACAATCCCTAGCTCTATCCCCCATCCCCTGTCCAGAAACAACTCCTATCCCCCATCCAGAAACAACCCCTAGCCCTATCCCTCATCCCCTGTTCAGAAACAACCCCTAGCCCTATACCTTGTCCAGACACAACCCCTAGCCCTATCCCCATCCCCTGTCCAGAAACAACCCCTATCCCCCATCTCCAGTCCAGAAACAACCCCTATCCCCCATCTTCCGTCCAGAAACAATCCCTAGCCCTATCCCACATCCCCTGTCCAGAAACAACCCCTATCCCACATCCCCTGTCCAGAAACAACCCCTATAGCCCCCATCCCCTGTCCAGAAACAACCCCTATCCCACATCCCCTGTCCAGAAACAACCCCCATCACCCATCCCCCATCCAGAAACAACCCATATCCCCATCCCCTGTCCAGAAACAATCCCTAGCCCTATCCCCCATCCCCTGTCCAGAAACAACCCCTTGCTCTATCCCCCATCCCCTGTCCAGAAACAACTCCTATCCCCCATCCCCCATCCAGAAACAACCCCTAGCCCTATCCCTCATCCCCTGTTCAGAAACAACCCCTAGCCCTATACCTTGTCCAGACACAACCCCTAGCCCTATCCCCCATCCCCTGTCCAGAAACAACCCCTATCCCCCATCTCCAGTCCAGAAACAACCCCTATCCCCCATCTTCCGTCCAGAAACAATCCCTAGCCCTATCCCACATCCCCTGTCCAGAAACAACCCCTATCCCACACCCCCTGTCCAGAAACAACCCCTATAGCCCCCATCCCCTGTCCAGAAACAACCCCTATCCCACATCCCCTGTCCAGAAACAAACCCTATCCCCCATCCCCTGTCCAGAAACAACCACTAGCCCTCATCCCCCATCCAGAAACAACCCCTATCCCCACCCCCTGTCCAGAAACAATCCCTAGCCCTATCCCCCATCCCCTGTCCAGAAAGACCCCTAGCCCTATCCCTCATCCCCTGTTCAGAAACAACCCCTAGCCCTATACCTTGTCCAGACACAACCCCTAGCCCTATCCCCCATCCCCTGTCCAGAAACAACCCCTATCCCCCATCCCCTGTCCAGAAACAACCCCTATCCCCCATCTCCTCTCCAGAAACAAACCCTAGCCCTATCCCCCATCCCCTCGTCCAGAAACAACCCCCATCCCCCATCTCCCGTCCAGAAACAACCCCTATCCCTATCCCCTGTCCAGAAACAACCCCTAGCCCTATCCCCTGTCCAGAAACAACCCCTAGCCCTATCACCTGTCCAGAAACAACCCCTACCCCTATCCCCCATCCCCTGTCTAGAAACAACCCCTATCCCACATCCCCTGTCCAGAAACAACCCCTATCACCCATCCCCCGTCCAGAAACAATCCCTAGCCCTATCCCCCATCCCCTGTCCAGAAACAACCCCTCGCCCTATCCCCCATCCCCTGTCCAGAAATAACCCCTATCCCCCATCCCCTGTCCAGAAACAACCCCTATCCCCCATCTCCTCTCCAGAAACAAACCCTAGCACTATCCCCCATCCCCTGTTCAGAAACAACCCCTAGCCCTATACCTTGTCCAAACACAAACCCTAGCCCTATCCCCCATCCCCTCGTCCAGAAACAACCCCTATCCCACATCTCCCGTACAGAAACAACCCCTAGCCCTATCCCCTGTCCAGAAACAACCCCTATCCCCCATCTTCCGTCCAGAAACAATCCCTAGCCCTATCCCACATCCCCTGTCCAGAAACAACCCCTATCCCACATCCCCTGTCCAGAAACAACCCCTATAGCCCCCATCCCCTGTCCAGAAACAACCCCTATCCCACATCCCCTGTCCAGAAACAAACCCTATCCCCCATCCCCTGTCCAGAAACAATTCCTAGCCATATCCCCCATCCCCTGTCCAGAAACAACCCCCATCACCCATCCCCTGTCCAGAAACAAACCCTATCCGCCATCCCCTGTCCAGAAACAATCCCTAGCTCTATCCCCCATCCCCTGTCCAGAAACAACTCCTATCCCCCATCCAGAAACAACCCCTAGCCCTATCCCTCATCCCCTGTTCAGAAACAACCCCTAGCCCTATACCTTGTCCAGACACAACCCCTAGCCCTATCCCCATCCCCTGTCCAGAAACAACCCCTATCCCCCATCTCCAGTCCAGAAACAACCCCTATCCCCCATCTTCCGTCCAGAAACAATCCCTAGCCCTATCCCACATCCCCTGTCCAGAAACAACCCCTATCCCACATCCCCTGTCCAGAAACAACCCCTATAGCCCCCATCCCCTGTCCAGAAACAACCCCTATCCCACATCCCCTGTCCAGAAACAACCCCCATCACCCATCCCCCATCCAGAAACAACCCATATCCCCATCCCCTGTCCAGAAACAATCCCTAGCCCTATCCCCCATCCCCTGTCCAGAAACAACCCCTTGCTCTATCCCCCATCCCCTGTCCAGAAACAACTCCTATCCCCCATCCCCCATCCAGAAACAACCCCTAGCCCTATCCCTCATCCCCTGTTCAGAAACAACCCCTAGCCCTATACCTTGTCCAGACACAACCCCTAGCCCTATCCCCCATCCCCTGTCCAGAAACAACCCCTATCCCCCATCTCCAGTCCAGAAACAACCCCTATCCCCCATCTTCCGTCCAGAAACAATCCCTAGCCCTATCCCACATCCCCTGTCCAGAAACAACCCCTATCCCACACCCCCTGTCCAGAAACAACCCCTATAGCCCCCATCCCCTGTCCAGAAACAACCCCTATCCCACATCCCCTGTCCAGAAACAAACCCTATCCCCCATCCCCTGTCCAGAAACAACCACTAGCCCTCATCCCCCATCCAGAAACAACCCCTATCCCCACCCCCTGTCCAGAAACAATCCCTAGCCCTATCCCCCATCCCCTGTCCAGAAAGACCCCTAGCCCTATCCCTCATCCCCTGTTCAGAAACAACCCCTAGCCCTATACCTTGTCCAGACACAAACCCTAGCCCTATCCCCCATCCCCTCGTCCAGAAACAATCCTTAGCCCTATCCCCCATCCCCTCATCCAGAAACAACCCCTAGTCATATCCCCCATCCCCTGTCTAGAAACAACCCCTATCCCCCATCTCCCGTCAAGAAACAACCCCTAGCCCTATCCCACATCCCCTGTCCAGAAACAACCCCTATCCCACATCCCCTGTCCAGAAACAACCCCTATAGCCCCCATCCCCTGTCCAGAAACAACCCCTATCCCACATCCCCTGTCCAGAAACAACCCCTAGCCCCCATCCCCCATCCAGAAACAACCCCTATCACCCATCCCCTGTCCAGAAACAATCCCTAGCCCTATCCCTCATCCCCTGTTCAGAAACAACCCCTAGCCCTATACCTTGTCCAGACACAACCCCTAGCCCTATCCCCCATCCCCTGTCCAGAAACAACCCCTATCCCCCATCTCCTGTCCAGAAACAACCCCTAGCCCTATACCTTGTCCAGACACAACCCCTAGCCCTATCCCCCATCCCCTGTCCAGAAACAACCCCTATCCCCCATCCCCTGTCCAAACACAAACCCTAGCCCTATCCCCCATCCCCTCGTCCAGAAACAATCCTTAGCCCTATCCCCCATCCCCTCATCCAGAAACAACCCCTAGTCATATCCCCCATCCCCTGTCTAGAAACAACCCCTATCCCCCATCTCCCGTCAAGAAACAACCCCTAGCCCTATCCCACATCCCCTGTCCAGAAACAACCCCTATCCCACATCCCCTGTCCAGAAACAACCCCTATAGCCCCCATCCCCTGTCCAGAAACAACCCCTATCCCACATCCCCTGTCCAGAAACAACCCCTAGCCCCCATCCCCCATCCAGAAACAACCCCTATCACCCATCCCCTGTCCAGAAACAATCCCTAGCCCTATCCCTCATCCCCTGTTCAGAAACAACCCCTAGCCCTATACCTTGTCCAGACACAACCCCTAGCCCTATCCCCCATCCCCTGTCCAGAAACAACCCCTATCCCCCATCTCCTGTCCAGAAACAACCCCTAGCCCTATACCTTGTCCAGACACAACCCCTAGCCCTATCCCCCATCCCCTGTCCAGAAACAACCCCTATCCCCCATCCCCTGTCCAGAAACAACCCCTAGCCCTATCCCTCATCCCCTGTTCAGAAACAACCCCTAGCCCTATACCTTGTCCAGACACAACCCCTAGCCCTATCCCCCATCCCCTGTCCAGAAACAACCCCTATCCCCCATATCCCGTCCAGAAACAACCCCTAGCCCTATCCCCTGTCCAGAAACAACCCCTAGCCCTATCCCCTGTCCAGAAACAACCCCTATCACCCATCTCCAGTCCAGAAACAACCCCTATCCCCTTCCCCTGTCCAGAAACAACCCCTATCACCCATCTCCAGTCCAGAAACAACCCCCATCACCCATCCCCATCCAGAAACAACCCATATCCCCCATCTCCCGTCCAGAAACAACCCCTAGCCCTATCCCCCATCCCCTGTCCAGAAACAACCCCTATCCCCATCTCCCGTCCAGAAACAACCCCTATCCCCCATCTCTCGTCCAGAAACAACCCCTAGCCCTATCCCACATCCCCTGTCCAGAAACAACCCCTATCCCACATCCCCTGTCCAGAAACAACCCCTATAGCCCCCATCCCCTGTCCAGAAACAACCCCTATCCCACATCCACTGTCCAGAAACAACCCCTATCACCCATCCCCCATCCAGAAACAACCCATATCCTGCATCCCCTGTCCAGAAACAATGCCTAGCCCTATCCCCATCCCCTGTTCAGAAACAACCCCTAGCCCTATACCTTGTCCAGACACAACCCCTAGCCGTTTCCCCCATCCCCTGTCCAGAAACAAACCCTATCCCCCATCCCCTGTTCAGAAACAACCCCTAACCCTATACCCTGTCCAAACACAAACCCTAGCCCTATCCCCCATCCCCTCTTCCAGAAACAACCCTTAGCCCTATCCCCCATCCCCTCGTCCAGAAACAACCCCTAGCCCTATCCCCCATCCCCTGTCCAGAAACAACCCCTATCCCCCATCCCCTGTCCAGAAACAACCCCTAGCCCTATCCCTCATCCCCTGTTCAGAAACAACCCCTAGCCCTATACCTTGTCCAGACACAACCCCTAGCCCTATCCCCCATCCCCTGTCCAGAAACAACCCCTATCCCCCATCTCCCGTCCAGAAACAACCCCTAGCCCTATCCCCTGTCCAGAAACAACCCCTAGCCCTATCCCCTGTCCAGAAACAACCCCTATCACCCATCTCCAGTCCAGAAACAACCCCTATCCCCTTCCCCTGTCCAGAAACAACCCCTATCACCCATCTCCAGTCCAGAAACAACCCCCATCACCCATCCCCATCCAGAAACAACCCATATCCCCCATCTCCCGTCCAGAAACAACCCCTAGCCCTATCCCCCATCCCCTGTCCAGAAACAACCCCTATCCCCATCTCCCGTCCAGAAACAACCCCTATCCCCCATCTCTCGTCCAGAAACAACCCCTAGCCCTATCCCACATCCCCTGTCCAGAAACAACCCCTATCCCACATCCCCTGTCCAGAAACAACCCCTATAGCCCCCATCCCCTGTCCAGAAACAACCCCTATCCCACATCCACTGTCCAGAAACAACCCCTATCACCCATCCCCCATCCAGAAACAACCCATATCCTGCATCCCCTGTCCAGAAACAATGCCTAGCCCAATCCCCATCCCCTGTTCAGAAACAACCCCTAGCCCTATACCTTGTCCAGACACAACCCCTAGCCTTTTCCCCCATCCCCTGTCCAGAAACAAACCCTATCCCCCATCCCCTGTTCAGAAACAACCCCTAACCCTATACCCTGTCCAAACACAAACCCTAGCCCTATCCCCCATCCCCTCTTCCAGAAACAACCCTTAGCCCTATCCCCCATCCCCTCGTCCAGAAACAACCCCTAGTCATATCCCCCATCCCCTGTCCAGAAACAACCCCTATCCCCCATCTCCCGTCCAGAAACAACCCCTAGCACTATCCCACATCCCCTGTCCAGAAACAACCCCTATCCCACATCCCCTGTCCAGAAACAACCCCTATAGCCCCCATCCCCTGTCCAGAAACAACCCCTATCCCACATCCCCTGTCCAGAAACAACCCCTATCCCCCATCCCCTGTCCAGAAACAACCCCTAGCCCCCATCCCCCATCCAGAAACAACCCCTATCCCCCATCACCTGTCCAGAAACAATCCCTAGCCCTATCCCCCATCCCCTGTCCAGAAACAACCCCTAGCCCTATCCCTCATCCCCTGTTCAGAAACAACCCCTAGCCCTATACCTTGTCCAGACACAACCCCTAGCCCTATCCCCATCCCCTGTCCAGAAACAACCCCTATCCCCCATCCCCTGTCCAGAAACAACCCCTATCCCCCATCTCCTCTCCAGAAACAAACCCTAGCCCTATCCCACATCCCTTGTCCAGAAACAACCCCTAGCCCTATCCCCCATCCCCTGTCCAGAAACAACTCCTGTCCCCCATCCCCTCGTCCAGAAACAACCCCTATCCCCCATCTCCCGTCCAGAAACAACCCCTAGCCCTATCCCCTGTCCAGAAACAACCCCTAGCCCTATCCCCTGTCCAGAAACAACCCCTATCCCCCATCCCCTGTCCAGAAACAATCCCTAGCCCTATCCCCCATCCCCTGTCCAGAAACAACCCCCATCACCCATCCCCCATCCAGAAACAACCCATATCCCCCATCCCCTGTCCAGAAACAACCCCTTGCACTATCCCCCATCCCCTGTCCAGAAACAACCCCTATCCCCATCTCCCGTCCAGAAACAACCCCTATCCCCCATCTCTCGTCCAGAAACAACCCCTAGCCCTATCCCACATCCCCTGTCCAGAAACAACCCCTATCCCACATCCCCTGTCCAGAAACAACCCCTATAGCCCCCATCCCCTGTCCAGAAACAACCCCTATCCCACATCCACTGTCCAGAAACAACCCCTATCACCCATCCCCCATCCAGAAACAACCCATATCCTGCATCCCCTGTCCAGAAACAATGCCTAGCCCTATCCCCATCCCCTGTTCAGAAACAACCCCTAGCCCTATACCTTGTCCAGACACAACCCCTAGCCTTTTCCCCCATCCCCTGTCCAGAAACAAACCCTATCCCCCATCCCCTGTTCAGAAACAACCCCTAACCCTATACCCTGTCCAAACACAAACCCTAGCCCTATCCCCCATCCCCTCTTCCAGAAACAACCCTTAGCCCTATCCCCCATCCCCTCGTCCAGAAACAACCCCTAGTCATATCCCCCATCCCCTGTCCAGAAACAACCCCTATCCCCCATCTCCCGTCCAGAAACAACCCCTAGCACTATCCCACATCCCCTGTCCAGAAACAACCCCTATCCCACATCCCCTGTCCAGAAACAACCCCTATAGCCCCCATCCCCTGTCCAGAAACAACCCCTATCCCACATCCCCTGTCCAGAAACAACCCCTATCCCCCATCCCCTGTCCAGAAACAACCCCTAGCCCCCATCCCCCATCCAGAAACAACCCCTATCCCCCATCACCTGTCCAGAAACAATCCCTAGCCCTATCCCCCATCCCCTGTCCAGAAACAACCCCTAGCCCTATCCCTCATCCCCTGTTCAGAAACAACCCCTAGCCCTATACCTTGTCCAGACACAACCCCTAGCCCTATCCCCATCCCCTGTCCAGAAACAACCCCTATCCCCCATCCCCTGTCCAGAAACAACCCCTATCCCCCATCTCCTCTCCAGAAACAAACCCTAGCCCTATCCCACATCCCTTGTCCAGAAACAACCCCTAGCCCTATCCCCCATCCCCTGTCCAGAAACAACTCCTGTCCCCCATCCCCTCGTCCAGAAACAACCCCTATCCCCCATCTCCCGTCCAGAAACAACCCCTAGCCCTATCCCCTGTCCAGAAACAACCCCTAGCCCTATCCCCTGTCCAGAAACAACCCCTATCCCCCATCCCCTGTCCAGAAACAATCCCTAGCCCTATCCCCCATCCCCTGTCCAGAAACAACCCCCATCACCCATCCCCCATCCAGAAACAACCCATATCCCCCATCCCCTGTCCAGAAACAACCCCTTGCACTATCCCCCATCCCCTGTCCAGAAACAACTCCTATCCCCCATCCCCCATCCAGAAACAACCCCTAGCCCTATCCCTCATCCCCTGTTCAGAAACAACCCCTAGCCCTATACCTTGTCCAGACACAACCCCTAGCCCTATCCCCCATCCCCTGTCCAGAAACAACCCCTATCCCCCATCTCCAGTCCAGAAACAACCCCTATCCCCCATCTTCCGTCCAGAAACAATCCCTAGCCCTATGCCACATCCCCTGTCCAGAAACAACCCCTATCCCACACCCCCTGTCCAGAAACAACCCCTATCCCACATCCCCTGTCCAGAAACAAACCCTATCCCCCATCCCCTGTCCAGAAACAACCCCTAGCCCTCATCCCCCATCCAGAAACAACCCCTATCCCCACCCCCTGTCCAGAAACAATCCCTAGCTCTATCCCCCATCCCCTGTCCAGAAACAACCCCTAGCCCTATCCCTCATCCCCTGTTCAGAAACAACCCCTAGCCCTATACCTTGTCCAGACACAACCCCTAGCCCTATCCCCCATCCCCTGTCCAGAAACAACCCCTATCCCCCATCTCCTCTCCAGAAACAAACCCTAGCCCTATCCCCCATCCCCTCGTCCAGAAACAACCCCCATCCCCCATCTCCCGTCCAGAAACAACCCCTATCCCTATCCCCTGTCCAGAAACAACCCCTAGCCCTATCCCCTGTCCAGAAACGACCCCTAGCCCTATCACCTGTCCAGAAACAACCCCTACCCCTATCCCCCATCCCCTCATCCAGAAATAACCCCTATCCCCCATCCCCTGTCCAGAAACAACCCCTATCCCCCATCTCCTCTCCAGAAACAAACCCTAGCACTATCCCCCATCCCCTGTTCAGAAACAACCCCTAGCCCTATACCTTGTCCAAACACAAACCCTAGCCCTATCCCCCATCCCCTCGTCCAGAAACAACCCCTATCCCACATCTCCCGTACAGAAACAACCCCTAGCCCTATCCCCTGTCCAGAAACAACCCCTATCCCCCATCTTCCGTCCAGAAACAATCCCTAGCCCTATCCCACATCCCCTGTCCAGAAACAACCCCTATCCCACATCCCCTGTCCAGAAACAACCCCTATAGCCCCCATCCCCTGTCCAGAAACAACCCCTATCCCACATCCCCTGTCCAGAAACAAACCCTATCCCCCATCCCCTGTCCAGAAACAATTCCTAGCCATATCCCCCATCCCCTGTCCAGAAACAACCCCCATCACCCATCCCCTGTCCAGAAACAAACCCTATCCGCCATCCCCTGTCCAGAAACAATCCCTAGCTCTATCCCCCATCCCCTGTCCAGAAACAACTCCTATCCCCCATCCAGAAACAACCCCTAGCCCTATCCCTCATCCCCTGTTCAGAAACAACCCCTAGCCCTATACCTTGTCCAGACACAACCCCTAGCCCTATCCCCATCCCCTGTCCAGAAACAACCCCTATCCCCCATCTCCAGTCCAGAAACAACCCCTATCCCCCATCTTCCGTCCAGAAACAATCCCTAGCCCTATCCCACATCCCCTGTCCAGAAACAACCCCTATCCCACATCCCCTGTCCAGAAACAACCCCTATAGCCCCCATCCCCTGTCCAGAAACAACCCCTATCCCACATCCCCTGTCCAGAAACAACCCCCATCACCCATCCCCCATCCAGAAACAACCCATATCCCCATCCCCTGTCCAGAAACAATCCCTAGCCCTATCCCCCATCCCCTGTCCAGAAACAACCCCTTGCTCTATCCCCCATCCCCTGTCCAGAAACAACTCCTATCCCCCATCCCCCATCCAGAAACAACCCCTAGCCCTATCCCTCATCCCCTGTTCAGAAACAACCCCTAGCCCTATACCTTGTCCAGACACAACCCCTAGCCCTATCCCCCATCCCCTGTCCAGAAACAACCCCTATCCCCCATCTCCAGTCCAGAAACAACCCCTATCCCCCATCTTCCGTCCAGAAACAATCCCTAGCCCTATCCCACATCCCCTGTCCAGAAACAACCCCTATCCCACACCCCCTGTCCAGAAACAACCCCTATAGCCCCCATCCCCTGTCCAGAAACAACCCCTATCCCACATCCCCTGTCCAGAAACAAACCCTATCCCCCATCCCCTGTCCAGAAACAACCACTAGCCCTCATCCCCCATCCAGAAACAACCCCTATCCCCACCCCCTGTCCAGAAACAATCCCTAGCCCTATCCCCCATCCCCTGTCCAGAAAGACCCCTAGCCCTATCCCTCATCCCCTGTTCAGAAACAACCCCTAGCCCTATACCTTGTCCAGACACAACCCCTAGCCCTATCCCCCATCCCCTGTCCAGAAACAACCCCTATCCCCCATCTCCTCTCCAGAAACAAACCCTAGCCCTATCCCCCATCCCCTCGTCCAGAAACAACCCTCATCCCCCATCTCCCGTCCAGAAACAACCCCTATCCCTATCACCTGTCCAGAAACAACCCCTACCCCATCCCCTGTCCAGAAACAACCCATATTCCCCATCCCCTGTCCAGAAACAACCCCTATCCCCATCCCCTATCCAGAAATAACCCCTATCCCCCATCCCCTGTCCATAAACAACCCCTATCCCCCATCCCCTGTCCAGAAACAACCCATATTCCCCATCCCCTGTCCAGAAATAACCCCTATCCCCCATCCCCTGTCCAGAAACAACCCCTATCCCCCATCTCCTCTCCAGAAACAAACCCTATCCCCCATCCCCTGTCCAGAAACAACCCATATTCCCCATCCCCTGTCCAGAAATAACCCCTATCCCCCATCCCCTGTCCAGAAACAACCCCTATCCCCCATCTCCTCTCCAGAAACAAACCCTAGCACTATCCCCCATCCCCTGTTCAGAAACAACCCCTAGCCCTGTACCCTGTCCAAACACAAACCCTAGCCCTATCCCCCATCCCCTCGTCCAGAAACAACCCCTATCCCCCATCTCCCGTCCAGAAACAACCCCTAGCCCTATCCCCCATCCCCTGTCCAGAAACAACCCCTATCCCCCATCTCCCGTCCAGAAACAACCCCTAGCCCTATCCCCTGTCCAGAAACAATCCCTAGCTCTATCCCCCATCCCCTGTCCAGAAACAACTCCTATCCCCCATCCCCCATCCAGAAACAACCCCTAGCCCTATCCCTCATCCCCTGTTCAGAAACAACCCCTAGCCCTATACCTTGTCCAGACACAACCCCTAGCCCTATCCCCATCCCCTGTCCAGAAACAACCCCTATCCCCCATCTCCAGTCCAGAAACAACCCCTATCCCCCATCTTCCGTCCAGAAACAATCCCTAGCCCTATCCCACATCCCCTGTCCAGAAACAACCCCTATAGCCCCCATCCCCTGTCCAGAAACAACCCCTATCCCACATCCCCTGTCCAGAAACAACCCCCATCACCCATCCCCCATCCAGAAACAACCCATATCCCCATCCCCTGTCCAGAAACAATCCCTAGCCCTATCCCCCATCCCCTGTCCAGAAACAACCCCTTGCTCTATCCCCCATCCCCTGTCCAGAAACAACTCCTATCCCCCATCCCCCATCCAGAAACAACCCCTAGCCCTATCCCTCATCCCCTGTTCAGAAACAACCCCTAGCCCTATACCTTGTCCAGACACAACCCCTAGCCCTATCCCCCATCCCCTGTCCAGAAACAACCCCTATCCCCCATCTCCAGTCCAGAAACAACCCCTATCCCCCATCTTCCGTCCAGAAACAATCCCTAGCCCTATCCCACATCCCCTGTCCAGAAACAACCCCTATCCCACACCCCCTGTCCAGAAACAACCCCTATAGCCCCCATCCCCTGTCCAGAAACAACCCCTATCCCACATCCCCTGTCCAGAAACAAACCCTATCCCCCATCCCCTGTCCAGAAACAACCACTAGCCCTCATCCCCCATCCAGAAACAACCCCTATCCCCACCCCCTGTCCAGAAACAATCCCTAGCCCTATCCCCCATCCCCTGTCCAGAAAGAACCCCTAGCCCTATCCCTCATCCCCTGTTCAGAAACAACCCCTAGCCCTATACCTTGTCCAGACACAACCCCTAGCCCTATCCCCCATCCCCTGTCCAGAAACAACCCCTATCCCCCATCTCCTCTCCAGAAACAAACCCTAGCCCTATCCCCCATCCCCTCGTCCAGAAACAACCCTCATCCCCCATCTCCCGTCCAGAAACAACCCCTATCCCTATCACCTGTCCAGAAACAACCCCTACCCCATCCCCTGTCCAGAAACAACCCATATTCCCCATCCCCTGTCCAGAAACAACCCCTATCCCCATCCCCTGTCCAGAAATAACCCCTATCCCCCATCCCCTGTCCAGAAACAACCCCTATCCCCCATCCCCTGTCCAGAAACAACCCATATTCCCCATCCCCTGTCCAGAAATAACCCCTATCCCCCATCCCCTGTCCAGAAACAACCCCTATCCCCCATCTCCTCTCCAGAAACAAACCCTAGCACTATCCCCCATCCCCTGTTCAGAATCAACCCCTAGCCCTGTACCCTGTCCAAACACAAACCCTAGCCCTATCCCCCATCCCCTCGTCCAGAAACAACCCCTATCCCCCATCTCCCGTCCAGAAACAACCCCTAGCCCTATCCCCCATCCCCTGTCCAGAAACAACCCCTATCCCCCATCTCCCGTCCAGAAACAACCCCTAGCCCTATCCCCTGTCCAGAAACAACCCCTAGCCCTATCCCCTGTCCAGAAACAACCCCTAGCCATATCCCCCATCCCCTGTCTAGAAACAACCCCTATCACCCATCCCCCTGTCCAGAAACAACCCCTATCACCCATCCCCCGTCCAGAAACAACCCCTATCCCCCATCTCCTGTCCAGAAACAACCCCTATCCCCCATCCAGAAACAACCCCTATCCCTCATCCCCTGTCCAGAAACAACCCCTTGCCCTATCCCCCATCTCCTGTCCAGAAACAACCCCTATCCCCCATCCAGAAACAACCCCTAGCCCTATCCCTCATCCCCTGTTCAGAAACAACCCCTATCCCCCATCCCCTGTCCAGAAACAACCCCTATCCCCCATCCCCTGTCCAGAAACAACCCCTATCCCCCATTCCCTGTCCAGAAACAACCCCTATCACCCATCCCCATCCAGAAACAACCTCTAGCCCTATCCCCCATCCCCTGTCCGGAAACAACCCCTAGCCCTATCCCCCATTTCCTGTCCAGAAACAACCCCTTGCCCTATCCCCCATCTAGAAACAACCCCTATCACCGATATCCCCCATTCCCCATCCAGAAACAATCCCTAGCCCTATCCCACATCTAGAAACAACCCCTAGCCCTATCCACTTTATTTATCTCTTATGGTAGAGAAATTAAAATTAAATTATCTGGCAACAGCTCGGGTGGACATCCCTGCAGTCAGCATGCCAATTGCACGTTCTTTTAAAACTTGAGCCATCTGTGGCATTGTGTTGTGTGTGACAAAACTGTACATTTTAGAGTGGCCTTTTATTGTCCCCAGCACAAGGTGCACCTGTGTAATGTTTAATCAGGTTCTCGATAGGCCCACCTGTCAGGTGGATGGATTAACTCGGCAAAGGAAAAAATGCTCACTAACAGGGATGTGAACAAATGTATTCACAAAATTTGTGATAAAGAAGCTTTTTGTGCGTATGGAACATATATAATATGGAACATTATATATATATATATATATAATTATATATATATTATATTTCTGCAATCTTTCATTTCTGCTCATGGAACATGGGACCGAAACATCTATTTTTTTTCAGTGTAGAAAGGATTTGATAGGTAAAGGCAATATGCAAAAACAATCCCACTATCAGAGGGCAAGGCGGAGCTGCTACCATATTGTTTATACCTAGCCAGTTATTATCTACATATCATAGGACAGGGTGGAGCTGCTACCATATTGTTTATACCTATCTAGTTATTATCTACATATCATAGGACACTCTAGACCCAAACTGCTACAGACCTATATCTATCCTACCCTGTCTTTCTAAGGTCTTCGAAAGCCAAGTTAACAAACAGAATACTGACCATTTCAAATCCCACCGTACGTTCTCCGCTATGCAATCTGGTTTCAGAGCTGGTCATGGGTGCACCTCAGCCACGCTCAAGGTCCTAAACGACATCATAACCGCCATCGATAAAAGACATTACTGTGCAGCCATATTCATCGACCTGGCCAAAGCTTTCGACTCTTGTCAATCACCACATTGTTATTGGCATACTCGACAGCCTTGGTTTCTCAAATGATTGCCTCGCCTGGTTTACCAACTACTTCTCTGATAGAGTTCAGTGTGTCAAATCGGAGGGCCTGTTGTCCGGACCTCTGGCTGTCTCTATGGGGGTGCCACAGGGTTCAATCCTCGGGTCGACTCTCTTCTCTGTATACATCAATGATGTTGCTCTTGCTGCTGGTGATTCTCTGGTACACCTCTACGCAGACGACACCATTCTGTATACTTCTGGCCCCTCTTTGGACACCGTGTTAACTAACCTCCAGACGAGCTTCAATGCAATACAACTCTCCTTCCGTGGCCTCAAACTGCTCTTAAACGCAGGGAAAACTAAATGAATGCTATTCAACCGATCACTGCCCGTACCTGCTTGCCCGTCCAGCATCACTACTCTGGACGGCTCTGACTTAGAATACGTGGACAACTACAAATACCTAGGTGTCTGGTTAGACTGTAAACTCTCCTTCCAGACTAACATTAAGCATCTCCAATCCAAAATTAAATCTAGAATTGGCTTCCTATATCACAACAAAGCATCCTTCACTCATGCTGCCAAACATACCCTCGTAAAACTGACCATCCTACCAATCCTCGACTTCGGTGATGTAATCTATAAAATAGCCTCCAACACTCTACTCAAACAAACTGGATGCAGTCTATCACAGTGCCATCCGTTTTGTCACCAAAGCCCCATACACTACCCAAATCAAATCAAATCAAATCAAATTTTATTTGTCACATACACATGGTTAGCAGATGTTAATGCGAGTGTAGCGAAATGCTTGTGCTTCTAGTCACGACAATGCAGTAATAACCAACAAGTAATCTAGCTAACAATTCAAAAACTACTGTCTTATACACAGTGTAAGGGGATAAAGAATATGTACATAAGGATATATGAATGAGTGATGGTACAGAGCAGCATAGGCAGGATACAGTAGATGGTATCGAGTACAGTATATACATGAGGTGAGTATGTAAACAAAGTGGCATAGTTAAAGTGGCTAGTGCTACATGTATTACATAAGGATGCAGTCGATGATATAGAGTACAGTATATACGTATGCATATGAGATGAATAATGTAGGGTAAGTAACATTATATAAGGTAGCATTGTTTAAAGTGGCTAGTGATATATTTACATCATTTCCCATCAATTCCCATTATTAAAGTGGCTGGAGTTGAGTCAGTGACATCGGGTGGTGTAGGTGTCCTGGAGGGCAGGTAGTTTGCCCCCGGTGATGCGTTGTGCAGACCTCACTACCCTCTGGAGAGCCTTACAGTTGTGGGCGGAGCATTTGCCGTACCAGGCGGTGATACAGCGCGCCAGGATGCTCTCGATTGTGCATCTGTAGAAGTTTGTGAGTGCTTTTGGTGAGAAACCGAATTTCTTCAGCCTCCTGAGGTTGAAGAGGCGCTGCTGCGCCTTCTTCACGATGCTGTCTGTGTGAGTGGACCAATTCAGTTTGTCTGTGATGTGTATGCCGAGGAACTTAAAACTTGCTACCCTCTCCACTACTGTTCCATCGATGTGGATAGGGGGGTGTTCCCTCTGCTGTTTCCTGAAGTCCACAATCATCTCCTTAGTTTTGTTGACGTTGAGTGTGAGGTTATTTTCCTGACACCACACTCCGAGGGCCCTCACCTCCTCCCTGTAGGCCGTCTAGTCGTTGTTGGTAATCAAGCCTACCACTGTTGTGTCGTCCACAAACTTGATGATTGAGTTGGAGGCGTGCGTGGCCACGCCTCCAACAGGGAGTACAGGAGAGGGCACAGAACGCACCCACCATTGCGACCTGTATGCTCTCGTTGGTTGGCCCTCGCTTCATACTCGTTGCAAAACCCACTGGCTACAGGTTATCTACAATTCTCTGCTAGGTAAAGCCCCGCCTTATCTCAGCTCACTGGTCACCATAGCAGCACCCACTCGTAGCACGCGCTCCAGCAGGTATATCTCACTGGTCACCTCCAAAGCCAAGTCCTCCTTTGGTCGTCTTTCCTTCCAGTTCTCTGCTGCCAATGACTGGAACGAACTGCAAAAATCTTTGAAGCTGGAGACTCATATCTCCCTGACTAGCTTTAAGCACCAGTTGTCAGAGGAGCTCACAGATCACTGCACCTGTACATAGCCCATCTACAGTGGGGCAGAAAAGTATTTAGTCGTCCACCAATTGTGAAAGTTCTCCCACTTAAAAAGATGAGAGAGGCCTGTAATTTTCATCATAGGTACACTTCAACTATGACAGACAAAGTGAGAAACAAAATCCAAATTATGGTGGAAAATTTGTATTTGGTCACCTACAAACAAGCAAGATTTCTGGCTCTTACAGACCTGTAACTTCTTCTTTAAGAGGCTCCTCTGTCCTCCACTCATTACCAGTATTAATGTCACCTGTTTGAACTTGTTATCAGTATAAAAGACACCTGTCCACAACCTCAAACAGTCACACTCCAAACTCCACTATGGCCAAGACCAAAGAGCTGTTAAAGGACACCAGAAACAAAATTGTAGACCTGCACCAGGCTGGGAAGACTGAATTTGCAATAGGTAAGCAGCTTGGTTTAAAGAAATCAACTGTGGGAGCAATTATTAGGAAATGGAAGACATACAAGACCACTGATAATCTCCCTCGATCTGGGGCTCCACGCAAGATCTCACCCCGTGGGGTCAAAATTATCACAAGAACGGTGAGCAAAAATCCCAGAACCACACGGGGGGACCTAGTGAATGACCTGCAGAGAGCTGGGACCAAAGTAACAAAGCCTACCATCAGTAACTCACTACGCCACCAGGGACTCAAATCCTGCAGTGCCAGACTTGTCCCCCTGCTTAAGCCAGTACATGTCCAGGCCCGTCTGAAGTTTGCTAGATACCATTTGGATGATCCAGAAGAAGATTGGGAGAATGTCATATGGTCAGATGAAACCAAAATATAACTTTTTGGTAAAAACTCAACTCGTTGCATCCAAAGAACACCATACCTACTGTGAAGCATGGGGGTGGAAACATCATGCTTTGGGGCTGTTTTTCTGCAAAGGGACCAGGACGACTGATCCGTGTAAAGGAAAGAATGAATGGGGCCATGTATCGTGAGATTTTGGGTGAAAACTTCCTTCCATCGGCAAGGGCATTGAAGATGAAACGTGGCTGGGTCTTTCAGCATGACAATGATCCCAAACACACCGCCCGGGCAACGAAGGAGTGGCTTCGTAAGAAGCATTTCAAGGTCCTGGAGTGGCCTAGCCAGTCTCCAGATCTCAACCACATAGAAAATCTTTGTAGGGAGTTGAAAGTCCATGTTGCCCAGCAACAGCCCCAAAACATCACTGCTCTAGAGGAGATCTGCATGGAGGAATGGGCCAAAATACCAGCAACAGTGTGTGAAAACCTTGTGAAGACTTACAGAAAACGTTTGACCTCTGTCATTGCCAACAAAGGGTATATAACAAAGTATTGAGATAAACTTGTGTTATTGACCAAATACTTATTTTCCACCATAATTTACAAATAAATTCATTAAAAATCCTACAATGTGATTTTCTGGATTTTTTTCTCTCATTTTGTCTGTCATAGTTGAAGTGTACCTATGATGAAAATTACAGGCCTCTCTCATCTTTTTAAATGAGAGAACTTGCACAATTGGTGGCTGACTAAATACTTTTTTGCCCCACTGTATATCCCATCACAACATCCCATTATTGATGGGGCATTGTGTGTATATTTATATACAGTAGAATAAAAATATCACAATGAAGTAGAAGAAAAATATGCTACTAACGCTTCTAATAAATACTACATTTCTACAAAGGGAATACTTGTATATGATGTGTTTGGGTGGTGCAGTGAGGTGTTCAGAGTCGCTTTGATACAAGAGTTGTTATGGGACTTTTCACATCTCCTCTTGAAAGTCATCAACTTCTTTGTATCCAAGCGGTTTTGTGTGTGAGAGAAAGACCAAAATGCTATTACACATTCATGGGCTATCGTTGTGTACTGTCCTACTGTAGCAGCATGGTGTAGAATTTGAGACAGCCCACAAACACATGTTAGCTAGCTAGTTAGCTACAACACACAGGTATAGCTACTCCAAGACTAATATGAGACATCTCACAAAACACATGTTAGCTTGCTAGTTAGCTACAACACACAGGTATAGCTACTCCAAGACTAATATGAGACATCTCACAAAACACATGTTAGCTAGCTAGTTAGCTACAACACACAGGTATAGCTACTCCAAGACTAATATGAGACATCTCACAAAACACATGTTAGCTAGCTAGTTAGCTACAACACACAGGTATAGCTACTCCAAGACTAATATGAGACATCTCACAAAACACATGTTAGCTAGCTAGTTAGCTACAACACACAGGTATAGCTACTCCAAGACTAATATGAGACATCTCACAAAACACATGTTAGCTAGCTAGTTAGCTACAACACACAGGTATAGCTACTCCAAGACTAATATGAGACATCTCACAAAACACATGTTAGCTAGCTAGTTAGCTACAACACACAGGTATAGCTACTCCAAGACTAATATGAGACATCTCACAAAACACATGTTAGCTAGCTAGTTAGCTACAACACACAGGTATAGCTATTCCAAGACTAATATGAGACATCTAACAAAACACATGTTAGCTAGCTAGTTAGCTACAACACACAGGTATAGCTACTCCAAGACTAATATGAGACATCTCACAAAACACATGTTAGCTAGCTAGTTAGCTACAACACACAGGTATAGCTACTCCAAGACTAATATGAGACATCTCACAAAACACATGTTAGCTAGCTAGTTAGCTACAACACACAGGTATAGCTACTCCAAGACTAATATGAGACATCTCACAAAACACATGTTAGCTAGCTAGTTAGCTACAACACACAGGTATAGCTACTCCAAGACTAATATGAGACATCTCACAAAACACATGTTAGCTAGCTAGTTAGCTACAACACACAGGTATAGCTACTCCAAGACTAATATGAGTCATCAAGACAAAGTCATTCCTTTACTCTCTGCCATTATCATCAAAAATATATCCAGTTTTGTTCCTAATGAGAGGCACTGGGCCTAGGTAGGCTAGTTAGCTAGCCATCTATAACGTTAGACTACAGTACATGGTAGGTGTAGCAAGTACACCGCTAGCTAGATAAACATGGCTAGCTTGCCTTGTAATGGTACTATTCAATCACCAAATTGTACTGTACTGAACAACACTGCCTCGTGTAAAAAACAAAGAAAAAAAAGTGTGCTTATATTGCTAGCTAGCTACCGACAGCAAAACAACTTTACTCGTTTGTTATTTGTCCTCCTGAGTCCTGGTCCAGCTGGTCTAGGCTGCTGCCGCTGCTTGCAGTTATTTTTCTTGCTGCCTCAACTCTTCTTTGGTGTATTCCAGCTCAAATAAATAGGACTGCATGTTCCTATGGAAACATAAAAATAAAAGCTGTCGTCCATCTCTTCTTGGAAAGAGAAATTAAAAGAAACAACCATTGTAATTATTTAGCCGTCTCGGATAGACAAGTCGATGGTAAAATAGCTTACATGAACCTGTAAACTAGTACCTCCCCCGTTTTTGGAAAAGCCTGCCTTCGAGGGTTTGAACAAGCTAGTAGGGCTCCCATCAGGCTTTAGTCTTTACAAAACCAGGAAAAATGAGTCAACCTAGATATCCTGCAATGTGCTTGGCAGATAGGAACATTGTTGAGGCAAGTCCAATGACTCTATTGAACAAGGACAACAATATCTACTCGCTGCTAGCGTGATCGTGCAATCGGGCGAAACACAAAGACCACAACAATTGTTACAAAACATGACCAACATGTTTTTTTAGATCAGACAGCAAGCTCAATCAACCAATGACGTCATTGGTTGAACTCTCCCGATGCGAAACAATACAGCTATAGTGCATAATTGTGTCTGAAACACCTCTTGTCACTCTCATGTAGGGAGACTGAAACACCTCTCGTCACTCTCATGTAGGGAGACTGAAACACCACTCGTCACTCTCATGTAGGGAGACTGAAACACCTCTCGTCACTCTCATGTAGGGAAACTGAAACACCTCTCGTCACTCTAATGTAGGGAGACTGAAACACCTCTCATCATTATGTAGGGAGACTGAAACACCTCTCTTCATTATGTAGGGAGACTGAAACACCTCTCATAGTTATGTAGGGAGACTGAAACACATCTCATCACTCATAATTATGTAGGGAGACTGAAACACCTCTCGTCACTCTCATGTAGGGAGACTGAAACACCTCTCATCATTATGTAGGGAGACTGAAACACCTCTCATAATTATGTAGGGAGACTGAAACACCTCTCATAATTATGTAGGGAGACTGAAACACCTCTCATCATTATATAGGGAGACTGAAACACCTCTCATCACTCATAATTATGTAGGGAGACTGAAACACCTCTCATAATTATGTAGGGAGACTGAAACACCTCTCATCACTCATATTTATGTAGGGAGACTGAAACACCTCTCATCACTCATAATTATGTAGGGAGACTGAAACACCTCTCATCATTATGTAGGGAGACTGAAACACCTCTCATCACTCATAAATATGTAGGGAGACTGAAACACCTCTCATCACTGAAACACCTCTCATCATTATGTAGGGAGACTGAAACACCTCTCATCACATAATTATGTAGGGAGACTGAAACACCTCTCATAATTATGTAGGGAGACTGAAACACCTCTCATGATTATGTAGGGAGACTGAAACACATCTCATCACTCATAATTATGTAGGTAGACTGAAACACCTCTCATAATTATGTAGGGAGACTGAAACACCTCTCATGATTATGTAGGGAGACTGAAACACCTCTCATCACTCATAATTATGTAGGGAGACTGAAACACCTCTCATCACTATGTAGGGAGACTGAAACACCTCTCGTCACTCTCATTTAGGGAGACTGAAACACCTCTCATAATTATGTAGGGAGACTGAAACACCTCTCATAATTATGTAGGGAAACTGAAACACCTCTCATGATTATGTAGGGAGTCTGAAACACCTCTCATCACTCATAATTATGTAGGGAGACTGAAACACCTCTCATCATTATGTAGGGAGGCTGAACCACCTCTCATCATTATGTAGAGAGGCTGAACCACCTCTCATCTTTATGTAGGGAGACTGAAACACCTCTCATAATTATGTAGGGAGACTAGAACACCTCTCATCATTATGTAGGGAGACTGAAACACCTCGCATCATTATGTAGGGAGACTGAAACACCTCTCATCACTATGTAGGGAGACTGAAACACCTCTCATAATTATGTAGGGAGACTGAAACACCTCTCATCATTATGTAGGGAGGCTGAACCACCTCTCATCATTATGTAGGGAGACTGAAACACCTCTCATAATTATGTAGGGAGACTGAAACACCTCGCATCATTATGTAGGGAGACTGAAACACCTCTCATCACTATGTAGGGAGACTGAAACACCTCTCATCATTATGTAGGGAGGCTGAACCACCTCTCATCATTATGTAGGGAGACTGAAACACCTCTCATAATTATGTAGGGAGACTGAAACACCTCTCATAATTATGTAGGGAGACTAGAACACCTCATAATTATTATGTATGGAGACTGAAACACCTCTCATCGCCCATCATTTTGTAGGGAGACTGAAACACCTCTCATCATTATGTAGGGAGACTGAAACACCTCTCATCACTCATCATTATGTAGGGAGACTGGAAAAATACCCCAAATACTGTCTAGCGTTGAAGTTTCCTTTTAAGGACATTTATATACACATCTTGGTGTTAATGTCATTTTTAGTCATTCGAAGACAGATTGTGGAAAACTATTCTTGGCACCGGAGTTTCTAGAGACTTTGTTGGATATGTGTGTTGCTGTCATTTCTATTCAAAGTGAAGTCTGTTTTTATTTGAGTTGTCCATAATGTATGATAGTGGATTAATTTAGTTATAGGGCGGGTAAATTGAGATTTTATTATATAGCTGATAGTTGAAAAGATAAGAGCTGAAAGTACATAGGCTTACTTAGGATTGTTTATTTCAAATCAAACTTTATTAGCCACATGCGCCGAACACAACAAGTGTAGACTTTACCGTGAAATGCTTTACTTACAAGCCCTTAACCAACAGTGCAGTTCAAGAAGAAGAAAACATTTACCAAGTAGACTAAAATAAGAAGTCACACAATAAGAATAACAATAACGAGGCTACATACAGGGTGTTACGGTACCGAGTCGATGTGGAGGCTATATACAGGGGGTACTGGTACCGAGTCAGTGTGGAGGCTATATACAGGGGGTACTGGTACAGAGTCAGTGTGCAGGGGTACAGGCTAGTTGTCGTAGTCTGTACATGTAGGTGGGGGCGAAGTGACTATGCATAGGTAACAAACAAACAGCGAGTAGCAGCAGTGTACAAGGGGGTGTCGATGTAAATTGTCCGGTGGCGATTTTAATTGAATTGTTCAGCAGTCTAATGGCTAGAAGCTGAGAGTAGAATGCTGTTGAGGAGCCTTTTGGTCCTAGACTTGGCGCTCCGGTACCGGTTGCTCTGCGGTAGCAGAGAAAACAGTCTATACCTTGAGTGACTGGAGTCTCTGACAATTGTATGGGCTTTCCTCTGACACCGCCTATTGTATAGGTCCTGGATGGCAGGAAGCTTGGGCCCAGTGATGTATTGGGCCGTTTGCACTACCCTCTGTAGTGCCTTACGGTCAGATGCCGAGCAGTTGCCATACCAGGCGGTGATGCAACCTGTCAGGATGCTCTCGATGGTGCAGCTGTAGAACCTTTTGAGGATCTAGGGGCTCATGCCAAATCTTTTCAGTCAGTCCTGAGGGGGGAAAAGGTTTTGTTGTGTCCTCTTCACGGCTGTCTTGGTATGTTTGGACCATGATAGTTCGTTGTTGATTTGGACACCAAGGAACTTGAAATTCTCGACCCGCTCCACTACAGCCTCGTCGATGTTAATGGGGGCTTGTTCGGCCTGCCTTTACCAGTAGTCCACGATCAGCTCCTTTGTCTTGTTTCATTCTAACACACTGTTTCATTCTAACACACTGTTTCATTCTAACTCACTGTTTCATTCTAACTCACCGTTTCATTCTAACTCATTGTTTCATTCTAACTCACTGTTTCATTCTAACTCACTGTTTCATTCTAACTCACCGTTTCATTCTAACTCATTGTTTCATTCTAACTCACTGTTTCATTCTAACACACTGTTTCATTCTAACACACTGTTTCATTCTAACTCACTGTTTCATTCTAACTCACTGTTTCATTCTAACGTACTGTTTCATTCTAACACACTGTTTCATTCTAACTCACTGTTTCATTCTAACGCACTGTTTCATTCTAACTCACTGTATAACTTAAAACAATCTTAAATTGTTTTCAATATTCCTGCCAGTCCCTTGATGTTTAGTCCCTTATCGAGATTATCTCTCCTCTGCTGTCCACTTCTATGTTATGACGAGTAAAATAACTAGCAGCAAAACATATTGACAAAGAGACTCAGTAGTAAGAGTAGTACTTTAAATGATCTGCCAGAAGCAATTTGCCTCATTGCCTTTAGTGATGGCTCTCAACTATAAATTGGCTTGAATTTATGCTTGTTTTGTTTCCCTTTTTTTGCATCTAAATCGAGGCTTGTTTTTTTTTTAGGGAGAGATGGGCTCTCTCACAGTATAGCTTTTTCCTGGGTAAAAGGCCCTACTGCAACCCTCCAAATCTTGTTTCAGAGAAGCAATGCATATTAAGATCAAAATAAATAAAAAAAACGTATGCATCACTCATGGCTTCTGCATTAAGAATTTCAAGGCTGAAATATGATAAGCTGTCAGCAAAGCGAGCTCCCATCAGACTGGAATGGAATCCCCATGCACCATTTTATTTAAACTTGCATTCGGAGTCCGTCATGTGGAACATGAAGGTAAACTGAAGAATTGCCTACTTTGAGTATGTCTCCTTCTCTTGAAGGGGTTACAGGCAGTTGGGTCTAACCCTAACCTTCTCTGGTAGGAAATACAAGGCATTTGGGTCTAATTTAGCCCAAGATGTATTCTTAAGGAGCTTAATGTTACCATTACTAATATTGAGTTGCACCCCCTTTTGCCCTCCGAACAGCCTCAATTCATCGGGGCATGGACTCTACAAGGTGTCGAAAGCATTCGACAGGGATGCTGGCCCATGTTGACTCCAATGCTTCCCACCGTTGTGTCAAGTTGGCTGGATGTCCTTTGGGTGGTGGACCATTCTTGATACACATGGGAAACTGTTGAGCGTGAGAAACCTAGCAGCATTGCAGTTCTTGACACACTCAAACCAGTGTGCCTGGCATCTACTACCATACCGCATTCAAAGGCACGTCAATCTTTTGCCTTTCCCATTCACCCTCTGAATGGCACACATCACAATCCATGTCTCAAAGAGAGACAGCCGGGGGATAGTCGACCAAGCCTGGAGACCGACGAGAGTGGGGACGGATCGTCGCATACGCAGCCTGGAAGTGAACGGTTGCCAACCCTGTGACTATGAACCTGGAGTCGGGGTCCGAGGGGGCGCCGGAACCAACCTCACCTGGTGAACCAGCAGAGGAGGAGCCCATGTTCCCCTCCTCGATTTCGAAGGACCTGCTGACACACCTGCCCTGCTGGGGGACAGTTTGGGACCACGCAGTGGGAGGATCAGAACTTGAAAGGCATCGCGGACCAAGTGATAGCGGTGGATGGCCAGCTTCTTCCAGGGGTGAGTGACTGGTGATAGCCCCATTTCCCCCCAAAAATAACCTCATGTATCGGGTGACGCACAAACAGGGGTAACATCGAGAGGTGCTGTTGCTGCTCCCCCCCCCCCCCCCCCCCCAGTACGGTACGTCAGAATCGTTCTTCAGCCACTGGCCCGGGATGAGGCGGGACGTGGAAGACTATTGCCGCAGCTGCCCAGAGGTGGTGGGGTGCCAAATCACCACCCCAAAAGCACACCCGCTGGTCCCCCTACTGATCATCGGAGTGCCGTTCGAATGCATCGCCATGGACATAGTGGGTCCTCTGGTAAAAACAGCCCGAGGACGCCGATACATCCTGGTAAAAGTAGATTATGCCACCCAATATCCCAAGGCCATTCCCCTACGGGCGGCAGTTTCCAAGGGAATCGCCCGGGAGCTGTTCCACCTCTTCAGCTGGATGGGCATCCCAAATGAGATCCTGACCGACCAAGGTACCGAGTTCATGTCCCGGCTGATGAAGATTTGTGTGCTCTCCTACAGATAAAGCAGATCCGGACCTCTGTCTTTCACCTGCAGACGGATGGGCTTGTCGAACGGTTCAATAAGACGCTCAAACAAATGCTGCGGAAGGTCATCGAGCGGGATGGGAAGAACTGGGACCATCTACTACCCCACCTAATGTTTTCCATCCCAAGAAGTGCCCCAGGCCTCCACTGGGTTTTCCCCTTTTGAACTCCTCTAATGGAGGAGACCACGTAGCCTACTGGCCCTTGCCACTGGAGGTATGGGAAGCCGAGCCGACCCCCTTACGCAGCGTGGTGGAACACGTAGAGACGATGAGGGAGCGGATGACAGCCATATGGCCAGTGGTAAGGGAGCATATGGTGAAGGCCCAGTGCGCCCAAACCAAGGTCTACAATCGGGGGACCCAACCCCGAGAGTTCCAGGTCGGTGACAAGGTGTTATTTTTAATCCCCCTGGCAACATGGCAAGGGCCGTACGAGGTGACAGAGAAGCTGGTACCCGTAAATTACCATGTGCGGCAGTCAGGGAGACGGAAATCCCAACAGATTTACCACATTGACCTATTGAAGAGGCGGCACGTGAGGACAGCCTTGGTTGTGTTGTGGTCAAGACGTGGGGCATCGACGGGACCTGTGGTGGTACCGAGCAGTGAGCACCTCCCATTGCCCCTCATGCGGTGGTGGCTCCCTCTGCTGGACGTGCCAGGTCTCGATGGGTCCTCCGGCCAGGACTAATTGGGGCTGATTGCTCACCAGCCGTACAGGGCCCATAAGGCTGCCTGAAGGGCAGCACAGGGGAGGTTGGAGGTAGTGAGAGGTTGCTTACCGGATAGACTTACTCACGGTCTGCATGAACTGAGAGGCTCAGTGTTCTACCCCAGAGAACACAGTATTCCCCGGAGCCCTGAAGACAGTAACCCAGAAGAGGTTTCCTCTAGGAGACCGGTTTCTTTTCTTTTCCTTTATTGTCAGAAATAAAAACCCTTGAAACTGAGGTATCACACTTGTGTGTGTGTGTCTGGTCTGGTCTGTGTAAACGTTTAGATCAAACCCCCTGGTCTGCCACAGTGTATTATATAAACATTTGCATATATTCATATGTGTATCATCAAACTAGTGGTGGATGAAGTGAAAAGTTCTCCATAGGGTAAGTTGTCTACACCCCCAACCTCCCATCTCATTCCCCCAACCCCACCCAGCCAACCACACCCATCCAACATGTCTACACCCCCAACCTCCCATCTCATTCCCCCAACCCCACCCAGCCAACCCCACCCAGCCAACATGTCTCCACCGCCAACCTCCCATCCCATCCAATTCCCCCAACCCCACCCAGCCAACATGTCTCCACCCCCAACCTCCCATCCAATTCCCCCAACCCCACCCAGCCAACATGTCTCCACCCCCAACCTCCCATCCAATTCCCCCAACCCCACCCAGCCAACATGTCTCCACCCCCAACCTCCCATACCATCCCATTCCCCCAACCACACCCATCCAACACATCTCAATCCCCACCCAGCCCCCACCCCACACACACACACACACACACGGAAATCGAGTGTGTGTGTCCGCCTCGCAACTAGGGTTTGCTCGTCAGTCACCTGGCAACCAGAGAAACTCTCCCCACACCACCCTTTCCCCGTGGGCCTGAAAGCAAAGAAAGTGAAACATAAAATAAAATAAGCTGTGTCTTTGTGACTGGTATCAAACTTTTGACTGGTGCTGTACATATATATGTATATGTATATGTATATGTTGGGCTTTATGGGTTGTTTAATTGTAAATGTTGGACTTTAGGGATTGTTTAATTGTATGTGTTGGGCTTTATGGATTGTTTAATTGTACATGTTGGGATTTAGCAGAGGTTAATTCTTGACAGAGTCAAGTATATCTGTTTCTTGACGAGCACCATTCATTCTCGCTGTCGATAATTGTAATGTTATTACGTTTCATAGTAACTGTATCCACTGGCGATTTGGGAGGGAGTTTGCCATCTAAGGTGATTGCCATCTAAGAGCCAACATCTTCTCTTGCGGCATCGCTGCCTGCCAGCAGTAATCTTCTCTGATTCACTGAGAGATTCGAGGACCTATCATCGTTAAGTAACATAATAGATGCAAAGCATTAACTATTTAAATTCATGCGCTTCCAAATGAATTTAGTATCTTTGCCCCAGAACCCTTTTACTGCAGGGTACTCCCAGATCATATGGAGGAATGTGCCTACCTTATTTTAGTGGACCAACTATTCGCAGTCTTTTCCATCTTCACTTCAGGCTCTATAAAGCATCACAATGCAGCAAATAGCATGGTGCTTTAACGGCGCTCTCTCCAAACGTTCGTACTTCACTCTCTCTCCAGGGTGTTCTTACCTCGGATCCCTTAAGAACTAGTGTTCTCTACTGTATCGAGACAGGCTTCACATCCCACTGCTCCTACCAATTGGTTCTTTTGTAAGAACCCTTACTTTTTTTTTTTAAGAGCTTAATAACAACAGGAGCTGCAGTAATTACAATCAAGTGTATTGCGGAACAATACAGCCCTGGAAGTAATTGAAAATGGCCATTATGACAAATCAGGAAGTGTAGTAGTGTTATGACAGGTGTAACCTAGTAACGCGTGTTGACGTAGACATAAACCTAAAAATATATAAAAATAAAATCCTACTTTATGTGCCACAAGTTCTGTGCTGACTTAGTATGCCCATGGAAATCACGTTTATGGGCATATCGAATCTGTGAATTAAAAAATGTTAAATGTTGCGGGGGATGTATGGACAGCTTATCAGTTGGTGTTTCTGTTGTTCTATGACACTGCTCAGGTCTAACCTATTATGTTGATCACACTGCTTGTTGTCATTACCATTTAGCATCATATCTCTTAAATGATTAGGTTAAAGCACACAGGATGCACAGTATTGGAGCAAAGTTGTCTTCCAAAACTCTATTAAAGGATGAACAAAATTAATTAAAATTAATTCAAATTAAATTAAAGCGGCAATTGAAACAATACCAAAATATTTACTCCGCCTCTGTTTTGGTAAAAAGCTGAGAGATGGGCCTGGAGAAATGTAACCACTCTTAAATTAATAGAATGTAGGAATATATAAGTTCTATTCTACAAAAATCAATGCCTAGAGCTATGGATGCCAGGATCATCCATGATATCAAAAGTAATCGTTTTAAAGACCACATGCAGTTAAAAATGTGATTTCTTGTGTTTTATATATACAGTATTTCCACACTGTGAGGTTGTAATAATTCTGTGAAAAAATGATGAAAATGCCCTGTTATTGCTTAGAGCCGTTTTGGTGGGACGGAGTTTTGGCCTGCCTGGTGACATCACGGTACATTTGTTAATAGACCAATAAGAAAGAGAGTTCCAAACCTCTGCCTATAACAGATCATTTTCTGTTTTCCCCTCCCCACTCAGACCACTCCCAGACAGTCCTAACTAAATTCTTGCTTGAGAAATTGCTATTTGCTTGGAATCTATTCTTGTTTCTTTTTGACCATCTGAATTGAAAACAATCACAGTAAGGTACTTAATTGTTACCCAGAAACTATTTGAGATTAAGATAAAAACAGCTGCATTGGACCTTTAAGCATAGTCTGAGGTATTGCAGTGTTTGTTTACATGTCCAGTGTTTACTAACATTGGAGTACGACAAGCTTGTATTTTGGGTTCTGATTTTATACGGCTTACTAGGAATATAAGTTATATTCTTCTAAAATAAATCTAATATAATTACTCTAAAAGTCCAAAATGCATGTACCAATCCCAGATTGTCCCTTTGAAGATCAGGTAAAAGGGGTTTTTGCCAGGGCTGTCTGGGAGTGGACTGTCTGGACACACTCACACAGGAAAGTGGAAGGGGGAGTGTAATTCCTTTCTTTACAGCAGGGTGTAGCACAGTACATTTGTTAATAGACCAATAAGAAAGAGAGTTCTGCCGAGTTCTTTCTTTACAGCAGGGTGTAGTTTTTTTTTTTACATCTCTTTATTGGTCTATTCTAGTATCCCCTCATTCAGAACTTGCTCAAAACAAGGGCTTTAATACATTCCCAGGAGAAAAATGTATTGACCAAAAATATGTATTTTAAACCAAAAATCTCAATGTCTTTTGCTCGTAGGGACCAGCAACTATTGTGCGATAACACTGATCACATTTTCCATGCTGCCACAGTGTAAGATTCAGCATCTGTTGTTCAAAAACGATATGAAACACAATAAAAATGTTAATTCTGACTGCACTGGGCCTGATGGTAGGCGTAGAATGCTATGCCTACGGACATGACTATTCCTATCAGCTACAGCACTGGGTGAGCAAGTTGTTTATGTTCATGCTAGACCCACTTAATTGCATTTGTGACATTTTTGTTTTTTTGAAACCGCTGTTAATCCATGCTAGCACTGTAACCAAGATACAATGAACTCCCAACTAATTGTGCTGCAGTTTATAAACCCAACGTGTCACCATTAGGGTTGTGGCGGTCATGACATTTTGTCAGCCGCTGATCGTCATGGAAATAACTGCCGATCAACACTACTTTGTTGCAGAATCAGTAGTTAATGTCCCGAATGGAGAAGCAATTATCTAATTTATATAAACAAAGGATCCTGGAGGATTGTGGTAACACTGTTGATGATCCTCCTGGAGGACTGTGGTAACACTGTTGATGGTCCTGGAGGTCTGTGGTAACACTGTTGATGGTCCTGGAGGTCTGTGGTAACACTGTTGATGGTCCTGGAGGACTGTGGTAACACTGTTGATGATCCTCCTGGAGGACTGTGGTAACACTGTTGATGATCCTCCTGGAGGACTGTGGTAACACTGTTGATGGTCCTGGAGGACTGTGGTAACACTGTTGATGATCCTCCTGGAGGACTGTGGTAACACTGTTGATGATCCTCCTGGAGGTCTGTGGTAACACTGTTGATGATCCTCCTGGAGGTCTGTGGTAACACTGTTGATGATCCTCCTGGAGGTCTGTGGTAACACTGTTGATGGTCCTCCTGGAGGACTGTGGTAACACTGTTGATGATCCTCCTGGAGGTCTGTGGTAACACTGTTGATGATCCTCCTGGAGGACTGTGGTAACACTGTTGATGATCCTCCTGGAGGACTGTGGTAACACTGTTGATGGTCCTGGAGGTCTGTGGTAACACTGTTGATGGTCCTGGAGGTCTGTGGTAACACTGTTGATGATCCTCCAGGAGGTCTGTGGTAACACTGTTGATGGTCCTGGAGGTCTGTGGTAACACTGTTGATGGTCCTGGAGGTCTGTGGTAACACTGTTGATGATCCTCCAGGAGGTCTGTGGTAACACTGTTGATGGTCCTGGAGGTCTGTGGTAACACTGTTGATGGTCCTGGAGGTCTGTGGTAACACTGTTGATGATCCTCCAGGAGGTCTGTGGTAACACTGTTGATGGTCCTCCTGGAGGACTGTGGTAACACTGTTGATGGTCCTGGAGGACTGTGGTAACACTGTTGATGATCCTCCTGGAGGTCTGTGGTAACACTGTTGATGGTCCTGGAGGTCTGTGGTAACACTGTTGATGATCCTCCTGGAGGACTGTGGTAACACTGTTGATGGTCCTGGAGGTCTGTGGTAACACTGTTGATGATCCTCCTGGAGGTCTGTGGTAACACTGTTGATGGTCCTGGAGGTCTGTGGTAACACTGTTGATGGTCCTGGAGGTCTGTGGTAACACTGTTGATGGTCCTGGAGGTCTGTGGTAACACTGTTGATGGTCCTGGAGGTCTGTGGTAACACTGTTGATGGTCCTGGAGGTCTGTGGTAACACTGTTGATGATCCTCCTGGAGGACTGTGGTAACACTGTTGATGGTCCTGGAGGACTGTGGTAACACTGTTGATGATCCTCCTGGAGGTCTGTGGTAACACTGTTGATGGTCCTGGAGGACTGTGGTAACACTGTTGATGGTCCTGGAGGTCTGTGGTAGCACTGTTGATGATCCTCCTAGAGGTCTGTGGTAACACTGTTGATGGTCCTGGAGGTCTGTGGTAACACTGTTGATGGTCCTGGAGGTCTGTGGTAACACTGTTGATGGTCCTGGAGGTCTGTGGTAACACTGTTGATGGTCCTGGAGGTCTGTGGTAACACTGTTGATGATCCTCCTGGAGGACTGTGGTAACACTGTTGATGGTCCTGGAGGACTGTGGTAACACTGTTGATGATCCTCCTGGAGGTCTGTGGTAACACTGTTGATGGTCCTGGAGGACTGTGGTAACACTGTTGATGGTCCTGGAGGTCTGTGGTAACACTGTTGATGATCCTCCTAGAGGTCTGTGGTAACACTGTTGATGATCCTCCTAGAGGACTGTGGTAACACTGTTGATGATCCTCCTAGAGGTCTGTGGTAACACTGTTGATGATCCTCCTGGAGGTCTGTGGTAACACTGTTGATGGTCCTGGAGGTCTGTGGTAACACTGTTGATCCTCCTGGAGGTCTGTGGTAACACTGTTGATGGTCCTGGAGGTCTGTGGTAACACTGTTGATGATCCTGGAGGACTGTGGTAACACTGTTGATGATCCTCCTAGAGGACTGTGGTAACACTGTTGATGGTCCTGGAGGTCTGTGGTAACACTGTTGATGATCCTCCTGGAGGTCTGTGGTAACACTGTTGATGGTCCTGGAGGTCTGTGGTAACACTGTTGATGATCCTCCTAGAGGACTGTGGTAACACTGTTGATGGTCCTGGAGGTCTGTGGTAACACTGTTGATGGTCCTGGAGGTCTGTGGTAACACTGTTGATGGTCCTCCTGGAGGTCTGTGGTAACACTGTTGATGGTCCTGGAGGTCTGTGGTAACACTGTTGATGGTCCTGGAGGTCTGTGGTAACACTGTTGATGGTCCTGGAGGTCTGTGGTAACACTGTTGATAATCCTCCTGGAGGTCTGTGGTAACACTGTTGATGATCCTCCTGGAGGACTGTGGTAACACTGTTGATGGTCCTGGAGGACTGTGGTAACACTGTTGATGATCCTCCTGGAGGACTGTGGTAACACTGTTGATGGTCCTGGAGGTCTGTGGTAACACTGTTGATGATCCTGGAGGTCTGTGGTAACACTGTTGATGATCCTCCTGGAGGACTGTGGTAACACTGTTGATGATCCTCCTGGAGGTCTGTGGTAACACTGTTGATGATCCTCCTGGAGGTCTGTGGTAACACTGTTGATGATCCTCCTGGAGGACTGTGGTAACACTGTTGATGATCCTCCTGGAGGTCTGTGGTAACACTGTTGATGGTCCTGGAGGTCTGTGGTAACACTGTTGATGGTCCTGGAGGTCTGTGGTAACACTGTTGATCCTCCTGGAGGACTGTGGTAACACTGTTGATGGTCCTGGAGGTCAGTGGAAACATTCTGTTGTACTCTACCTTGTTTTCATCCAATTTTAAACAAATCAACCAACACAATATTACAGAATTAAAGGACCAATTATCACAATTTGAAACAAAAATGTGCTCAGTGCATCTCTCCACAAGCGTCTCTTGATCGGTAGATTATCAGAAAATTAACTGACAGGCAGGAGCTCTCTGTCATTCATAAAACATATTCCTTTTAATTATTTTCCAGCCATCTATTTGCTCAAAAATGACGTGCCAATGAAAACATTTGAAATATAACTTCTATTCTAATCAATGGATGGCGCCATACACTCTGACCCAGTGTTAGTAAGTACAGCAAAAGACCAGAAGGTTTATCTTTTCCATATTGGGTCAATGAATACTGACTCTGCATCAGCCATATTGTTATTGGACGTAGAAATAGCCATTGTCTGCCTAGAGTGGCAATATTTATTGCTTGTTCTACGGCGTATGGGAATTGAGGATTCCTTTATGCCAAACCATGGTGCAAACTGTCAAAATACACTACTGGTCAATAGTTTTAGAGCACCTACTCATTCCAGGGTTTTTCTTTATTTTTTACTATTTTCTACTTGGTAGAATAATAGTGAAGACATCAAAATTATGAAATAACACATATGGAATCATGTAGTAACCAAAAAAAAGTGTTAAACAAATCAAAATATATTTTTCTTCAAAGTAGCCACCCTTTGCCTTGATGACAGCATTTGACACTCTTGGCATTCTCTCCACCAGCTTCTTGAGGTAGTCACCTTTCAATTAACAGGTGTGCCTTCTTCAAAGTTCATTTGTGGAATTTATTTCCTTCTTAATTTCGTTTGAGCCAATCGGTTGTGTTGTGACAAGGTAGGGGTTGGTGGACAGAATATAGCCCTACTTGACCATAATATAATAGTAGTATAGTATGGCAAGAACCGCTCAAATAAGCAGAGAGAAATGACAGTACATCATTCCTTTAAGGCATGGAGAACTTTAAGAGTTTCTTCCAGTGCAGTCGCAAAAACAATCCAGCGCTTTGATGAAACTGGCTCTCATGAGGACCGACACAGGAAAGGAAGACCCAGAGTTATCACCGCGGAACAGGATGAGTTCATTAGAGTTACCAGCCTCAGAAATTGCAGCCCAAATAAATGTTTCACAGAGTTCAAGTAACAGACATATCTCAACATCAACTGTTCAGAGGAGACTGTGTGAATCAGGCATTCATGGTCTAATTTCTGCAAAGAAACCACTACTAAAGGACACCAATAAGAAGAGACTTGCTTGGGCCAAGAAATACAAGCAATGGACATTAAACTGGTGGAAATTTGTCATTTGTTCTGGAGTTCAAATTGGAGATTTTTGGTTCCAACCGCTGTGTCTTTGTGAGACGTGGTGTGGGTGAACGGATGATCTCTACATGTGTATTTCCAACGTAAAGCATGGAGGAGGAGGTGTTATGGTGTGGGAGTGCTTTGCTGGTGACACAGTCTGTGATTTATTTAGAATTCAAGGCACACATAACGAGCATGGATACCACAGCATTCTGCAGCTTTACGCCATCCCATCTGGTTTGGGCTTAGTGGGACTATCATTTGTTTTTCAACAGGACAATGACCCAACACACCTCCAGGCTGTATCAGGGCTATTTGACCAAGAAGGAAAGTGATGGAGTGCTCCATCAGTTGACCTGGCCTCCACAATCCCCCTGACCTCAACCCAATTGAGATGGTTTGGGATGAGTCAGACCGCAAGTGATGGAAAAGTAGCCAACAAGTGCTTAGCATATGTGGGAACTCCTTCAGTACTTTTGGGAAAGCATTCCAGGTGAAGCTGGTTGAGAGAATGCCAAGAGTGTGCAAAGCTGTCATCAGGGCAAAGGGTGGCTACTTTGAAGGATCTCAAATCTAAAATATATTTTGATTTGTTTAACACTTTTTTGTTTATGTAGAATGTAGAAAATAGTAAAAACTACAAAAAAAACCCTTGAATGAGTAGGTGTTCTAAAACTTTTGACCTGTAGTGTATGCTCATCCCAATTCAACACAGGCCGAAATAGCTGACAGGGTTGTCCTCTAAGTCCAATGCTTTTCGCTCTATCCCTAGAACCTCTTGCGCAAGCTGTCCGACAATCACCACATCATGATCCCATTACTGTACTTGGCACAGACTACCAAATATATCCATATGCAGATTGATGTACTGCTCTGTGTGGGCAATGCACCTCAGTCATTACCTAACCTACTCAGCGTTTTTTATAACTACAGCTCTATATCTGGATATAAAATCAACGGGACCCTGAACAATTCAGAGCTGCCTCTAAACAGCCCCAGAGTCCAACATTTGAACTATTCAGAACTGCCTCTAAACAGCCCCATAGTCCAACATTTGAACGATTCAGAGCTGCCTCTAAACAGCCCCAGAGTTCAACATTTGAAAGATTCAGAACTGCCTCTAAACAGCCCCAGAGTCCAACATTTGCGCTACCAGGGAGTAGAATAATATCCTACTTTACAATCAACAGTCAAAAACAACTTCAACACCACCTGAAGAAGCGTAGTCTGTTTTCAGGCTTGAGTCTCGACAATTAAAATTAATATATAGCCAAGGATCAGCTTTTATAGTTCCATGATCCCTCTTTCAACACCAGCAGGATACTGGGATAGGATACATTCTTTACTTGCTAAATTCATTTGGAAGAGGAAATTCCCCCTGTAATAAATTCTCGACACTTCAGCGTAGAAAATGTGCAGTTGGCCAAAACCTCCCAAATTTCAAATTTGTTTTTTTGGGGGGCTTTCATCTTACGTCATGGTTACATCCTGATACAGCTGTATTCTGGCGCCCCCTGGAGGAAAAACTAGTTGCCCGTCATAGACTCCAAGACAGAATCCATTCTGATATCCCTCTTCAAACACTGCAAACTCCAATTCGGCCCTATCATCTCACAACTTGTCTCAGTCTGGCGCCTGGTTGGTAATCAGACTAAAATCAATCTGAAATACCATCCTCACCTCCCCTTATTTCACAACCACGCTCTCCAACTGAGTGGTCGACCTCTCCTTTCATCAATGGTCTGAAAGAGGGATTCATACTACCTCAGATATCACTGAAGGCTACCAAATGCTTTCCAAGACCTCCAGAAGCAGTTTAACTGCCACTAACATTTCATTTGTTGTCCTCTGGGGACATGAATGGTCTATCCATCCAATCCACACATTATTTATTCATAATAGTACAAAGGGACTGGCTCCCTAAATTACACATCTCTGCTGCATAAAAATTACTCACAAACCAATCCCGTCCCATACTGCATGGAAGGAAGACCTCTGCGTGTGTAGTACTGTGACCAATTGGACCAGAGTTTAGTCCAACATCTCAATTTCATTAAAAAAAAAAAAAAATTTTACACCAAATGATATGTTACAGTTTTGCCCATATAACTACTCAAGATGAAAGCTAGACAATCCCCAAATGCCTCACTGTGCCGTCAGGGGGCTCCTGGCACATTGTTTCATATGGTTTGGGAGTGCCCAGGGGTTTTACATTTCTGTAGTTGTTTCATTCCGTCTCTCTGACATAACGTGTTCACCATCTATTTTCTAGTTAAGTTATGACACTATTTTAGACCTATCTGTCACACAGCAACGTATTTGTCTGGCTGGCTTCACAGCAGCCCAAGAAGATGATAGCTTGCACGTTGGCAGGCTCCTCATTCTTTAAAACAGACAGCCGTGTCTGCTGTCATTCATGGACATTAGAAACATGGAAATATCTGTAGGACACATTCATAACTGCTCTTTCATCAGCGTATGGAAGACTGCTGTTGGGAACCACTAATCTAACTTTGGGGAAGTCCTGTGGGTGGGACTGTTTGTCTTGTTTGCTCTGCACTTCTATCCATGCCTACCTGTTTTGTGTACCTTGTAAATATATATATATTTGATCATCAAATAGCTGCCGGTAATTTACCATTCATTTAACATCAACATACAGTGGGGCAAAAAAAAGTATTTAGTCAGCCACCAATTGTGCACGTTCTCCCACTTAAAAATATGAGAGAGGCCTGTAATTTTCATCATAGGTACACTTCAACTATGACAGACAAAATGAGAAAAAAAAAATACAGAAAATCACATTGTAGGATTTTTTTTTATACAAGCAAGCCACTGATACGGACCTTTGTAACATCTACATTTTAAAAAGCCTAATAAATCAATTTAATATAGCTTACACAATAACAATACATTTTATGCAGGTCTAAAGAAACATTATTATATGAAGAAAATAGATTTCTTCATATCATTGCTATACCATATGGTTGTGGGGTACACTCGTTTGTTTTGCTTATCATTCCCATGCCATCATTTTATATTTTGGTTAGTGGCCCAACATTTGCTTAATTTAGAGTTATTTATCCAGCTTTAGTTGTGATACAAATGTTGGGCTATATGTTTAGATTTTTAATACATTCTAAGGTATGATGCAACTCTAATGATGATTTGAAAAGAAAAGTAACGTGAAAGGCATGCTCTCTGTTTCATGTGCACGCTGCACACACTTCATCAGTCTCTCATTCACAATTTGAGAAGCACTTGATAATATCATCACCCCATCATACTATTCTCAATTTAATCTGGATTTTTCATACAGCCTAATATTATACAGTGAGCTCCAAAAAGTATTGTTTTGGCCATGTACTCCAGCACTTTGGATTTTAAATGATACAATGTGCCAACTGTCAGCTTTAATTTGAGGGAATTTTCATCCATATATGGTGAACTGTTTAGAAATGTATTATTATTTTTGTATATAGTCCCAAAAATATTGGGACAAATTCACTTATATGTATTAAAGTAGTAAAAAGTGAAGTATTCATAGCACGCAATAACTACATCAAGCTTGTGTCTCTACAAATTTGTTGGATTCATTTGCTGTTTGTTTTGGTTGTGTTTCAGATTATTTTGTGCCCAATAGAAATTAAAGATAAATAATGTCATTTTTTATGTTCACTTTTGTCACTTTTGTTGTAAATAAGAATAGAATATGTTTATATGTTTATATGCAGTCTACATTAATGTGGATGCTACCATGATTAATCCTAATAGTGAAGACATCAAAACTATGAAATAACACATATGGAAACATGTAGTAACCCAAAAAGTGTTAAACAAATCAAAATAAAATATTGGCAATATCTCAACTAGTTTCACCTGGAATGCTTTTCCAACACTCTTGAAGTAGTTCCCACATATGCTCAGCACTTGTTGGCTGCTTTTCCTTCACTCTGGGGTCCAACTCCTCCCAAACCATCTCAATTGGGTTGAGGTCAGGTGATTGTGGAGGCCAGGTCATCTGATGCAGCACTCCATCACTCTCCTTCTTGGTCAAATAGCCCTTACACAGCCTGGAGGTGTGTTGGGTCATTGTCCTGTTGAAAAACAAATGATAGTCCCACTAAGCGCAAACCAGATGGGATGGCGTGTCACTGCAGAATGGTGTGGTAGCCATGCTGGTTAAGGTGTGCCTTTAATTCTAGGTAAATCACTGACAGTATCAGCAGCAAAGCACCCACACAACATCACACCTCCTCCTCCATGCTTCACGTTGGGAACATGCAGAGATCATCCATTCACCTAAACTGCGTCTCAAAGACACAGCGGTTGGAACCAAAAATCTCAAGATTGGACTCATCAGACTAAAGGACATATTTCCACCAGTCTAATGTCCATTGTGTTTCTTGGCCCAAGCAAGTCTCTTCTTATTATTGGTGTCCTTTAGTAGTGGTTTCTTTGCAGCAGTTAGACCATGAAGGCCTGATTCATGCAGTCTCCTCTGAACAGTTGATGTTGATGTGTCTGTTACTTAAACTCTGTGAAGCATTTATTTGGGCTGCAATTTCTGAGGCTGGTAACTGTAATGAACTTATCCTCTGCAGCAGAGGTAACTCTGGGTCTTCCATTCCTGTGGCGTTCCTCATGAGTACCATTTTAATTTTAGGGCTTGATGGTTTTTGCGACTGCACTATTTTCTATGATATTTTCCATGTTGACTGATCTTCATGTCTTAAAGTAATGATTGGCCTGTCATTTATCTTTGCTTATTTGTGCAGTTCATGCCATAATATGGACTTGGTCTTTTATCAAATAGGGCTATCTTCTGTATACCACCCCTACCTTGTCACAACACAACTTATTGGCTGAAACGCAATAAGAAGGAAATAAATTTCACAAATTAACTTTTAACACGACACACCTGTTAATTGAAATGCTATCCAGGTGGCTACCTCATCAAATCAAATGGTATTGGTCACATACACATGGTTAGCAGATGTTATTGCTAGTGTAGCAAAATGCTTGTGCTTCTAGTTCCGACAGTACAGTAATATCTAACAATTCCACAACAACTACCTAATACACACAAATCTATGTAAAGGAATGGAATTAGAAAATATAAATATATGCATTACCAGAGCGGCATATGCTAAGATCCAATGGATAGTATAGAATACAGTATTATACAAATGAGATGAATAATGCAAGATATGTAAACATTATTAAAGTGACTAGTGTTCCATTTATTAAAGTGGCCAAAGTCTTTATGTAGGCAGCAGCCTCTCTGTGCTAGTGATGTCTGATCGCCTTGAGATAGAAGCTGTTTTTCAGTCTCTGTCCCAGCTTTGATGCAGCTGTACTGACCTCGCCTTCTGGATGATTGCAGGGTGAGCAGACAGTGGCTCGGGTGGTTGTTGTCCTTGATGATCTTTTTGGCTTTCCTGTGACATCGGGTGCTGTCGTGATCTGGAGGGCAGGTAGTTTGCCCCCGGTGATGCGTTGTGCAGACCGCACCACCCTCTGGATAGCCCTGCGGTTGTGGGCAGTGCAGTTGCCTTACCAAGCTGTGATGCAGCCCAACAGGATGCTCTCAATTTTGCATCTGTAAAATTTTGTGAAGGTTTTAGGTGACAAATTCTTCAGCCTCCTGAGGTTGAAGAGACACTGTTGCACCTTCTTCACCACACTGTCTATGTTGGTGGACCATTTCAGTTTGTGGGTGATATCTACGCTGAGGAACTTAAAACTTTCCACCTTCTCCACTGCTGTCCCGTCGATGTGGATAGGGGGGTGCTCCCTCTGCTGTTTCCTAAAGTCCACAATCATCACCTTTGTTTTGTTGACATTGAATGGGAGGTTATTTTCCTGACACCACACTCCGAGAGCCCTCACCTCCTCCCTGTAGGCTGTCTCGTCGTTGTTGGTAATCAAGCCTACTACTGTTGTGTCATCTGCAACTTGATGATTGAGTTGGAGGCGTGGATGGCCACGCAGTAATGGGTCAACAGGGAGTACAGGAGGGGGCTGAGCACGCACCCTTGTGTTGAGGATCAGCGTTGTGGAGATGTTGTTTCCTACCTTCACCAACTGGGGGCGGCCTGTCAGATGGTCCAGGACCCAGTTGCACAGGGCGGTGTTCAGACCCAGGGCCTCAAGCTTAATGATGAGCTTGGAGGGAACTATGTTGTTGAATGCTAAGCTATAGTCAATGAACAGCATTCTTACATAGGTATTCCTCTTGTCCAGATGGGATAGTTCAGTGTGATGGTGATTGCATCGTCTGTGGACCTATTGGGGCGGTAAGCAAATTGAAGTGGGTCTAGGGTGACAGGTGGAGGTGATGTGATCCTTGACTAGTCTCTCAAAGCACTTCATGATGACAAAATTGAGTGCTACCGGGCAATAGTCATTTAGTTCAGTTACCTTTGCATTCTTGGCTACAGGAACAATGGTGGCCATCTTGAAGCATGTGTGGACAGCAGACTGGGATAGGGAGAGATTGATTATGTCCGTAAACACACCAGCCAGCTGGTCTGCGCATGCACTGAGGACGCGGCCAAGGTTGCCGTCTGGGCTGGTAGCCTTGCGAGGGTTAACACGTTTAAATGTCTTACTCACTTCGGCCATGGAGAAGGAGAGCCCGCAGTCCTTGGTAGCGGGCCACGGGTATTATCCTCAAAGTGGGCAAAGAAGGTGTTTAGTTTGTCTGGAACCAAGATATCCGTGTCTGCAACGTGACTGGTTTTACCTTTGTAATCCGTGATTGTCTGTAGACCCTGCCACATGCGTCTCGTGTCTGAGCCGTTGACTTGCGACTCCACTTTGTCTCTATACTGACATTTTGCTTGTTTGATTGCCTTACGGAGTGAATGACTACTCTGTTTGTATTCTTCCGTATTCCCAGACGCCTTGCCATGGTTAAATGTGGTGGTATGCACTTTCGGTGTCGCCATCTAGCCATGGTTTCTAGTTAGGGTAGGTTTTAATAGTCACAGTGGGTACAACATTTCCTAAAACACTTCCTTATAAACTCAATCACCGAATCAGCGTTTACGTTGATATTATTCTCTTCCCGGAACAAATCCCAGTCGACGTGATCAAAACAATCTTGAAGCGTGGATACCGATTGGTCAGACCAGCATTGAATAGTCCTTAGCACAGGTACTTCCTGTTTGATTTTCTGTCTATAGGAAGGGAGGAGCAAAATGGAGTCGTGGTCAGATTTGGCAAAAGTGGGGCGGGGGAGGGCCTTGTATCCATCGTGGAAGTTAGAGTAACGATGGTCCAGTGTTTTTCCAGCGCGAGTGTTACATTTGATATGCTGATAGAATTTAGGTAGCCTTTTATCAAATTTGCTTTGTTAAAATCCCCAGTTACAATAAATGCAGCCTCAGGATATAATGTTTCCAGTTTGCATAAAATCCAGTGAACTTTGATGGCCGTTGTGGTATCTTCTTGAGGGGGATATACACGGTTGTGACAAGAACCGAAGAGAATTCTCTTGGGAGATAATAGATTGTGAGGAATTCTAGGTCAGGTAAACAGAAGGACTTGAGTGGCTGTGTGTTGTTACAATTACACCACGAGTCTTTAATCATGAAACATACACCCTCGCCCTACTTCTTCCCGAAGAGATGTTTATTCCTGTCGGCGTGATCCACTGATAAAATCCAGGTGGCTGTACCGACTCCGACAGCATATCCCGAGAGAGCCATGTTTCCATGAAACAGAGTATGTTAATCCCTGATGTCTCTCTGGAAAGCAACCCTTGCCCTGATTTCGTCAACTTTGTTATCTAGGGACCGGACATTAGCGAGTAATATACTCAGAAGCAGTGGGTGGTGTGCACGCCTCCGAAGTCTGACTAGAAGACCGCTCTGACTCCCTCTTCTCCGGCGGCGATGTTTTCGGTCAGCCTCTGGAATCAGAATCAGTTAAAATGTACTGGGTGGTGCGGACAAAGTATCCGCTTCGGGAAAGTCGTATTCCTGGTCGTAGTGCTGGTTGTGCTGGTAAGTTGACGTTGCTCTGATATCCAATAGTTCTTCCCGGCTGTATGTAATAACACTTAACATTTTCTGGGCTAACAATTTAAGAAATAATACATTAAAAAAAACGAAATACTGCAAAGTTTCCTAATGACTAGAAGCGAGGCAACCCACCCTCTCTTTTACTGGGTACGAAAATGCCAAGAATGTGCGAAGCTGTCATCTAGGGTGGCTACTTTGAAGAATCTCAAATAGGAAATATATTTTTATTTGTTTAACACATTTTTTTGTTTTACTACACAATTCCATATGTGTTATTTCATAGTGTTGATGTCTTCACTATTATTCTACAATGTAGAAAATAGTAAAAATAAAGAAAAACCCTTGAATGAGTAGGTATGTCCAAACTTTCGACCTCGTACTGTATATTAAACAACTGTTCTGCAACATATGCTTAAACAATTGAAGCATTTCCTGTGCCAGACCTAAGAGATAATGTTTGCTTTTGTAAAAGTTGTTTATGAATGTTCATGCATTCTCTAAATCTAGAATAATTGTAAAAATGAAATGCATCTTATGCAACTAAATACAGTTAGTTGCAAATGAAGACAAATATTTGCGAGAAAATTGTTGTTTGTCCCATTTTTCAAGAATTCCTAAGCTCTAAAACAGCAGCATTTTCTCTAAGCCTCATTGCAAAATGTGTAAAATAGCATGAGATTAGCTATAATAATACTGCCTTGCTTGGCCCTGCGACACTGAGCTATGCCACTGATTATAGGAACACTTATTTCATTACATGCATCAACCAGCTATGAGGAGCTGGCTCTCACTGAGCAACAGGTGATCCCATTCCGCTGAACTCTGAATGCCGGGGCTCTCATCAAGTGTTTGATTTTGATTGCATTTACATTGATGTCAGAGTGATTAGAGGGACAACAGACCCCTGAGTACGTTTGGTAGGATACTAATGACTATTAGCAGCATCTGAATGATTAGAGGGACAACAGGGCCCTGAGTACGTTTGGTAGGATACTAATGACTATTAGCAGCATCAGAATGATTAGAGGGACAACAGGGCCCTGAGTACGTTTGGTAGGATACTAATGACTATTAGCAGCATCAGAATGATTAGAGGGACAACAGACCCCTGAGTACGTTTGGTAGGATACTAATGACTATTAGCAGCATCAGAATGATTAGAGGGACAACAGGGCCCTGAGTACGTTTGGTAGGATACTAATGACTATTAGCAGCATCAGAATGATTAGAGGGACAACAGACCCCTGAGTACGTTTGGTAGGATACTAATGACTATTAGCAGCATCTGAATGATTAGAGGGACAACAGAGCCCTGAGTACGTTTGGTAGGATACTAATGACCATCAGCAGCATCAGAGTGATTAGAGGGACAACAGAGCCCTGAGTACGTTTGGTAGGATACTAATGACTATTAGCAGCATCAGAGTATAGTCTTGGAGAAGCCTAGTTACTGTGTCTCAACGGTCACTTGAGTGCCGGTGTGGCGGTAATACGATCAACGTAACAAGTCTAGTCACAATTCATCCTCTAGCACAGCTTGCAGCAAACAAACACAGAGTTCCCTGTAAACCAGTTCCCTGTAAACCTGTTCCCTGTAAACCAATTACCTGTAAACCAGTTCCCTGTAAACCTGTTCCCTGTAAACCAATTACCTGTAAACCTGTTCCCTGTAAACCAGTTCCCTGTAAACCAGTTCCCTGTAAACCAGTTCCCTGTAAACCCCCTCTCTCTCTCTCTCTCTCTCTCTCTCTCTCTCTCTCTCTCTCTCTCTCTCTCTCTCTCTCTCTCTCTCTCTCTCTCTCTCTCTGTCTCTCTCTCTCTCTCTGTCTCTCTCTAACTCTCTCTCTCTCTCTAGTCTCTCTCTCTCTCTCTAGTCTCTCTCTCTCTCTCTAGTCTCTCTCTCTCTCTCTCTAGTCTCTGTCTCTCTCTAGTCTCTGTCTCTCTGTCTCTCTCTCTCTCTCTCTCTCTCTCTCTCTCTCTCTCTTTCTCTGTCTCTGTCTCTCTCTTATGTCTCAGTAGTCTGAAATTGTGTTTTTGTTCTTTACACTAGGATTCCCTGTAAATCCCTGTCAGGATTGACTGACTTTCATGTCTTAAAGTAATGATGGACTGTCATTTATCTTTGCTTATTTGAGCTGTTCTTGCCATAATATGGACTTGATATTTTACCAAATAGGGCTATATCTGTATACCACCCCTATGTTGTCACAACACAACTGATTGGCTCAAAAGCATTAAGAAGCAAAGAAATTCCACAAATGAACTTTTAACAATGCACACCTGTTAATTGAGATGCATTCCAGGTGACGACCTCATGAAGCTGGTTGATAGAATGCCAAGAGTGTGCAAAGCTGTTATCAAGGCAAAAATATAAAACACTTTTTTGGTTACTACATGATTCCACGTGGTATTTCGTAGTTTTGATGTCTTCACTATAATTCTACAATGTTGGGGGAAAAAAAGTTTTAAAAAATTAAGAAAAACCCTTGAATCAGTAGGTTGTGTCCAAACGTTTCACCGTAGTGATAAAGCAGTGATTCCAAGAGGTTCGGCGGGGTGGTGGACTCAGTCAGGCTTTCAACTTGCTCTGGAAATGTGTGTAATGGTAGAATGCACAAGTTGCATGAACAGTTGTCCTCGTCATGTCAGACCTTATGTTCCCCCGATGATGGAGGGTTTGGGAACCACCACTGTTATGGATAATAAGAGACTGAACAGGCAGGGAGAAGGAGAGCCAGCCTCACTCTCTCTCTCTCTCTCTCTCTCTCTCTCTCTCTCTCTCTCTCTCTCTCTCTCTCTCTCTCTCTCTCTCTGTCTCTCTCTCTCTCTGTCTCTCTCTCTCTGTCTCTCTCTCTCTCTGTCTCTCTCTCTCTGTCTCTCTCTCTGTGTCTCTCTCTGTCTCTCTCTCTCTCTCTCTCTCTCTCTCTGTGTCTCTCTCTCTGTCTCTGTCTCTCTCTCTCTCTCTCTCTCTGTCTCTCTCTCTCTGTCTGTCTCTCTGTCTCTGTCTCTCTCTCTCTCTGTCTCTCTCTCTCTGTCTCTCTGTCTCTCTCTCTCTCTCTCTCTGTGTCTGTCTCTCTCTCTCTCTCTCTCTCTCTCTCTCATATAGGTTTGGGAACCACCACTGTTATGGATAATAAGAGACTGAACAGGCAGGGAGAAGAAGAGAGCCAGCCTCACTCTCCTTTTCTCTCCTCCTTCCTGCGTTAGTGATGGCAGAACAAAAACACAATCAAGTTACTCGATATTATTTTGAACGATATATTGTATCGTTTTGACATTATCGAAAATATTTGTATTTATTTTTTGCGCTAGTTGGCTGAATCTCCAAAACCAAAAATGTCCTTCATAGCTTGTTCTCCGTCTTCCTTTAAAATAGGGAGCGAATTTGTTTTCTGCACTTTTTATTTGTTTTCTCATGGCTCTATCTCTCTCTCTCGTCCCTCTGCAGCAGACACATGGTGAGCAATATGTTTGGAACATCGAATCGCAATAATATCACTGTATTGAATCTCAAAAATGTATAATCGTGAGAAACGCAATATATATACGTATCGTATCGCCACCTAAGTGTCTTGATATCGCATCGTGAGGTCCCTGGTAATTCAATACATATCGTATCGCCACCTAAGTATGGTGATAATATGTCATCGGGAGGTCCCTGGTAATTCAATACATATCGTAGATTGTTTTCGCCAGCTTCTTTGTAAGGCAGGTTTTACACATACAGCCACACAACACCTGTCCAGGTAAAAGGTTAAACCTGTTTAATGCTGTCAGGCTTTGGCAGCATTCTTGATATACAACATCCAAAACAGACAGAGTAAACACTTGTCCACCAGTGGAAGGTCTACCAAGCTCAATCCTCATTGAAATCATATTTTCCTTTCTTCTTTAAAACCTCCTTCTCCACCGTACACTCTGTCTCTCCAATAACCTCGTACTCCTTCACCTGACAGGGAAGAAACCCTTGTCGGGCCTTCCATAGTGGTGCAGTGGTCTAAGGCACTGCATCGCACTTGCTAGCTAGAGATTCTGAGTTTGAGTCCAGGCTCTGTCCAGAGCCGGCAGCGACTGGGAGACCCATGGGACGGTGCACAATTGGCCCAGCGTCGTCCGGGTTAGGGGAGGGTTTGACTGGCCGGGATGTCCTTGTCCCATCGCGCTCTAGCGACTCCTGTGGTGGGCCGGGAGCAGTGCACGCTGACACGGTCGCCAGGTGTACGGTGTTTCCTCCGACACATTGGTGTGGCTGGTTAAGTGGGCACTGTGTCAAGAAGCAGTGCGGCTTGGTTGGGTTGTGTTTCGGAGGACGCACGGCTCTCGACCGTCGCCTCTCCCGAGTCTGTATGGGAATTGCAGAGATGGGACAAGACTGTAACTACCAATTGGATGCCATGCAATTATGGAGAAAAAGGGATAAAAGTTTTAAAAAACGAACAAAAAAAAACATACATGAAACCCGTGGCGTGGTTAAATAGAGAAACTGATTGGTTTCACCTGTCTGCAGTTTGGCTCTGATTACAACTGGAGACAGGTGTGGCTGTTCTGATGCAGTCTGGAGGTTTCCGCTGTGCTGTCCGTAGTCCTGGCTCTGGGAATACTTCACATTGCTGTCCATAGTCCTGGCTCTGGGGATACTTCACATTGCTGTCCATAGTCCTGGCTCTGGGGATACTTCACATTGCTGTCCATAGTCCTGGCTCTGGGAATACTTCACATTGCTGTCCATAGTCCTGGCTCTGGGGAATACTTCACATTGCTGTCCATAGTCCTGGCTCTGGGAATACTTCACATTGCTGTCCATAGTCCTGGCTCTGGGGAATACTTCACATTGCTGTCCATAGTCCTGGCTCTGGGGAATACTTCACATTGCTGTCCATAGTCCTGGCTCTGGGAATACTTCACATTGCTGTCCATGGTCCTGGCTCTGGGAAATACTTCACATTGCTGTCCGTAGTCCTGGCTCTGGGAATACTTCACATTGCTGTCCATAGTCCTGGCTCTGGGAATACTTCACATTGCTGTCCATAGTCCTGGCTCTGGGGAATACTTCACATTGCTGTCCATAGTCCTGGCTCTGGGGAATACTTCACATTGCTGTCCGTAGTCCTGGCTCTGGGAATACTTCACATTGCTGTCCATAGTCCTGGCTCTGGGAATACTTCACATTGCTGTCCATAGTCCTTGCTCTGGGGAATACTTCACATTGCTGTCCGTAGTCCTGGCTCTGGGAATACTTCACATTGCTGTCCATAGTCCTGGCTCTGGGGAATACTTCACATTGCTGTCCATAGTCCTGGCTCTGGGGAATACTTCACATTGCTGTCCATAGTCCTGGCTCTGGGAATACTTCACATTGCTGTCCATGGTCCTGGCTCTGGGGAATAGTTCACATTGCTGTCCATAGTCCTGGCTCTGGGGAATACTTCACATTGCTGTCCATGGACCTGGCTCTGGGGAATACTTCACATTGCTGTCCATGGTCCTGGCTCTGGGGAATACTTCACATTGCTGTCCATGGTCCTGGCTCTGGGGAATACTTCACATTGCTGTCCATAGTCCTGGCTCTGGGCAATACTTCACATTGCTGTCCGTGGTCCTGGCTCTGGGGAATACTTCACATTGCTGTCCGTGGTCCTGGCTCTGGGGAATACTTTACATTGCTGTCCATGGTCCTGGCTCTGGGGAATACTTCACATTGCTGTCCATGGTCCTGGCTCTGGGAATACTTCACATTGCTGTCCATGGTCCTGCCTCTGGGAATACTTCACATTGCTGTCCGTGGTCCTGGCTCTGGGAATACTTCACATTGCTGTCCATAGTCCTGGCTCTGGGGAATACTTCACATTGCTGTCCGTGGTCATGGCTCTGGGAATACTTCACATTGCTGTCCATAGTCCTGGCTCTGGGGAATACTTCACATTGCTGTCCATAGTCCTGGCTCTGGGAATACTTCACATTGCTGTCCATAGTCCTGGCTCTGGGAATACTTCACATTGCTGTACATAGTCCTGGCAGCTTAAAAACAAAGGCACATAACGTCCTTCCACAACACAACCCCTGAAACCGCTACAATATCGTATCGCCACCTAAGTATGGTGATATGTCATCGTGAGGTCCCTGGTAATTCAATACATATCGTATCGCCACCTAAGTATGGTGATAATATGTCATCGTGAGGTCCCTGGTAATTCAATACATATCATGTGGCTTTGTGAGGTCCCTGGTAATTCCCAGCCCTGCCCTGCGAGTCATCGTGTACAGTCAGTCGGGTGGTTCACCAGCACACTGACTCTTTCTTTTTGTTTTCTCTCTCTTTCTGACTCTTTTTCCACTCCCTGTCATTCACTGTCCCCTGTATTTCCCACGCCGTCTCCCCTTCCTCTGTCCGTTTCGCTCAGCTTCTCTTTCTCTGCCATCTCTCTCCGTCTGTCTGTGTCCGTCGTTGTTTCTCTCTTTCTTTAGTGTCTTGGCTTAAAGACACGGCTAACCAAACCCTATCCACCTACACCTGCGTTATCTCTGGCTAGCGAGCATTTAAATAGCACTCCATATTTACAAAGCCTCACAGCTCTTTATTAAGTCTTACACTGCAGCTTTTTCTCTCCCACGTGGAGGCGAGGGCTCAAGGTCTTCAGACTGCCATACCCCCCCCACACACACACACCCACCTCCTCCATGCGTAGCCCAGCCGCGTTGTGCTGCGTTGGCTCGATGGATGGCTTTTCCTTACTGAAGGGGAGGAGACAGAGAGACCGGGAGAGAGAGATAGTTACCCCTCCCTCGTCTCTCCGTCTCTCTCTCTCTATCTCTCTCTCTCCCTCCCTCCCTCCCTCCCCCCCTCCCTCCCTCCCTCCCTCCCTCCCTCCCTCCCCCCCAGTATCGAGTGCCATCTGTTTCTGTGTTCATACAAGGATGCTTGTTGTTTAAACACCTGCTTTACTAACTTAATGAATCCTGAGGCTTGCATGAAGGACAATAAAGGAGCGTTGGTTGGGGAATTAGTTTGTTTTTATGGGAGGCTGCTGTGGATTTTTCATGTGGTTTATTTGAGTTCAGTTCTTACTCAGCACTTTAAGTGAAAATAATAGTCGTCGGAAAATAAGACCAACCCAGGTGTAAGTCAGAACAGATGATAAGACCACAACCCAGTTGAAAGTCAGAACAGATGATAAGACCACAACCCAGTTGAAAGTCAGAACAGATGATAAGACCACAACCCAGTTGAAAGTCAGAACAGATGATAAGACCACAACCCAGTTGAAAGTCAGAACAGATGATAAGACCACAACCCAGTTGAAAGTCAGAACAGATGATAAGACCACAACCCAGTTGAAAGTCAGAACAGATGATAAGACCACAACCCAGTTGAAAGTCAGAACAGATGATAAGACCACAACCCAGTTGAAAGTCAGAACAGATGTTCGCACATGTGTTCGATATGTTTATTTCAAGTCATGTCATGCTTATGTATGTGTTGTAAAAGACATGGGCTCCCAGGCAGAGCTTACTGTAAGGCGTCACTGGTAAAAATGGGGCTGGACTGTTGATGTTGAGGGTCTTTTAGTGGATCAAGGAATCCTCAAGAACACCTCTCTCTTCCAATAGAGAGAATAAAAGAGAAGAGATTTGGAGACAAGAAAAATACTGTGTGGAAATTTATTTTCATTTTTGTACATTTTTATCCTCTCAATTTGGAGTAAAATACAGGTTTTCCCTCGAGATGTAGTTTTGTTTTGTGTGGGGAGAGGCAGGCACAAAAGGCACCCACAGCTACGCCACATGGCTGCCGACTCAAAACATTTGTTGTGACAAATATCGTTTGGGCTGTGGGTCAAAGCTAGGCCTGGTAATGGTAGATTAAACACTGGATAGGAGGATACACTATTTAGACATTATACACCGTGTTTTCTCTGTTTTCTAGTACGTAGACATTATACACAGTGTTTTCTCTGTTTTCTAGTACATAGACATTATACACAGTGTTTTCTCTGTTTTCTAGTACGTAGACATTATACACAGTGTTTTCTAGTACATAGACATTATACACAGTGTTTTCTCTGTTTTCTAGTACGTAGACATTATACACAGTGTTTTCTAGTACGTAGACATTATACACAGTGTTTTCTCTGTTTTCTAGTACATAGACATTATACACAGTGTTTTCTCTGTTTTCTAGTACATAGACATTATACACAGTGTTTTCTAGTACATAGACATTATACACAGTGTTTTCTCTGTTTTCTAGTACATAGACATTATACACAGTGTTTTCTAGTACATAGACATTATACACAGTGTTTTCTAGTACATAGACATTATACACAGTGTTTTCTAGTACATAGACATTATACACAGTGTTTTCTAGTACATAGACATTATATACAGTGTTTTCTCTGTTTTCTAGTACATAGACATTATACACAGTGTTTTCTAGTACATAGACATTATACACAGTGTTTTCTAGTACATAGACATTATACACAGTGTTTTCTCTGTTTTCTAGTACATAGACATTATACACAGTGTTTTCTAGTACATAGACATTATACACAGTGTTTTCTCTGTTTTCTAGTACATAGACATTATACACAGTGTTTTCTCTGTTTTCTAGTACATAGACATTATACACAGTATTTTCTCTGTTTTCTAGTACATAGACATTATACACAGTGTTTTCTAGTACATAAACATTATACACAGTGTTTTCTCTGTTTTCTAGTACATAGACATTATACACAGTGTTTTCTCTGTTTTCTAGTACATAGACATTATACACAGTATTTTCTCTGTTTTCTAGTACATAGACATTATACACAGTGTTTTCTAGTACATAGACATTATATACAGTGTTTTCTCTGTTTTCTAGTACATAGACATTATACACAGTGTTTTCTAGTACATAAACATTATACACAGTGTTTTCTAGTACATAGACATTATACACAGTGTTTTCTCTGTTTTCTAGTACATAGACATTATACACAGTATTTTCTAGTACATAGACATTATACACAGTGTTTTCTCTGTTTTCTAGTACATAGACATTATACACAGTATTTTCTAGTACATAGACATTATACACAGTGTTTTCTCTGTTTTCTAGTACATAGACATTATACACAGTGTTTTCTCTGTTTTCTAGTACATAGACATTATACACAGTGTTTTCTCTGTTTTCTAGTACATAGACATTATACACAGTGTTTTCTAGTACATAGACATTATACACAGTGTTTTCTCTGTTTTCTAGTACATAGACATTATACACAGTGTTTTCTCTGTTTTCTAGTACATAGACATTATACACAGTATTTTCTAGTACATAGACATTATACACAGTGTTTTCTCTGTTTTCTAGTACATAGACATTATACACAGTGTTTTCTAGTACATAGACATTATACACAGTGTTTTCCAGTACATAGACATTATACACAGTGTTTTCTAGTACATAGACATTATACACAGTGTTTTCTCTGTTTTCTAGTACATAGACATTATACACAGTGTTTTCTAGTACATAGACATTATACACAGTGTTTTCCAGTACATAGACATTATACACAGTGTTTTCTAGTACATAGACATTATACACAGTGTTTTCTCTGTTTTCTAGTACATAGACATTATACACAGTGTTTTGTAGTACATAGACATTATACACAGTATTTTCTAGTACATAGACATTATACACAGTGTTTTCTCTGTTTTCTAGTACATAGACATTATACACAGTGTTTTCTAGTACATAAACATTATACACAGTGTTTTCTATTACATAGACATTATACACAGTGTTTTCTCTGTTTTCTAGTACATAGACATTATACACAGTGTTTTCTAGTACATAGACATTATACACAGTGTTTTCCAGTACATAGACATTATACACAGTGTTTTCTAGTACATAGACATTATACACAGTGTTTTCTCTGTTTTCTAGTACATAGACATTATACACAGTGTTTTCTAGTACATAGACATCATACACAGTGTTTTCTCTGTTTTCTAGTACATAGACATTATACACAGTGTTTTCTCTGTTTTCTAGTACATAGACATTATACACAGTGTTTTCTCTGTTTTCTAGTACATAGACATTATACACAGTGTTTTCTAGTACATAGACATTATACACAGTGTTTTCTAGTACATATACATTATACACAGTGTTTTCTAGTACATAGACATTATACACAGTGTTTTCTAGTACATAGACATTATATACAGTGTTTTCTCTGTTTTCTAGTACATAGACATTATACACAGTGTTTTCTAGTACATAGACATTATACACAGTATTTTCTAGTACATAGACATTATACACAGTATTTTCTAGTACATAGACATTATACACAGTGTTTTCTAGTACTTAGACATTATACACAGTGTTTTCTCTGTTTTCTAGTACATAGACATTATACACAGTGTTTTCTAGTACATAGACATTATACACAGTGTTTTCTAGTACATAGACATTATACACAGTGTTTTCTAGTACATAGACATTATACACAGTGTTTTCTAGTACATAGACATTATATACAGTGTTTTCTCTGTTTTCTAGTACATAGACATTATACACAGTGTTTTCTAGTACATAGACATTATACACAGTGTTTTCTCTGTTTTCTAGTACATAGACATTATACACAGTGTTTTCTAGTACGTAGACATTATACACAGTATTTTCTCTGTTTTCTAGTACATAGACATTATACACAGTGTTTTCTCTGTTTTCTAGTACATAGACATTATACACAGTGTTTTCTAGTACATAGACATTATATACAGTGTTTTCTCTGTTTTCTAGTACATAGACATTATACACAGTGTTTTCTAGTACATAAACATTATACACAGTGTTTTCTATTACATAGACATTATACACAGTGTTTTCTCTGTTTTCTAGTACATAGACATTATACACAGTGTTTTCTAGTACATAGACATTATACACAGTGTTTTCTCTGTTTTCTAGTACATAGACATTATACACAGTGTTTTCTAGTACATAGACATTATACACAGTGTTTTCCAGTACATAGACATTATACACAGTGTTTTCTAGTACATAGACATTATACACAGTGTTTTCTCTGTTTTCTAGTACATAGACATTATACACAGTGTTTTGTAGTACATAGACATTATACACAGTATTTTCTAGTACATAGACATTATACACAGTGTTTTCTCTGTTTTCTAGTACATAGACATTATACACAGTATTTTCTAGTACATAGACATTATACACAGTGTTTTCTAGTACATAGACATTATATACAGTGTTTTCTAGTACATAGACATTATACACAGTGTTTTCTCTGTTTTCTAGTACATAGACATTATACACAGTGTTTTATAGTACATAGACATTATATACAGTGTTTTCTCTGTTTTCTAGTACATAGACATTATACACAGTGTTTTCTAGTACATAGACATTATACACAGTGTTTTCTAGTACGTAGACATTATACACAGTGTTTTCTCTGTTTTCTATTACATAGACATTATACACAGTATTTTCTAGTACATAGACATTATACACAGTGTTTTCTAGTACATAGACATTATACACAGTGTTTTCTCTGTTTTCTAGTACATAGACATTATACACAGTGTTTTCTAGTACATAGACATTATACACAGTGTTTTCTAGTACATAGACATTATACACAGTGTTTTCTCTGTTTTCTAGTACATAGACATTATACACAGTGTTTTCTAGTACATAGACATTATACACAGTGTTTTCTCTGTTTTCTAGTACATAGACATTATACACAGTGTTTTCTAGTACATAGACATTATATACAGTGTTTTCTCTGTTTTCTAGTACATAGACATTATACACAGTGTTTTCTAGTACATAGACATTATACACAGTGTTTTCTCTGTTTTCTTGTACATAGACATTATACACAGTGTTTTCTAGTACATAGACATTATACACAGTGTTTTCTCTGTTTTCTAGTACTTAGACATTATACACATTGTTTTCTAGTACATAGACATTATACACAGTGTTTTCTAGTACATAGACATTATACACAGTGTTTTCTAGTACATAGACATTATACACAGTGTTTTCTCTGTTTTCTAGTACATAGACATTATACACAGTGTTTTCTAGTACATAGACATTATACACAGTGTTTTCTCTGTTTTCTTGTACATAGACATTATACACAGTGTTTTCTAGTACATAGACATTATACACAGTGTTTTCTCTGTTTTCTAGTACTTAGACATTATACACAGTGTTTTCTAGTACATATACATTATATACAGTGTTTTCTCTGTTTTCTAGTACATAGACATTATACACAGTATTTTCTCTGTTTTCTAGTACGTAGACATTATACACAGTGTTTTCTCTGTTTTCTAGTACATAGACATTATATACAGTGTTTTCTCTGTTTTCTAGTACATAGACATTATACACAGTATTTCTCTGTTTTCTAGTACGTAGACATTATACACAGTGTTTTCTAGTACATAGACATTATACACAGTATTTTCTCTGTTTTCTAGTACATAGACATTATACACAGTATTTTCTAGTACATAGACATTATACACAGTGTTTTGTAGTACATAGACATTATACACAGTATTTTCTAGTACATAGACATTATACACAGTATTTTCTAGTACATAGACATTATACACAGTGTTTTCTCTGTTTTCTAGTACATAGACATTATACACAGTGTTTTCTAGTACATAGACATTATACACAGTGTTTTCTCTGTTTTCTAGTACATAGACATTATACACAGTATTTTCTCTGTTTTCTAGTACATAGACATTATACACAGTGTTTTCTCTGTTTTCTAGTACATAGACATTATACACAGTATTTTCTAGTACATAGACTTTATGCACAGTGTTTTCTAGTACATAGACATTATACACAGTGTTTTCTCTGTTTTCTATTACATAGACATTATACACAGTGTTTTCTAGTACATAGACATTATACACAGTGTTTTCTAGTACATAGACATTATACACAGTGTTTTCTCTGTTTTCTAGTACATAGACATTATACACAGTGTTTTCTAGTACATAGACATTATACACAGTGTTTTCTAGTACATAGACATTATACACAGTATTTTCTAGTACATAGACATTATACACAGTGTTTTCTAGTACATAGACATTATACACAGTGTTTTCTCTGTTTTCTAGTACATAGACATTATACACAGTGTTTTCTCTGTTTTATATTACATAGACATTATACACAGTGTTTTCTAGTACATAGACATTATACACAGTGTTTTCTAGTACATAGACATTATACACAGTGTTTTCTCTGTTTTCTAGTACATAGACATTATACACAGTGTTTTGTAGTACATAGACATTATACACAGTATTTTCTAGTACATAGACATTATACACAGTATTTTCTAGTACATAGACATTATACACAGTGTTTTCTAGTACATAGACATTATACACAGTGTTTTCTAGTACATAGACATTATACACAGTGTTTTCTCTGTTTTCTAGTACATAGACATTATACACAGTGTTTTCTAGTACATAGACATTATACACAGTGTTTTCTAGTACATAGACATTATACACAGTATTTTCTAGTACATAGACATTATACACAGTGTTTTCTAGTACATAGACATTATACACAGTGTTTTCTCTGTTTTCTAGTACATAGACATTATACACAGTGTTTTCTAGTACATAGACATTATACACAGTGTTTTCTCTGTTTTCTAGTACATAGACATTATACACAGTGTTTTGTAGTACATAGACATTATACACAGTATTTTCTAGTACATAGACATTATACACAGTATTTTCTAGTACATAGACATTATACACAGTGTTTTCTCTGTTTTCTAGTACATAAACATTATACACAGTGTTTTCTAGTACATAGACATTATACACAGTGTTTTCTCTGTTTTCTATTACATAGACATTATACACAGTGTTTTCTAGTACATAGACATTATACACAGTGTTTTCTAGTACATAGACATTATACACAGTGTTTTCTCTGTTTTCTATTACATAGACATTATACACAGTATTTTCTAGTACATAGACATTATACACAGTATTTTCTAGTACATAGACATTATACACAGTGTTTTCTAGTACATAGACATTATACACAGTATTTTCTCTGTTTTCTAGTACGTAGACATTATACACAGTGTTTTCTCTGTTTTCTAGTACATAGACATTATACACAGTGTTTTCTCTGTTTTCTAGTACATAGACATGATACACAGTGTTTTCTAGTACATAGACATTATACACAGTGTTTTCTAGTACATAGACATTATACACAGTGTTTTCTAGTACATAGACATTATACACAGTATTTTCTAGTACATAGACATTATACACAGTGTTTTCTAGTACATAGACATTATACACAGTATTTTCTCTGTTTTCTAGTACGTAGACATTATACACAGTGTTTTCTCTGTTTTCTAGTACATATACATTATATACAGTGTTTTCTCTGTTTTCTAGTACATAGACATTATACACAGTGTTTTCTCTGTTTTCTAGTACGTAGACATTATACACAGTGTTTTCTCTGTTTTCTAGTACATAGACATTATATACAGTGTTTTCTCTGTTTTCTAGTACATAGACATTATACACAGTATTTTCTCTGTTTTCTAGTACGTAGACATTATACACAGTGTTTTCTCTGTTTTCTAGTACATAGACATTATACACAGTATTTTCTCTGTTTTCTAGTACGTAGACATTATACACAGTGTTTTCTAGTACATAGACATTATACACAGTATTTTCTCTGTTTTCTAGTACATAGACATTATACACAGTATTTTCTAGTACATAGACATTATACACAGTGTTTTGTAGTACATAGACATTATACACAGTTTTCTAGTACATAGACATTATACACAGTATTTTCTCTGTTTTCTAGTACATAGACATTATACACAGTGTTTTCTCTGTTTTCTAGTACATAGACATTATACACAGTATTTTCTAGTACATAGACATTATACACAGTGTTTTCTCTGTTTTCTAGTACATAGACATTATACACAGTGTTTTCTAGTACATAGACATTATACACAGTATTTTCTAGTACATAGACATTATACACAGTGTTTTCTCTGTTTTCTAGTACATAGACATTATACACAGTGTTTTCTCTGTTTTCTATTACATAGACATTATACACAGTGTTTTCTAGTACATAGACATTATACACAGTGTTTTCTCTGTTTTCTAGTACATAGACATTATACACAGTGTTTTCTCTGTTTTCTAGTACATAGACATTATACACAGTGTTTTCTCTGTTTTCTATTACATAGACATTATACACAGTGTTTTCTAGTACATAGACATTATACACAGTGTTTTCTCTGTTTTCTAGTACATAGACATTATACACAGTGTTTTCTCTGTTTTCTAGTTCATAGACATTATACACAGTGTTTTCTAGTACATAGACATTATACACAGTGTTTTCTAGTACATAGACATTATACACAGTATTTTCTAGTACATAGACATTATACACAGTGTTTTCTAGTACATAGACATTATACACAGTGTTTTCTCTGTTTTCTAGTACATAGACATTATACACAGTGTTTTCTCTGTTTTCTATTACATAGACATTATACACAGTGTTTTCTAGTACATAGACATTATACACAGTGTTTTCTAGTACATAGACATTATACACAGTGTTTTCTCTGTTTTCTAGTACATAGACATTATACACAGTGTTTTGTAGTACATAGACATTATACACAGTATTTTCTAGTACATAGACATTATACACAGTATTTTCTAGTACATAGACATTATACACAGTGTTTTCTAGTACATAGACATTATACACAGTGTTTTCTAGTACATAGACATTATACACAGTGTTTTCTCTGTTTTCTAGTACATAGACATTATACACAGTGTTTTCTAGTACATAGACATTATACACAGTGTTTTCTAGTACATAGACATTATACACAGTGTTTTCTAGTACATAGACATTATACACAGTATTTTCTAGTACATAGACATTATACACAGTGTTTTCTAGTACATAGACATTATACACAGTATTTTCTCTGTTTTCTAGTACGTAGACATTATACACAGTGTTTTCTCTGGTTTGTAGTACATAGACATTATACACAGTGTTTTCTAGTACATAGACATTATACACAGTATTTTCTCTGTTTTCTAGTACGTAGACATTATACACAGTGTTTTCTCTGTTTTCTAGTACATAGACATTATACACAGTGTTTTCTCTGTTTTCTAGTACATAGACATGATACACAGTGTTTTCTAGTACATAGACATTATACACAGTGTTTTCTAGTACATAGACATTATACACAGTGTTTTCTAGTACATAGACATTATACACAGTATTTTCTAGTACATAAACATTATACACAGTGTTTTCTAGTACATAGACATTATACACAGTATTTTCTCTGTTTTCTAGTACGTAGACATTATACACAGTGTTTTCTCTGTTTTCTAGTACATAGACATTATACACAGTGTTTTCTCTGTTTTCTAGTACATAGACATTATACACAGTGTTTTCTAGTACATAGACATTATACACAGTATTTTCTCTGTTTTCTAGTACATAGACATTATACACAGTGTTTTCTCTGTTTTCTAGTACATAGACATTATACACAGTATTTTCTCTGTTTTCTAGTACGTAGACATTATACACAGTGTTTTCTCTGTTTTCTAGTACATAGACATTATACACAGTGTTTTCTCTGTTTTCTAGTACATAGACATTATATACAGTGTTTTCTCTGTTTTCTAGTACATAGACATTATACACAGTATTTTCTCTGTTTTCTAGTACGTAGACATTATACACAGTGTTTTCTCTGTTTTCTAGTACATAGACATTATACACAGTATTTTCTCTGTTTTCTAGTACATAGACATTATACACAGTATTTTCTAGTACATAGACATTATACACAGTGTTTTGTAGTACATAGACATTATACACAGTTTTCTAGTACATAGACATTATACACAGTATTTTCTCTGTTTTCTAGTACATAGACATTATACACAGTGTTTTCTCTGTTTTCTAGTACATAGACATTATACACAGTATTTTCTAGTACATAGACATTATACACAGTGTTTTCTCTGTTTTCTAGTACATAGACATTATACACAGTGTTTTCTAGTACATAGACATTATACACAGTATTTTCTAGTACATAGACATTATACACAGTGTTTTCTCTGTTTTCTAGTACATAGACATTATACACAGTGTTTTCTAGTACATAGACATTATACACAGTGTTTTCTCTGTTTTCTAGTACATAGACATTATACACAGTGTTTTCTAGTACATAGACATTATACACAGTGTTTTCTCTGTTTTCTATTACATAGACATTATACACAGTGTTTTCTAGTACATAGACATTATACACAGTGTTTTCTCTGTTTTCTAGAACTGACATTATACACAGTGTTTTGTAGTACATAGACATTATACACAGTATTTTCTAGTACATAGACATTATACACAGTATTTTCTAGTACATAGACATTATACACAGTGTTTTCTAGTACATAGACATTATACACAGTGTTTTCTAGTACATAGACATTATACACAGTGTTTTCTCTGTTTTCTAGTACATAGACATTATACACAGTGTTTTCTAGTACATAGACATTATACACAGTGTTTTCTAGTACATAGACATTATACACAGTATTTTCTAGTACATAGACATTATACACAGTGTTTTCTAGTACATAGACATTATACACAGTGTTTTCTCTGTTTTCTAGTACATAGACATTATACACAGTGTTTTCTAGTACATAGACATTATACACAGTGTTTTCTAGTACATAGACATTATACACAGTGTTTTCTAGTACATAGACATTATACACAGTGTTTTCTCTGTTTTCTAGTACATAGACATTATACACAGTGTTTTGTAGTACATATACATTATACACAGTATTTTCTAGTACATAGACATTATACACAGTATTTTCTAGTACATAGACATTATACACAGTGTTTTCTCTGTTTTCTAGTACATAGACATTATACACAGTGTTTTCTCTGTTTTCTAGTACATAGACATTATACACAGTGTTTTCTAGTACATAGACATTATACACAGTGTTTTCTCTGTTTTCTAGTACATAGACATTATACACAGTGTTTTCTCTGTTTTCTAGTACATAGACATTATACACAGTGTTTTCTAGTACATAAACATTATACACAGTGTTTTCTCTGTTTTCTAGTACATAGACATTATACACAGTGTTTTCTCTGTTTTCTAGTACATAGACATTATACACAGTGTTTTCTAGTACATAGACATTATACACAGTATTTTCTAGTACATAGACATTATACACAGTATTTTCTAGTACATAGACATTATACACAGTATTTTCTAGTACATAGACATTATACACAGTGTTTTCTAGTACATAGACATTATACACAGTATTTTCTCTGTTTTCTAGTACGTAGACATTATACACAGTGTTTTCTAGTACATAGACATTATACACAGTATTTTCTAGTACATAGACATTATACACAGTATTTTCTAGTACATAGACATTATACACAGTGTTTTCTCTGTTTTCTAGTACATAGACATTATACACAGTGTTTTCTAGTACATAGACATTATACACAGTGTTTTCTCTGTTTTCTATTACATAGACATTATACACAGTGTTTTCTCTGTTTTCTAGTACATAGACATTATACACAGTATTTTCTCTGTTTTCTAGTACATAGACATTATACACAGTGTTTTCTAGTACATAGACATTATACACAGTGTTTTCTAGTACATAGACATTATACACAGTGTTTTCTCTGTTTTCTAGTACATAGACATTATACACAGTGTTTTCTCTGTTTTCTATTACATAGACATTATACACAGTGTTTTCTAGTACATAGACATTATACACAGTGTTTTCTAGTACATAGACATTATACACAGTGTTTTCTCTGTTTTCTAGTACATAGACATTATACACAGTGTTTTCTAGTACATAGACATTATACACAGTGTTTTCTAGTACATAGACATTATACACAGTATTTTCTAGTACATAGACATTATACACAGTGTTTTCTAGTACATAGACATTATACACAGTGTTTTCTCTGTTTTCTAGTACATAGACATTATACACAGTGTTTTCTCTGTTTTATATTACATAGACATTATACACAGTGTTTTCTAGTACATAGACATTATACACAGTGTTTTCTAGTACATAGACATTATACACAGTGTTTTCTCTGTTTTCTAGTACATAGACATTATACACAGTGTTTTGTAGTACATAGACATTATACACAGTATTTTCTAGTACATAGACATTATACACAGTATTTTCTAGTACATAGACATTATACACAGTGTTTTCTAGTACATAGACATTATACACAGTGTTTTCTAGTACATAGACATTATACACAGTGTTTTCTCTGTTTTCTAGTACATAGACATTATACACAGTGTTTTCTAGTACATAGACATTATACACAGTGTTTTCTAGTACATAGACATTATACACAGTATTTTCTAGTACATAGACATTATACACAGTGTTTTCTAGTACATAGACATTATACACAGTGTTTTCTAGTACATATACATTATACACAGTGTTTTCTCTGTTTTCTAGTACATAGACATTATACACAGTGTTTTCTAGTACATAGACATTATACACAGTGTTTTCTAGTACATAGACATTATACACAGTATTTTCTAGTACATAGACATTATACACAGTGTTTTCTAGTACATAGACATTATACACAGTGTTTTCTCTGTTTTCTATTACATAGACATTATACACAGTGTTTTCTAGTACATAGACATTATACACAGTGTTTTCTCTGTTTTCTAGTACATAGACATTATACACAGTGTTTTGTAGTACATAGACATTATACACAGTATTTTCTAGTACATAGACATTATACACAGTATTTTCTAGTACATAGACATTATACACAGTGTTTTCTCTGTTTTCTAGTACATAAACATTATACACAGTGTTTTCTAGTACATAGACATTATACACAGTGTTTTCTCTGTTTTCTAGTACATAGACATTATACACAGTGTTTTCTAGTACATAGACATTATACACAGTGTTTTCTAGTACATAGACATTATACACAGTGTTTTCTAGTACATAGACATTATACACAGTATTTTCTCTGTTTTCTAGTACGTAGACATTATACACAGTGTTTTCTCTGTTTTCTAGTACATAGACATTATACACAGTGTTTTCTCTGTTTTCTAGTACATAGACATGATACACAGTGTTTTCTAGTACATAGACATTATACACAGTGTTTTCTAGTACATAGACATTATACACAGTGTTTTCTAGTACATAGACATTATACACAGTATTTTCTAGTACATAGACATTATACACAGTGTTTTCTAGTACATAGACATTATACACAGTATTTTCTCTGTTTTCTAGTACGTAGACATTATACACAGTGTTTTCTCTGTTTTCTAGTACATAGACATTATACACAGTGTTTTCTCTGTTTTCTAGTACATAGACATTATACACAGTGTTTTCTAGTACATAGACATTATACACAGTGTTTTCTAGTACATATACATTATATACAGTGTTTTCTCTGTTTTCTAGTACATAGACATTATACACAGTGTTTTCTCTGTTTTCTAGTACGTAGACATTATACACAGTATTTTCTCTGTTTTCTAGTACGTAGACATTATACACAGTGTTTTCTAGTACATAGACATTATACACAGTATTTTCTCTGTTTTCTAGTACATAGACATTATACACAGTATTTTCTAGTACATAGACATTATACACAGTGTTTTGTAGTACATAGACATTATACACAGTTTTCTAGTACATAGACATTATACACAGTATTTTCTCTGTTTTCTAGTACATAGACATTATACACAGTGTTTTCTCTGTTTTCTAGTACATAGACATTATACACAGTATTTTCTAGTACATAGACATTATACACAGTGTTTTCTCTGTTTTCTAGTACATAGACATTATACACAGTGTTTTCTAGTACATAGACATTATACACAGTATTTTCTAGTACATAGACATTATACACAGTGTTTTCTCTGTTTTCTAGTACATAGACATTATACACAGTGTTTTCTAGTACATAGACATTATACACAGTGTTTTCTAGTTCATAGACATTATACACAGTGTTTTCTCTGTTTTCTAGTACATAGACATTATACACAGTGTTTTCTAGTTCATAGACATTATACACAGTGTTTTCTCTGTTTTCTAGTACATAGACATTATACACAGTGTTTTCTAGTACATAGACATTATACACAGTGTTTTCTAGTACATAGACATTATACACAGTATTTTCTAGTACATAGACATTATACACAGTGTTTTCTAGTACATAGACATTATACACAGTGTTTTCTCTGTTTTCTAGTACATAGACATTATACACAGTGTTTTCTCTGTTTTCTATTACATAGACATTATACACAGTGTTTTCTAGTACATAGACATTATACACAGTGTTTTCTAGTACATAGACATTATACACAGTGTTTTCTCTGTTTTCTAGTACATAGACATTATACACAGTGTTTTGTAGTACATAGACATTATACACAGTATTTTCTAGTACATAGACATTATACACAGTATTTTCTAGTACATAGACATTATACACAGTGTTTTCTAGTACATAGACATTATACACAGTGTTTTCTAGTACATAGACATTATACACAGTGTTTTCTCTGTTTTCTAGTACATAGACATTATACACAGTGTTTTCTAGTACATAGACATTATACACAGTGTTTTCTAGTACATAGACATTATACACAGTGTTTTCTAGTACATAGACATTATACACAGTATTTTCTAGTACATAGACATTATACACAGTGTTTTCTAGTACATAGACATTATACACAGTATTTTCTCTGTTTTCTAGTACGTAGACATTATACACAGTGTTTTCTCTGGTTTGTAGTACATAGACATTATACACAGTGTTTTCTAGTACATAGACATTATACACAGTATTTTCTCTGTTTTCTAGTACGTAGACATTATACACAGTGTTTTCTCTGTTTTCTAGTACATAGACATTATACACAGTGTTTTCTCTGTTTTCTAGTACATAGACATGATACACAGTGTTTTCTAGTACATAGACATTATACACAGTGTTTTCTAGTACATAGACATTATACACAGTGTTTTCTAGTACATAGACATTATACACAGTATTTTCTAGTACATAGACATTATACACAGTGTTTTCTAGTACATAGACATTATACACAGTATTTTCTCTGTTTTCTAGTACGTAGACATTATACACAGTGTTTTCTCTGTTTTCTAGTACATAGACATTATACACAGTGTTTTCTCTGTTTTCTAGTACATAGACATTATACACAGTGTTTTCTAGTACATAGACATTATACACAGTATTTTCTCTGTTTTCTAGTACGTAGACATTATACACAGTGTTTTCTCTGTTTTCTAGTACATAGACATTATACACAGTATTTTCTCTGTTTTCTAGTACGTAGACATTATACACAGTGTTTTCTCTGTTTTCTAGTACATAGACATTATATACAGTGTTTTCTCTGTTTTCTAGTACGTAGACATTATACACAGTGTTTTCTCTGTTTTCTAGTACATAGACATTATATACAGTGTTTTCTCTGTTTTCTAGTACGTAGACATTATACACAGTGTTTTCTAGTACATAGACATTATACACAGTATTTTCTCTGTTTTCTAGTACATAGACATTATACACAGTATTTTCTAGTACATAGACATTATACACAGTGTTTTGTAGTACATAGACATTATACACAGTTTTCTAGTACATAGACATTATACACAGTATTTTCTCTGTTTTCTAGTACATAGACATTATACACAGTGTTTTCTCTGTTTTCTAGTACATAGACATTATACACAGTATTTTCTAGTACATAGACATTATACACAGTGTTTTCTCTGTTTTCTAGTACATAGACATTATACACAGTGTTTTCTAGTACATAGACATTATACACAGTATTTTCTAGTACATAGACATTATACACAGTGTTTTCTCTGTTTTCTAGTACATAGACATTATACACAGTGTTTTCTAGTACATAGACATTATACACAGTGTTTTCTAGTACATAGACATTATACACAGTGTTTTCTCTGTTTTCTAGTACATAGACATTATACACAGTGTTTTCTAGTACATAGACATACACAGTGTTTTCTAGTACATAGACATTATACACAGTATTTTCTAGTACATAGACATTATACACAGTGTTTTCTAGTACATAGACATTATACACAGTGTTTTCTCTGTTTTCTAGTACATAGACATTATACACAGTGTTTTCTAGTACATAGACATTATACACAGTGTTTTCTAGTACATAGACATTATACACAGTGTTTTCTAGTACATAGACATTATACACAGTGTTTTCTCTGTTTTCTAGTACATAGACATTATACACAGTGTTTTGTAGTACATATACATTATACACAGTATTTTCTAGTACATAGACATTATACACAGTATTTTCTAGTACATAGACATTATACACAGTGTTTTCTCTGTTTTCTAGTACATAGACATTATACACAGTGTTTTCTCTGTTTTCTAGTACATAGACATTATACACAGTGTTTTCTAGTACATAGACATTATACACAGTGTTTTCTCTGTTTTCTAGTACATAGACATTATACACAGTGTTTTCTCTGTTTTCTAGTACATAGACATTATACACAGTGTTTTCTAGTACATAAACATTATACACAGTGTTTTCTCTGTTTTCTAGTACATAGACATTATACACAGTGTTTTCTAGTACATAGACATTATACACAGTATTTTCTAGTACATAGACATTATACACAGTATTTTCTAGTACATAGACATTATACACAGTGTTTTCTAGTACATAGACATTATACACAGTGTTTTCTAGTACATAGACATTATACACAGTATTTTCTAGTACATAGACATTATACACAGTATTTTCTAGTACATAGACATTATACACAGTATTTTCTAGTACATAGACATTATACACAGTGTTTTCTCTGTTTTCTAGTACATAGACATTATACACAGTGTTTTCTCTGCAACATTTACCCAGTCAGAAAGCGGAGGAGGACAACATTCGACATGAAAGGATAAATGTTTAAACGGAACTCTTGGAGACAAGAAACATTTAATACAAACATCCTTATGAACGAAGAACTCCGTGTCCAATCACTTCCCTCTCTCTACCCCCCCTCTCTCTACCTCTACCCCCTCTCTCTACCCCCCCTCTCTACACCTCTACCCCCTCTCTCTACCCCCCCTCTCTCTCTACTCCTTCTCTCTCTCTATACCCTCTCTCTCTCTACCCTCTCTCTTTATCTATCCCCCTCTCTCTCTACCCCCTCTATCTCCTCTCTCTCTACCCTCTCTATCTCGACCCTCTCTCTCTCTCTACCCATCTCTCTCTTTACCCCCTCTCTCTCTCTATACCCCTCTCTCTCTTTACCCCCTCTCTCTCTCTACCCTCTTTCTCTCTCTACCCCCTCTATTTCCTCTCTCTACCCCCTCTCTCTACCCCTCTCTCCCCTTCTCTCTCTCTACCCCCTTTCTCTCTACCCCCTCCCTCTATCTCCTCTCTCTCTACCACCCCTCTCTCTACCCCCCTCGCTCTACCCCCCTCTCTACCCCCCCTCTCTCTCCCTCTACCCCCTCTCTCTATCTCCTCTCTCTCTACCCCCCTCTCTCTACCCCCCCTCTCTCTCTACCCCCTCTCTCTCTCTCTCTACCCCCCTCTCTCTATCTCCCCTCTCTCTACCCCCCCTCTCTCTCTACCCCCTCTCTCTCTCTCTACCCCCCCTCTCTCTCCCTCTACCCCCCTCTCTCTCTACCCCCTCTCTCTCTCTATCCCCTCTCTCTCTCTACCCCCCTCTCTCTCCCTCTACCCCCTCTCTCTCTCTACCCCCTCTCTCTCTCTATCCCCTCTCTCTCTCTCTACCCCCCTCTCTCTCCCTCTATCCCCTTCTCTCTATCTCCTCTCTCTCTACCCCCTCTCTCTACCCCCCCTCTCTCTCTACCCTCTCTCTCTCTCTACCCCCCTCTCTCTCTCTACCCCCCCTCTCTCTCTCTACCCCCTCTCTCTCTATCCCCCTCTCTCTCTACTCCTCTCTCTCTATACCACCTCTCTCTCTCTACCCCCTATCTCTCTCTACCCCCTATCTCTCTCACTACCCCCCTCTCTCTCTATCCCCTCTCTCTACCCCCCCTCTCTCTACTCCTCTCTCTCTATACCCCCCCTCTCTCTCTACCCTCTCTCTCTCTCTACTCCTCTCTCTCTACCCCCCCTCTCTCTCCCTCTACCCCCTCTCTCTCTACCCCCCTCTCTCTCTCTACCCCCTCTCTCTCTCTACCCCCCCCTCTCTCTCTCTACCCCCTCTCTCTCCCTCTACCCCCCCTCTCTCTCCCTCTACCCCCCTCTCTCTCTTTACCCCTATCTCTCTACCCCCTCTCTCTCCTCTCTCTCTCTTTCTACCCCCTCTCTCTCTCTCTACCCTCTCTCTCTCTCTCTCTCTCTCTCTTCCCCCCTCTCTCTTTACCCCCCTCTCTCTCTACCCACTCTCTCTTTTTACCCCTCTCTCTTTTTACCCCTCCCTCTCTTTACCCCCCTCTCTCTCTACCCACTCTCTCTCCCTACCCCTCTCTCTCTTTACCCCTCCCTCTCTACCCCCTCTCTCTCTCTACCCCACCCCTCTCTCTACCCCCCTCTCCCCTTCTCTCTCTCTACCCCCTTTCTCTCTCTACCCCCTCTATCTCTACACCCCTCTCTCTCTATCCCCTCTCACTCTATACCCCCCCTCTCTCTCTACCCCCTCTCTCTCTCTACCCCCCCTCTCTCTCTATCCCCCTCTCTCTCTACTCCTCTCTCTCTACCCCCCTCTCCCTCTACACCCCCTCTCTCTCCCTCTACCCCCGTCTCTCTCTCTCTCTCTACCCCCGTCTCTCTCTCTCTTCCCTTACCACCATCTCTCTCTTCCCCTCTCTCTCTCTAGCCCCCTCTCTCTCTCTTCCCCGCTCTCTCTCTACCCCCCTCTCCCTCTACCCCCCTCTCTCTCTATCCCCCTCTCTCTCTACTCCTCTCTCTCTACCCCCCATCTCTCTCTACCCCGCTCTCTCTCTACCCCCCTCTCCCTCTATCCCCCTCTCTCTCTACTCCTCTCTCTCTACCCCCTCTCTCTCTACCCCCCCTCTCTCTCTACCCCCCCTCTCTCTCTACCCCCCTCTCTCTACCCCCCCTCTCTCTCTACCCCGCTCTCTCTCTACCCCCGTCTCCCTCTATCCCCCTCTCTCTCTACTCCTCTCTCTCTACCCCCTCTCTCTCTACCCCCCTCTCTCTCTACCCCCCCTCTCTCTCTACCCCCCCTCTCTCTAACCCCCCTCTCTCTAACCCCCACTCTCTCTACCCCCCCTGTCTCTATCCCCCCCTCCCTCTCTTCTCTGATATTCATCGTTTTCTTTCATCTTTCTTTTTCCTCTCTCTGCTTTTGACCCCTCCCCCTCCCCGACCCACATCCACTTTCACTTCAACCTTTCTTCCACCCCATCCCTTGCTCTTTCTCTTCCCCTCTCTCACTCTCTTTCATTTTGGTTGACTTGGCCTCTTCCTTTCCTTTTGTATTAGTCAATGCATTGGTTCAAATGTCAAGAACAAACCCTGCTGGCTTACCTCTGTCCTTTTCTCCATCCAGTTCTTTGATCAGTTTACTGGAGCTCTTCTCTGTCTTTTCCACTCTCTGGCGCTCACTAGCCAACGTTAACAACGGCCTGCACTAATTGCTAGCTTCTCCAGTCTCCTGAGTCTGGGTAGAAAAGCTGTGCGTGGCCACCAGTGGCTCCTTGACAGAGAGTTGAGACAAAATGGTGGCCAACAGGGCTTTGTTCAATAATGCTGGCCTGTGTGCGTTCGTCTTCGTACCTTCCTCATATAGCTATGTGACAGAAGGGATACACAGTACCAGTCAAAGGTTTGGACACACCTACTCATTCAAGTGTTTTTCTTTATTTTTACTATTTTCTACATTGTACAATAATAGTGAAAACATCAACACTATGAAATAACACATATGGAATCATGTAGTAACCAAAAAAGTGTTAAACAAATCTAAATATGTTTTATATTTGAGATTTTTCAAAGTAGCCACCCTTTGCCTTGATGACAGTTTTGCACACTCTTGGCATTCTCTCAACCAGCTTCACCTGGAATGCTTTTCCAACAATCTTGAAGGAGTTCCATATGCTGAGCACTTGTTGGCTGCTTTTCCTTCAATCTGCGGTCCAACTCATCCCAAACCATCTAATTTGGGTTGAGGTCGGGTGATTGGGGAGGCCAGGTCATCTGATGCAGCACTTCATCACTCTCGTCCTTTTTGAAATAGCCCTTATACAGCCTGAAGGTGTGTTTGGGGTCATTGTCCTGTTGAAAAACAAATGATAATCCCACTAAGCGCAAACCAGATGGGATGGTGTTTTACTGCAGAATGCTAGATAAATTCTAAATAAATCACAGACAGTGTCACCAGCACAGCACCATAATATACCACCTCCTCCATGCTTCATGTGGGAACCGCATGTGGAGAGATCATCCATTCACCTACTCTGCGTCTCACAAAGACATGATGGTTGGAACCACAAATCTCAAATTTGGAGTCATCAGACCAAAGGACAGATTTCCACCGGTCTAATGTCCATTGGTAACTCTGGGTCTTCCTTTCCTGTGGCGGTCCTCATGAGAGGCAGTTTCACCACAGCACTTGATGGTTTTTACGACTGCACTTGAAGAATCCTTCAAAGTTCTTGAAATGTTGTGTTAAAGTGACCTTCATGTCTTAAAGTAATGATGGACTGTCATTTATTTTTGCTTATTTGAGCTGTTCTTGACATAATATGGACTTGGTCTTTTACCAAATAGGGCTATCTTCTGTATACCACCCCTACCTTGTCACAACACAAATGATTAGCTCAAACACCTTAAGAATGAAAGAAATTCCACAAATTAGCTTTTAACAAGGCACATCTGTTAATTGAAATGCATTCCAGGTGACTACCTCATTTAGCTGGTTGAGAGAATGCCAAGAGTGTGCAAAGCTGTCTTCAAGGCAAAGGGTGGCTACTTAAAAAAATTTAAATAAATAAATAAAACATATATTTTGATTTGCTTAACACTTTTTTGGTTACCACGTGATTTCACATGGTATTTCATAGTTCTGAAGTCTATTATTCTACAATGTTGAAAATAAGTAAAATGATAATGAACCCTTGAATGAGTAGGTTGTGTCCAAACCTTTGACTGGTACTGTGACTGGTACTGGTACTGTGACTGGTACTGGTACTGGTACTGTGACTGGTACTGGTACTGTGACTGGTACTGTGACTGGTACTGGTACTGTGACTGGTACTGTGACTGGTACTGTGACTGGTACTGGTACTGTGACTGGTACTGTGACTGGTACTGTGACTGGTACTGGTACTGTGACTGGTACTGGTACTGTGACTGGTACTGGTACTGGTACTGTGACTGGTACTGGTACTGTGACTGGTACTGGTACTGTGACTGGTACTGTGACTGGTACTGGTACTGTGACTGTGACTGGTACTGGTACTGTGACTGGTACTGTGACTGGTACTGGTACTGTGACTGGTACTGGTACTGGTACTGTGACTGTGACTGGTACTGTGACTGGTACTGGTACTGTGACTGGTACTGGTACTGTGACTGGTACTGTGACTGGTACTGTGACTGGTACTGGTACTGGTACTGTGACTGGTACTGGTACTGTGACTGGTACTGGTACTGTGACTGGTACTGGTACTGTGACTGTGACTGTGACTGGTACTGTGACTGGTACTGTGACTGGTACTGGTACTGGTACTGTGACTGGTACTGTGACTGGTACTGTGACTGGTACTGTGACTGGTACTGGTACTGTGACTGGTACTGTGACTGGTACTGGTACTGTGACTGGTACTGTGACTGGTACTGTGACTGGTACTGGTACTGTGACTGGTACTGTGACTGGTACTGTGACTGGTACTGTGACTGTGACTGGTACTGTGACTGGTACAGATTAAGCCTATTCCTGATATTAAAAAGCAATCTCGATATCCATTGAAAATTATATTTTAGTCCAGGCTTAATCTGTGTCTGGGATACTGTGCCAATGTGTCTTCCACATCCATATATTTTTCTAACTGAACATATAACTGTACACATCAATGGAGATTAGTGCAGATATGTAGAGTGACAATTACACTATTCTGTGTTCAACAGGACATGGTGAAAGTAACTCATTTTCTAAAAAAAAATATTTTTTTGTTCTATTCTTCTCTGAAGGTATATTTACGAGCTGTGTCCCTTCAGTCAAGTAACGCAGAAGAGTGCTTCAGGAGAAGTGGTGTCCTTAGGGTGAGTACCTCGTTAACGTTCACCGGTGTTACCACAGTTTCAACCTGTGCCGGTTTCCACCTCGTGACGCCATGGCTTTTTGGAGGACTCTTGGAATGTTCAGCTATCCTCTTTAAAAGCCATCCCTGGCTAACCGCAATTAAGTCCTGTTTTTTAAAAAGGCTATACGTGTTTAAATCAATGTCTTTCACCTTCTCGAAAAAAAAAGGAATTAATATATGTTCAACAATGTGCCTGCTATATTTAGTTGGGATGTGTTGTTCTCACATGCCAGTCCCAAAAACTCCTTGATCATTGTTATAATGTTGCGTGTGGATTAAGACCAATATTTCTGCCCGATATTGATCTTTTTATTGTTCTTCAACATCTGTTAGGCTACATGTGACCTTTAATCAATTGCTAACAAATCTCTATTACGGTTATCATACATTTTGATCAATTGCAAAAGGGGGGGGGGGTGGACTTCATATACTGGACTGGGTTGTATTTCTGTGAAGGGTTTCCATTTCATCTGAAGGGTTAAAGTAAAGGCCTTTTAGTTTCTCCCAAGGGGTTGGATCTGTGATAAGGGGATCTGTGGTATGGGGATCTGTGGTATGGGGATCTGTGGTAAGGGGATCTGTGGTATGGGGATCTGTGGTATGGGGATCTGTGGTAAGGGGATCTGGGATAAGGGGTTCTGTGATAAGGAGATCTGGGATAAGTGGATCTGTGGTAAGGGGATTTGGGATAAGGGGTTCTGTGGTAAGGGGATCTGTGGTAAGGGGATCTGTGGTATGGGGATCTGTGATAAGGGGATCTGTGGTAAGGGGATCTGTGGTATGGGGATCTGTGGTAAGGGGATCTGGGATAAGGAGATCTGTGGTATGGGGATCTGTGGTATGAGGATCTGTGGTATGGGGATCTGTGGTAAGGAATTTGTGATAAGGGGATCTGGGATAAGGGGATCTGTGGTATGGGGATCTGTGGTATGGGGATCTGTGATAAGGGGATCTGTGGTATGGGGATCTGTGGTATGGGGATCTGTGGTAAGGGGATCTGTGATATGTGGATGTGTGATTGGATCTATGATAAGGGGATCTGGGATTGGATCTATGACAAGGGGATCTGGGATTGGATCTATGACAAGGGGATCTGGGATTGGATACTACCCACCACTGCGACCTGTACGCTCTCGTTGGCTGGCCCTCACTTCATACCCGTTGCCAAACCCACTGGCTCCAGGTCATCTACAAGACCCTGCTAGGTAAAGTACCCTCTTATCTCAGCTCGCTGGTCACCATAGCAGCAGCCACCTGTAGCACACGCTCCAGCAGGTATATCTTTGGTCACCCCCAAAACCAATTCCTCCTTTGGCCGCCTCTCCTTCCAGTTCTCTGCTGCCAATGACTGGAACGAACTACAAACATCTCTGAAACTGGAAACGCTTATCTCCATCACTAGCTTTAAGCACCAGCTGTCAGAGCAGCTCACAGATTACTGCCCCTGTACATAGCCCATCTATAATTTAGCCCAAACAACAACCTCTTTCCCTACTTTATTTATTTTGCTCCTTTGCACCCCATTATTTCTATCTCTACTTTGCACATTCTTCCACTGCAAATCTACCATTCCAGTGTTTTACTTGCTATATTGTATTTACTTCGCCACCATGGCCTTTTTTTTGCCTTTACCTCCCTTATCTCACCTCACTTGCTCACATTGTATATAGACTTATTTTTCTACTGTATTATTGACTGTATGTTTGTTTTCCTCCATGTGTAACTCTGTGTTGTTGTATGTGTCGAACTGCTTTGCTTTATCTTGGCCAGGTCGCAATTGTAAATGAGAACTTGTTCTCAACTTGCCTACCTGGTTAAATAAAGGTGAAATAAATAAATAAGGGTATCTGGGATTGGATCTATGATATGAGGATCTGGGATTGGATCTATGGTAAGGGGATCTGGGATTGGATCTATGGTAAGGGGATCTGGGATTGGATCTATGATAAGGGGATCTGGGATTGGATCTATGGTAAGGGGATCTGGGATTGGATCTATGTTAAGAGGATCTGGGATTGGATCTATGATATGAGGATCTGGGATTGGATCTATGGTAAGGGGATCTGGGATTGGATCTATGGTAAGGGGATCTGGGATTGGATCTATGGTAAGGGGATCTGGGATTGGATCTATGATAAGGGGATCTGGGATTGGATCTATGGTAAGGGGATCTGTGATAAGGGGATCTGGGATTGGATCTATGATATGGGAATCTGGGATTGTATCTATGGTAAGAGGATCTGGGATTGGATCTATGGTAAGGGGATCTGGGATTGGATCTATGATAAGGGGATCTGGGATTGGATCTATGGTAAGGGGATCTGGGATTGAATCTATGTTATGAGGATCTGGGATTGGATCTATGGTAAGGGGATCTGGGATTGGATCTATGATAAGGGGATCTGGGATTGGATCTATGGTAAGGGGATCTGGGATTGGATCTATGGTAAGGGGATCTGTGATAAGGGGATCTGGGATTGGATCTATGATATGGGAATCTGGGATTGGATCTATGGTAAAATGATCTGGGATTGGATCTATGGTAAGGGGATCTGGGATTGGATCTATGATAAGGGGATCTGGGATTGGATCTATGGTAAGGGGATCTGGGATTGGATCTATGGTAAGGGGATCTGGGATTGGATCTATGGTAAGGGGATCTGGGATTGGATCTATGGTAAGGGGATCTGGGATTGGATCTATGGTAAGGGGATCTGGGATTGGATCTATGGTAAGGGGATCTGCGATAAGGGGATCTGGGATTGGATCTATGATATGGGAATCTGGGATTGGATCTATGGTAAGGGGATCTGGGATTGGATCTATGGTAAGGGGATCTGGGATTGGATCTATGATAAGGGGATCTGGGATTGGATCTATGGTAAGGGGATCTGGGATTGGATCTATGATATGGGGATCTGGGATTGGATCTATGGTAAGGGGATCTGGGATTGGATCTATGGTAAGGGGATCTGGGATTGGATCTATGGTAAGGGGATCTGGAATTGGATCTATGGTAAGGGGATCTGGGATTGGATCTATGGTAAGGGGATCTGGGATTGGATCTATGGTAAGGGGATCTGGGATTGGATCTATGGTAAGGGGATCTGGGATTGGCTCTATGGTAAGGGGATCTGGGATTGGATCTATGGTAAGGGGATCTGGGATTGGATCTATGGTAAGGGGATCTGGGATTGGATCTATGGTAAGGGGATCTGGGATTGGATCTATGGTAAGGGGATCTGGGATTGGATCTATGGTAAGGGGATCTGGGATTGGATCTATGGTAAGGGGATCTGGGATTGGATCTATGGTAAGGGGATCTGGGATTGGATCTATGGTAAGGGGATCTGGGATTGAATCTATGGTAAGGGGATCTGGGATTGGATCTATGGTAAGGGGATCTGGGATTGGATCTATGGTAAGGGGATCTGGGATTGGATCTATGGTAAGGGGATCTGGGATTGGATCTATGGTAAGGGGATCTGGGATTGGATCTATGGTAAGGGGATCTGGGATTGGATCTATGGTAAGGGGATCTGGGATTGGATCTATGGTAAGGGGATCTGGGATTGGATCTATGGTAAGGGGATCTGGGATTGGATCTATGGTAAGGGGATCTGGGATTGGATCTATGGTAAGGGGATCTGGGATTGGATCTATGGTAAGGGGATCTGGGATTGGATCTATGGTACTGGGATCTGGGATTGGATCTGTCCACCGGTGGACATTGGTCTTGTATCAAGGTGCTACGGTATAAAAGGGGTACACTCAACCTTACGTGTAGAACTTTAATATCTATTTTTGTAGAATGTGTTGTTTATTTTTTGGAGCGTTGGCATGTCGGTGCGGAGAGTCGGTGCGCAGGCTGCGTATGTACCTGTGAAGCCACGGGAACCTGCAGAAAGGTGTATTACCGGATCCATCCGTTCTACCTCACGTCCTTTCCACCCGCCCCGTGGGATATCCATCTATCACGTTGGTCTTTTACACCATTCTATTTTCCTCCTCTGAGTGATCACATTACGCTCCTCCCCTTGCCGTCTTGTCGCCTCAGTTACTGTCAAACTTATATTTATCTCCTTATCACCGTTTTGCTGGTGTCAGGAGATTTGAGGTGTTGATTATGGGATGTCGCTCCGCTGTCCTCTCTCTCCTCTCTCATTATCCTTAACCGTCAGCCATCAGACTCTTTACAGGGTACAATTATTGAAATGCTATTCTATTGACGTTACACTTCTCTTTAAAAACTTTTAATGTGCTTTTATGATTGACTTAGACTCCTCCCGAGCCTCGATTTTGACGCCATTTGGGCCACAAGGGTTAAATATGACAAGGAACAGGGCTTAAATTACCAGATGTTTTTTATTTTATTTTTGAATTAAGTGTCAAAACATTTTCCGTTTCAATAAAATTATGTTATTAGATGCCGGTGGCAGCGGTTCCTATCCGTTTCAGTTGGGAGGGAAACATGATGTGGCAGCGGTTCCTATCCGTTTCAGTTGGGAGGGAAACATGATGTGGTAGCAGTTCCTATCTGTTTAGAGTTGGGAGGGAAACATGATGTGGCAGTGGTTCCTATCTGTTTCAGTTGGGAGGGAAACATGATGTGGCAGCAGTTCCTATCCGTTTCAGTTGGGAGGGAAACATGATGTGGCAGCAGTTCCTATCTGTTTCAGTTGGGAGGGAAACATGATGTGGTAGCAGTTCCTATCTGTTTAGAGTTGGGAGGGAAACATGATGTGGCAGTGGTTCCTATCTGTTTCAGTTGGGAGGGAAACATGATGTGGCAGCAGTTCCTATCTGTTTCAGTTGGGAGGGAAACATGATGTGGTAGCAGTTCCTATCTGTTTAGATTTGGGAGGGAAACATGATGTGGTAGCAGTTCCTATCTGTTTAGAGTTGGGAGGGAAACATGATGTGGTAGCAGTTCCTATCTGTTTAGAGTTGGGAGGGAAACATGATGTGGTAGCAGTTCCTATCTGTTTCAGTTGGGAGGGAAACATGATGTGGTTGCGACCTACAAAAGTACCAACGTGTTACCTGACTCTGTGTAGACATCACGTGTAAAGGAGACATGTTAACTGACTGTGTGTAAAGGAGACATGTTAACTGACTGTGTGTAGACATCACGTGTAAAGGAGACATGTTAACTGACTGTGTGTAAAGGAGCAAGCAGAGATAGACCAGAGGGAGCTAACCTCTGTGGCTAGCAGAGATAGACCAGGAGGGAGCTAACCTCTGTGGCTAGCAGAGATAGACCAGGAGGGAGCTAACCTCTGTGGCTAGCAGAGATAGACCAGGAGGGAGCTAACCTCTGTGGCTAGCAAAGATAGACCAGGAGGGAGCTAACCTCTGTGGCAAGCAGAGATAGACCAGGAGGGAGCTAACCTCTGTGGCAAGCAGAGATAGACCAGGAGGGAGCTAACCTCTGTGGCAAGCAGAGATAGACCAGGAGGGAGCTAACCTCTGTGGCAAGCAGAGATAGACCAGGAGGGAGCTAACCTCTGTGGCAAGCAGAGATAGACCAGGAGGGAGCTAACCTATGTGGCAAGCAGAGATAGACCAGGAGGGAGCTAACCTATGTGGCAAGCAGAGATAGACCAGGAGGGAGCTAACCTCTGTGGCTAGCAGAGATAGACCAGGAGGCAGCTAACCTCTGTGGCAAGTGAAGTGTTACTGGTTCTAACTAACTAGTGGAACCGAAAGAGAAGTGTTACTGGTTTTAACTAACTAGTGGAACTGAAAGAGACGTGTTACTGGTTTTAACTAACTAGTGGAACCAAAAGAGAAGTGTTACTGGTTTTAACTAACTAGTGGAACCAAAAGAGAAGTGTTACTGGTTCTAACTAACTAGTGGAATGGAAAGAGAAGTGTTACTGGTTTTAACTAACTAGTGGAACCAAAAGAGAAGTGTTACTGGTTTTAACTAACTAGTGGAACCACAAGAGAAGTGTTACTGGTTCTAACTAACTAGTGGAACCGAAAGAGAAGTGTTACTGGTTCTAACTAACTAGTGGAACCAAAAGAGAAGTGTTACTGGTTCTAACTAACTAGTGGAATGGAAAGAGAAGTGTTACTGGTTTTAACTAACTAGTGGAACTGAAAGAGACGTGTTACTGGTTTTAACTAACTAGTGGAACCGAAAGAGAAGTGTTACTGGTTTTAACTAACTAGTGGAACCGAAAGAGAAGTGCTACTGGTTTTAACTAACTAGTGGAACTGAAAGAGACGTGCTACTGGTTTTAACTAACTAGTGGAACCAAAAGAGAAGTGTTACTGGTTCTAACTAACTAGTGGAACCGAAAGAGAAGTGTTACTGGTTTTAACTAACTAGTGGAACTGAAAGAGACGTGTTACTGGTTTTAACTAACTAGTGGAACCAAAAGAGAAGTGTTACTGGTTTTAACTAACTAGTGGAACCAAAAGTGAAGTGTTACTGGTTCTAACTAACTAGTGGAACCGAAAGAGAAGTGTTACTGGTTTTAACTAACTAGTGGAACTGAAAGAGACGTGTTACTGGTTTTAACTAACTAGTGGAACCAAAAGAGAAGTGTTACTGGTTTTAACTAACTAGTGGAACCAAAAGAGAAGTGTTACTGGTTCTAACTAACTAGTGGAATGGAAAGAGAAGTGTTACTGGTTTTAACTAACTAGTGGAACCAAAAGAGAAGTGTTACTGGTTTTAACTAACTAGTGGAACCAAAAGAGAAGTGTTACTGGTTCTAACTAACTAGTGGAACCGAAAGAGAAGTGTTACTGGTTCTAACTAACTAGTGGAACCAAAAGAGAAGTGTTACTGGTTCTAACTAACTAGTGGAATGGAAAGAGAAGTGTTACTGGTTTTAACTAACTAGTGGAACTGAAAGAGACGTGTTACTGGTTTTAACTAACTAGTGGAACCGAAAGAGAAGTGTTACTGGTTTTAACTAACTAGTGGAACCGAAAGAGAAGTGCTACTGGTTTTAACTAACTAGTGGAACTGAAAGAGACGTGCTACTGGTTTTAACTAACTAGTGGAACCAAAAGAGAAGTGTTACTGGTTCTAACTAACTAGTGGAACCGAAAGAGAAGTGTTACTGGTTTTAACTAACTAGTGGAACTGAAAGAGACGTGTTACTGGTTTTAACTAACTAGTGGAACCAAAAGAGAAGTGTTACTGGTTTTAACTAACTAGTGGAACCAAAAGAGAAGTGTTACTGGTTCTAACTAACTAGTGGAACCAAAAGAGAAGTGTTACTGGTTCTAACTAACTAGTGGAATGGAAAGAGAAGTGTTACTGGTTTTAACTAACTAGTGGAACCAAAAGAGAAGTGTTACTGGTTTTAACTAACTAGTGGAACCAAAAGAGAAGTGTTACTGGTTCTAACTAACTAGTGGAATGGAAAGAGAAGTGTTACTGGTTTTAACTAACTAGTGGAACCAAAAGAGAAGTGTTACTGGTTCTAACTAACTAGTGGAACCGAAAGAGAAGTGTTACTGGTTTTAACTAACTAGTGGAACCAAAAGAGAAGTGTTACTGGTTCTAACTAACTAGTGGAATGGAAAGAGAAGTGTTACTGGTTTTAACTAACTAGTGGAACCAAAAGAGAAGTGCTACTGGTTCTAACTAACTAGTGGAATGGAAAGAGAAGTGTTACTGGTTTTAACTAACTAGTGGAACCAAAAGAGAAGTGTTACTGGTTTTAACTAACTAGTGGAACCAAAAGAGAAGTGTTACTGGTTTTAACTAACTAGTTAACTGACTTGTTGAATAAAGTGCTGAAGAAGAAGAGTAGCATTATAACAGCTACTGACTCAGGGGCTTCACCTTAGGTGTCCTGCAGCCAGACCATATTGTGGGTTCCAGCAGGAAACCATAGGGGAGCTCCAGGGTAACTTTGTAAAAGACACACAAAAGGAGCACTGGGTATCTGTAGTTTGCCCTTTCTTTGTCTTTGACAAAGTGTCGAATCCCTGCTTTCAGCTAAGAATTCATTTCAAGTAATTAGTCTTAGCTGAAACCCTATACCCGGGACTTAGCGAGTGTGACTCACCCGTGAGGGTGTTGTCCGGTCAACTAGAAAGGGAGGACCAGCCGCTAGCAGGATTGTCTGACTATGACACACTTATACAAGTATTATAACCCAGGGGTTGACCGTATCCTGTGTAAAATAGCGCAGAGCGGTCTATAAATACATATTGGATTGCTCGTTGGTGTTGTACACAAAAATAGCCCCCGCTAACACATAGTTTACCTTGTCACAAACTACCTGTCAAGTGTTAACAGTAGGAAGGAGGGAGCTAACCTCTGTGGCTAGCAAAGATAGACCAGGAGGGAGCTAACCTCTGTGGCTAGCAGAGATAGACCAGGAAGGAGCTAACCTCTGTGGCTAGCAGAGATGGATCAGGAGGGAGCTAACCTCTGTGGCTAGCAGAGATAGACCATGAGGGAGCTAACCTCTGTGGCAAGCAGAGATAGACCAGGAGGGAGCTAACCTCTGTGGCTAGCAGAGATAGACCAGGAAGGAGCTAACCTCTGTGGCTAGCAGAGATGGATCAGGAGGGAGCTAACCTCTGTGGCAAGCAGGGATAGACCAGGAGGGAGCTAACCTCTGTGGCTAGCAGAGATGGATCAGGAGGGAGCTAACCTCTGTGGCTAGCAGAGATAGACCAGGAGGGAGCTAACCTCTGTGGCTAGCAGAGATAGACCAGGAAGGAGCTAACCTCTGTGGCTAGCAGAGATGGATCAGGAGGGAGCTAACCTCTGTGGCTAGCAGGGATAGACCAGGAGGGAGCTAACCTCTGTGGCTAGCAGGGATAGGCCAGGAGGGAGCTAACCTCTGTGGCAAGCAGAGATAGACCAGGAGGGAGCTAACCTCTGTGGCTAGCAGAGATAGACCAGGAGGGAGCTAACCTCTGTGGCTAGCAGAGATAGACCATGAGGGAGCTAACCTCTGTAGCAAGCATAGATAGACCAGGAAGGAGCTAACCTCTGTGGCTAGCAGAGATGGATCAGGAGGGAGCTAACCTCTGTGGCTAGCAGGGATAGACCAGGAGGGAGCTAACCTCTGTGGCTAGCAGGGATAGGCCAGGAGGGAGCTAACCTCTGTGGCAAGCAGAGATAGACCAGGAGGGAGCTAACCTCTGTGGCTAGCAGAGATAGACCAGGAGGGAGCTAACCTCTGTGGCTAGCAGAGATAGACCATGAGGGAGCTAACCTCTGTAGCAAGCATAGATAGACCAGGAGGGAGCTAACCTCTGTGGCAAGCAGAGATAGACCAGGAGGGAGCTAACCTCTGTGGCTAGCAGAGATAGACCAGGAGGGAGCTAACCTCTGTGGCTAGCAGAGATAGACCAGGAGGGGTGGTCTGGTTGATAAAGTGGAGATCAGGGGTTCACTGCTAACTCAGCCTCGGGTAGGAAGACAGGGAGGCCCCCTCACCCGGGATAGAAGCTCATACCGCGGGATAATCCAGAGCTACGGCTCGTGGTGGGACTTGACCCAACCTGTGTGGCCAAGAGAAGATCCACAGGCAAAGACTACCTGCGCGTTAGTGAACCTAGTACGTCTGTCTGGGAGGAGGCCCGTACTAGTCACCTCGACACAGTGCAAATCTCCTTCTGAAGTAAAATCATTGGAATCTGAAGAATTAATTCATGTTCTCCTTTCCTCCTCTTCCTCACTACCCACTCACATGTTCTCCTTTCCTCCTCTTCCTCACTACCCACTCACGTGTTCTCCTTTCCTCCTCTTCCTCACTACCCGCTCACGTGTTCTCCTTTCCTCCTCTTCCTCACTACCCACTCACGAGTTCTCCTTTCCTCCTCTTCCTCACTACCCACTCACGTGTTCTCCTTTCCTCCTCTTCCTCACTACCCACTCACGTGTTCTCCTTTCCTCCTCTTTCTCACTACCCACTCACATGTTCTCCTTTCCTCCTCTTCCTCACTACCCACTCACATGTTCTCCTTTCCTCCTCTTCCTCACTACCCACTCACATGTTCTCCTTTCCTCCTCTTCCTCACTACCCACTCACATGTTCTCCTTTCCTCCTCTTCCTCACTACCCACTCACGTGTTCTCCTTTCCTCCTCTTCCTCACTACCCACTCACGTGTTCTCCTCTTCCTCACTACCCACTCACGTGTTCTCCTTTCCTCCTCTTCCTCACTACCCACTCACATGTTCTCCTTTCCTCCTCTTCCTCACTACCCACTCACATGTTCTCCTTTCCTCCTCTTCCTCACTACCCACTCACGTGTTCTCCTCTCCTCCTCTTCCTCACTACCCACTCACGTGTTCTCCTTTCCTCCTCTTCCTCACTACCCACTCACATGTTCTCCTTTCCTCCTCTTCCTCACTACCCACTCACGTGTTCTCCTTTCCTCCTCTTCCTCACTACCCACTCACGTGTTCTCCTTTCCTCCTCTTCCTCACTACCCACTCACGTGTTCTCCTTTCCTCCTCTTCCTCACTACCCACTCACATGTTCTCCTTTCCTCCTCTTCCTCACTACCCACTCACGTGTTCTCCTTTCCTCCTCTTCCTCACTACCCACTCACGTGTTCTCCTCTTCCTCACTACCCACTCACATGTTCTCCTTTCCTCCTCTTCCTCACTACCCACTCACATGTTCTCCTTTCCTCCTCTTCCTCACTACCCACTCACGTGTTCTCCTTTCCTCCTCTTCCTCACTACCCACTCACGTGTTCTCCTCTTCCTCACTACCCACTCACGTGTTCTCCTTTCCTCCTCTTCCTCACTACCCACTCACATGTTCTCCTTTCCTCCTCTTCCTCACTACCCACTCACATGTTCTCCTTTCCTCCTCTTCCTCACTACCCACTCACGTGTTCTCCTCTCCTCCTCTTCCTCACTACCCACTCACGTGTTCTCCTTTCCTCCTCTTCCTCACTACCCACTCACATGTTCTCCTTTCCTCCTCTTCCTCACTACCCACTCACGTGTTCTCCTCTTCCTCACTACCCACTCACGTGTTCTCCTTTCCTCCTCTTCCTCACTACCCACTCACATGTTCTCCTTTCCTCCTCTTCCTCACTACCCACTCACGTGTTCTCCTTTCCTCCTCTTCCTCACTACCCACTCACGTGTTCTCCTCTCCTCCTCTTCCTCACTACCCACTCACGTGTTCTCCTTTCCTCCTCTTCCTCACTACCCACTCACGTGTTCTCCTTTCCTCCTCTTCCTCACTACCCACTCACGTGTTCTCCTTTCCTCCTCTTCCTCACTACCCACTCACGTGTTCTCCTTTCCTCCTCTTCCTCACTACCCACTCACGTGTTCTCCTTTCCTCCTCTTCCTCACTTCCCACTCACGTGTTCTCCTTTCCTCCTCTTCCTCACTACCCACTCACGTGTTCTCCTTTCCTCCTCTTCCTCACTACCCACTCACGTGTTCTCCTTTCCTCCTCTTCCTCACTACCCACTCACGTGTTCTCCTTTCCTCCTCTTCCTCACTACCCACTCACGTGTTCTCCTTTCCTCCTCTTCCTCACTACCCACTCACGTGTTCTCCTTTCCTCCTCTTCCTCACTACCCACTCACGTGTTCTCCTTTCCTCCTCTTCCTCACTACCCACTCACGTGTTCTCCTTTCCTCCTCTTCCTCACTACCCACTCACGTGTTCTCCTTTCCTCCTCTTCCTCACTACCCACTCACGTGTTCTCCTTTCCTCCTCTTCCTCACTACCCACTCACGTGTTCTCCTTTCCTCCTCTTCCTCACTACCCACTCACGTGTTCTCCTTTCCTCCTCTTCCTCACTACCCACTCACGTGTTCTCCTTTCCTCCTCTTCCTCACTACCCACTCACGTGTTCTCCTTTCCTCCTCTTCCTCACTACCCACTCACGTGTTCTCCTTTCCTCCTCTTCCTCACTACCCACTCACGTGTTCTCCTTTCCTCCTCTTCCTCACTACCCACTCACGTGTTCTCCTTTCCTCCTCTTCCTCACTACCCACTCACGTGTTCTCCTTTCCTCCTCTTCCTCACTACCCACTCACGTGTTCTCCTTTCCTCCTCTTCCTCACTACCCACTCACGTGTTCTCCTTTCCTCCTCTTCCTCACTACCCACTCACGTGTTCTCCTTTCCTCCTCTTCCTCACTACCCACTCACGTGTTCTCCTTTCCTCCTCTTCCTCACTACCCACTCACGTGTTCTCCTTTCCTCCTCTTCCTCACTACCCACTCACGTGTTCTCCTTTCCTCCTCTTCCTCACTACCCACTCACGTGTTCTCCTTTCCTCCTCTTCCTCACTACCCACTCACATGTTCTCCTTTCCTCCTCTTCCTCACTACCCACTCACGTGTTCTCCTCTCCTCCTCTTCCTCACTACCCACTCACGTGTTCTCCTTTCCTCCTCTTCCTCACTACCCACTCACGTGTTCTCCTTTCCTCCTCTTCCTCACTACCCACTCACGTGTTCTCCTTTCCTCCTCTTCCTCACTACCCACTCACGTGTTCTCCTTTCCTCCTCTTCCTCACTACCCACTCACGTGTTCTCCTCTCCTCCTCTTCCTCACTACCCACTCACGTGTTCTCCTTTCCTCCTCTTCCTCACTACCCACTCACATGTTCTCCTTTCCTCACTACCCACTCACGTGTTCTCCTTTCCTCCTCTTCCTCACTACCCACTCACGTGTTCTCCTTTCCTCCTCTTCCTCACTACCCACTCACGTGTTCTCCTTTCCTCCTCTTCCTCACTACCCACTCACGTGTTCTCCTTTCCTCCTCTTCCTCACTACCCACTCACGTTTTCTCCTTTCCTCCTCTTCCTCACTACCCACTCACATGTTCTCCTTTCCTCCTCTTCCTCACTACCCACTCACGTGTTCTCCTTTCCTCCTCTTCCTCACTACCCACTCACATGTTCTCCTTTCCTCCTCTTCCTCACTACCCACTCACGTGTTCTCCTTTCCTCCTCTTCCTCACTACCCACTCACGTGTTCTCCTTTCTCCTCTTCCTCACTACCCACTCACATGTTCTCCTTTCCTCCTCTTCCTCACTACCCACTCACATGTTCTCCTTTCCTCCTCTTCCTCACTACCCACTCACGTGTTCTCCTTTCCTCCTCTTCCTCACTACCCACTCACGTGTTCTCCTTTCTCCTCTTCCTCACTACCCACTCACATGTTCGCCTTTCCTCCTCTTCCTCACTACCCACTCACGTGTTTTACTGTGTCCTCGTTGAGGGAAAGGGGACAGCATGCAAGCTCTGACTAATTCCACCCAGAGTCTACGTTTGACTGTCAAACAGTATCAGGGCAGAACGGAGCTGTCTGCAGCTGTCTCCTATAACATGTGACTCAAGGTGAGGTCACAGTGTCCTCCGACTGCAGACTCCTTCTGGGCATACTGTGCCAGTCTGTCTCACACAAGATGGCTGCCAGGATGATACTCAGCTCACAGCCACAATGAGCACCCTTCACACACAGACACCAAGTGGAGATAGCAGCACTTTCATATCCTAGTCAGGGTTTTTAACTAGGATACATACGTCTCTGGTTCAAACCATTCCGGTACAACGGTCTCCTCTCACTGATCACCTTGACGACGGAAAAGGGGTTGCTTGTGTGCCACCCGCTTTGGAAAAAAAAAAAACGAAAATGGCATCTAACGAAAAACCTCCAATGTTAAAAAAGCCAACCCAGCTAAGAGGAAACTAAATGGTCACTTTGGATGCAGCAGAGTATAAGACACACACACACAGACCCACACGGTAATGGGATTTGCTGGGGTGGGCAGGTGGTGCTACACTGGAACATGTAGCCCACATGTTTCCAGGGAGAGAGCAGTGTACTGTGGTACTGGGGGGGGGGGGGGGGATTGGAGGGGAAACATGAATCATAGCCGGCGTGCTGGGAATGAAGTTCATTTTTTATCCAGACAGACCATCACTCAGCCCTTGCAGGATATGGCCGGGCCCCCTGATATCAATCTGCATGGAGACATCCTCCTCTCCCCAGAGTCAGGTAGGGGGAGAGAGGAGGAGGGCTTTGATTTAAACGGCAGCATTTATCACACCTGCTTCAGCATCCTAAAGGACAGAGAGAGACGGAGAGAGAGATAGCAAGAGAGACAGAGAGGGAGAGAGGGGGGGAAGAGAGAGAGATGGGGAGAGAGAGACGTAGGGAGAGAGGGGGGGGGGGAGAGAGAGAGGGAGAGAGAGAGGTAGGGAGAGAGAGAGAGACGGAGGGGGAGAGAGGGAGAGAGAGGACATTAACATGCACGACTTGTCATGGGAGAGAGATAGCAAGAAAGAGGGAGAGAGAGGGGGGGAGAGAGGGGGGGAGAGAGAGAGGTAGGGAGAGAGAGAGATGGAGAGAGAGATAGCAAGAGAGACAGAGAGAGAGAGGTAGGGAGAGAGAGAGAGAGAGGCAGGGAGAGAGAGAGGCAGGGAGAGAGAGAGAGGTAGAGAGAGAGGGGGGGAGAGGGAGGGAGGGAGGGGGAGAGAGAGAGGGAGGGGGAGAGAGAGAGACGGAGGGGGAGCGAGGGAGAGAGAGAGAGAGGGAGGGGGAGAGAGAGAGACAGAGAGAGGTAGAGAGGGGGAGAGAGAGAGACAGAGAGAGGTAGAGAGGGGGAGAGAGAGAGACAGAGAGAGGTAGAGAGGGGGAGAGAGAGAGACAGAGAGAGGTAGAGAGGGGGAGAGAGAGAGACAGAGAGAGGTAGAGAGGGGGAGAGAGAGAGACAGAGAGAGGTAGAGAGGGGGAGAGAGAGAGACAGAGAGAGGTAGGGAGGGGGAGAGAGAGAGACGGAGGGGGAGAGAGAGAGACAGAGAGAGGTAGGGAGGGGGAGAGAGAGAGACAGAGAGAGGTAGAGAGGGGGAGAGAGAGAGACAGAGAGAGGTAGAGAGGGGGAGAGAGAGAGACAGAGAGAGGTAGAGAGGGGGAGAGAGAGAGACAGAGAGAGGTAGAGAGGGGGAGAGAGAGAGACAGAGAGAGGTAGAGAGGGGGAGAGAGAGAGACAGAGAGAGGTAGGGAGGGAGAGAGAGAGAGACAGAGAGAGGTAGAGAGGGGGAGAGAGAGAGACAGAGAGAGGTAGAGAGGGGGAGAGAGAGAGACAGAGAGAGAGGGAGGGGGAGAGAGAGAGACAGAGAGAGGTAGAGAGAGGGAGAGAGAGGGAGAGAGAGAGGGAGAGAGAGGTAGAGAGGGGGAGAGAGAGAGGGAGAGAGAGGGAGAGAGGACATTAACATGCACGACTTGTCATGGGAAGGTGTGAAGTTGTACTACTAGTCCAACTACGACACAAATAATGTTGTTTCCATTGCAGCCACAGCACCACCTCCATGACTAACAGTAGCTGTACTAGATGGAATAGTGAGCGTAGGAATGCTGAAAGGCTTTCAATGGCAGCGCTAGTATCTCTACTGTGATTACTGTGTAGCCTTAATGCATACAATTTCCTTTACCACTCAAGGGGCTCATTTGTACTGAGTGTACAACACATTAAGTACACCTGCTCTTTCCATGACATAGACTGACCAGGTGAATCCAGGTGAAAGATATAATCCCTTATTTTATGTCACTTGTTAAATCCATTTCAATCAGTGTCGATGATGGGGAGGAGACGGGTTTAAAGAAGGATGTTTAAGCCTTGAGATAATTGAAACATGGATTGTGTATTTGTGCCAGGGTGAAGACAGAAGAGTTATGTGCCTTTGAATGGGGTGTGGTAATAGGTGCCAGGGTGCACCCGGTTTGAGTGTCAAGAACTGCAACGGTTCTGGGTTTTTCTACGCTCAACAGTTTCCCGTGTGTATCAAGAAGGGTCCACCACCCAGAGGACATCCAGCCAGCCTGGAGTCAACATGGGTCAGCATCCCTGTGGAACTCCTTTAACACCTTGTAGAGTCCATGCCCCGACCAATTGAGGTTGTTCTGAGGGCAACTCAGTATTAGGAAGGTGTTCCTAAAGATGCCTGTGTTCGCTAGCCTTGCCTTATGCTAGTTGAATGTACAGTATTGTTTAAACCACTAGCTGCATAAATAGCTCTCAGTAACAATCAATTTAGTTTGAGGTTTGCTTTTCTTTGGCTGTGGCTCGTTCATACAGTATAGCCACCCCGTATTGCCATAATGTATAACCCAGGCAGAGAAATGCTCCACGTTGTCTGCAAATATACAGGTAACTCCCAAAGTAAAGGAAACACCACGAGCTGCCAGAGCAGCTTCAATGCGCCTTGGCATAGATTCCACACGTATCTGGTACTCTATTGGAGGGATGTGACACCAATTCTTCCACAATAAGTTCCGTAATTTTGTGTTTTTTTTTAACGTGGTGGAAAACGTTGTCTCAAGGCGCCGCTCCAGGGTCTCCCATAAGTGTTCAATTGGGTTGAGATCTGATGACTGAGACGCACACACACACCCCCTTTAAACTCCTCATGTTCCTTTGAGGAGGACTCTTTCAAAGTCACTGAGATCTATTCTTCTAGCCATGGTAGCCAAAATAATGGGCAACTGGTTATTTCCATACATGACCCTAAGCATGATGGGATGTTAATTGCTTAATATACTCAGGAACCACACCTGTGTGGAAATACCTGCTTTCAATATACTTTTGTATCCCTCTTTTACTCAAGTGTTTCCTTTATTTCGGCAGTTACCTGTAGATGAGATGCACCACATAGCCTTCAAATGTATTTCAATGGCTACATTTTCTATGCTAAGCGTTATTTTTCACAGTGATCAGCACATCTGTATTCGTGCTCTGAGAAAAGAATAACAACACCATCAGCCACGATAATGTTAACAGAGTAGAGCAAAAACACTCATATGGCGACAACACCGTCCTCCCCGTGACAGCGTCGTCCGTCTTAATAATGTCCGGGGCACACCGACGGGAGAGAGACACACCCTGTTAGGGAAATTCGTTGTCAGTCACCTGAAACGAAAACAGACGTATGGCAGTTCCTATCTGTTTAGAGTTGGGAGGGAAACATGATGTGGTAGCGGTTCCTATCTGTTTAGAGTTGGGAGGGAAACATGATGTGGTAGCAGTTCCTATCTGTTTAGAGTTGGGAGGGAAACATGATGTGGCAGCAATTCCTATCTGTTTCAGTTGGGAGGGAAACATGATGTGGTAGCAGTATCTATGTTTCAGTTGGGAGGGAAACATGATGTGGTAGCAGTTCCTATCTGTTTTGAGTTGGGAGGGAAACATGATGTGGTAGCAGTTCCTATCTGTTTCAGTTGGGAGGGAAACATGATGTGGTAGCAGTTCCTATCTGTTTCAGTTGGGAGGGAAACATGATGTGGCAGCAGTTCCTATCTGTTTAGAGTTGGGAGGGAAACATGATGTGGTAGCAGTACCTATCTGTTTCAGTTGGGAGGGAAACATGATGTGGTATCAGTATCTATCTGTTTCAGTTGGGAGGGAAACATGATGTGGTAGCAGTTCCTATCTGTTTCAGTTGGGAGGGAAACATGATGTGGCAGCAGTTCCTATCTGTTTAGAGTTGGGAGGGAAACATGATGTGGTAGCAGTTCCTATCTGTTTAGAGTTGGGTGGGAAACATGTACTGGTAGCAGTACCTATCTGTTTCAGTTGGGAGGGAAACATGATGTGGTAACAGTACCTATCTGTTTCAATTGGGAGGGAAACATGATGTGGTAGCTGTACCTATCTGTTTAGAGTTGGGAGGGAAACATGATGTGGTAGCAGTTCCTATCTGTTTAGAGTTGGGAGGGAAACATGATAGGATGTGACATGATGTGGTAGCTGTACCTAACAACACCATCAGCCACGATAATGTTAACAGAGTAGAGCAAAAACACTCATATGGCGACAACACCGTCCTCCCCGTGACAGCGTCGTCCGTCTTAATAATGTCCGGGGCACACCGACGGGAGAGAGACACACCCTGTTAGGGAAATTCGTTGTCAGTCACCTGAAACGAAAACAGACGTATGGCAGTTCCAATCTGTTTAGAGTTGGGAGGGAAACATGATGTGGTAGCGGTTCCTATCTGTTTAGAGTTGGGAGGGAAACATGATGTGGTAGCAGTTCCTATCTGTTTAGAGTTGGGAGGGAAACATGATGTGGCAGCAATTCCTATCTGTTTCAGTTGGGAGGGAAACATGATGTGGTAGCAGTATCTATGTTTCAGTTGGGAGGGAAACATGATGTGGTAGCAGTTCCTATCTGTTTTGAGTTGGGAGGGAAACATGATGTGGTAGCAGTTCCTATCTGTTTCAGTTGGGAGGGAAACATGATGTGGTAGCAGTTCCTATCTGTTTCAGTTGGGAGGGAAACATGATGTGGCAGCAGTTCCTATCTGTTTAGAGTTGGGAGGGAAACATGATGTGGTAGCAGTACCTATCTGTTTCAGTTGGGAGGGAAACATGATGTGGTATCAGTATCTATCTGTTTCAGTTGGGAGGGAAACATGATGTGGTAGCAGTTCCTATCTGTTTCAGTTGGGAGGGAAACATGATGTGGCAGCAGTTCCTATCTGTTTAGAGTTGGGAGGGAAACATGATGTGGTAGCAGTTCCTATCTGTTTAGAGTTGGGTGGGAAACATGTACTGGTAGCAGTACCTATCTGTTTCAGTTGGGAGGGAAACATGATGTGGTAACAGTACCTATCTGTTTCAATTGGGAGGGAAACATGATGTGGTAGCTGTACCTATCTGTTTAGAGTTGGGAGGGAAACATGATGTGGTAGCAGTTCCTATCTGTTTAGAGTTGGGAGGGAAACATGATGTGGTAGCTGTACCTATCTGTTTAGATTTGGGAGGGAAACATGTACTGTTAGCAGTACCTATCTGTTTAGAGTTGGGAGGGAAACATGATGTGGTAGCTGTACCTATCTGTTTAGAGTTGGGAGGGAAACATGATGTGGTAGCTGTACCTATCTGTTTAGAGTTGGGAGGGAAACATGATGTGGTAGCTGTACCTATCTGTTTAGAGTTGGGAGGGAAACATGTACTGGTAGCAGTACCTATCTGTTTAGAGTTGGGAGGGAAACATGATGTGGTAGCAGTTCCTATCTGTTTAGAGTTGGGAGGGAAACATGATGTGGTAGCTGTACCTATCTGTTTAGAGTTGGGAGGGAAACATGATGTGGTAGCTGTACCTATCTGTTTAGAGTTGGGAGGGAAACATGTACTGGTAGCAGTTCCTATCTGTTTAGCGTTGGGAGGGAAACATGATGTGGTAGCAGTTCCTATCTGTTTAGAGTTGGGAGGGAAACATGATGTGGTAGCTGTACCTATCTGTTTAGCGTTGGGAGGGAAACATGTACTGGTAGCAGTTCCTATCTGTTTAGAGTTGGGAGGGAAACACGTACTGGTAGCAGTACACGGCATGACTTCTGGCTAGCTGAAACCAATGACTCATGAAAGCGTTTTGCATGGAGTAATTAGCTATGTTGAATAAGCCATTTGCTCTGTAGCTGCTAACAACAACAGAACACTTTACCTGCATGGGCCATAATAACCTTTCGCCATGAGCAGAAGAGCAGCTAAAATATTCATATATGCCTTTATGGAGTTTGCTTTCGATAAACACAGGGGAAATGGATCTACATACGCAGATATGGAACAGTGGGTGGGCCTAAACATAGCTCTAAGGACGCTGAACTCAAAAGACCCAAATACTGTACTGTACATTGAAGTAGAGACAACAAAACTAATTCAGTCATGAAGTACTGAAAAACTGGTTGGCATTACAATCTAACAATTCAAATATGTTGACGTTACAAAGTAGGACATAAGAGACATCGTAGTCCGGGCAAAACAGACATAATTCAACATCATAGTGGGACACAATTCAAAAGGCATCTGAACAATCTCTCTTTGCAGGTGCATGGCAACTGTTGAACACGTTGAAGGACAAAGGAAACACTGCTCTTGGTAGCATCACGGCCGTGAGGCCGATACGTAAGCTCATTAAATATCAGTGATGCTACCAAGAGCAGTGTTTCCTTTGTCCTTCAACATCGTAGTAGGACAAAACAAACATCATAGTAGGACAAATCAGACATCATTCAACATCATAGTAGGACAAAACAGACATCATTCCACAGTTGGACAGAACAGACATCATTCAACATCATAGTAGCACAAAGCAGACATCATTCAACATCATAGTCCGGACAAAACAGACATCATTCAACATCATAGTCCAGACAAAACAGACATCATTCAACATCATAGTAGGACAAGACAGACATCATTCAACATCATAGTAGGACAAAACAGACATCATTCCACAGTTGGACAGAACAGACATCATTCAACATCATAGTAGCACAAAGCAGACATCATTCAACATCATAGTCCGGACAAAACAGACATCATTCAACATCATAGTCCAGACAAAACAGACATCATTCAACATCATAGTAGGACAAAACAGACATCATTCCACAGTTGGACAGAACAGACATCATTCAACATCATAGTAGCACAAAGCAGACATCATTCGACATCATAGTAGGACAAAACAGACATCATTCAACATCATAGTAGGTCAAGACATGTCCAGACAAATCAAAGATCTAAATCCATTTATGTCCAGTGGCATGGTGGGACTACTGGCTGGACTAGTGCCTCTTATCCCTTAGCTGTATCAGTCTCTGTTGTCTCTCTGACTGGGGAGGAGGGGGGGGGGGGGGGGGGCATTTACATGGGTCTGAAAGAGAAGCAGGTCACAGAGCCGGGGCTCTGGGGAAATCAGGTGGCCACGCGCCTGGGTTCACAGGGTCGCAGTGTGCTGCCCCATAGGGTTCAAGGAGCCTCCCCCTGGGCGCAGGTTCAAAACGCTCTCTGCAGACGCTGTGTCATCGCTCACAGCAAATCAGGGGACAGAACAAGAGGCTTTGGAATTGCGACCAGGCCGACGAGCAGCTTGCCCGTTCACCAATTAACCTTGGGAGCCCACAATGTTGCCCAGTCCTTTCTTGGATCATGTCCAATATCTCACTAGAAAGATGACGAGTAAGCGGCCCGTACGGTGCAGAACACTAAAGTGAACTATTAACAAAATATATACAAAGAAATACATATAGCAGATCAGCCTATAAAACGTCCTGCTGTTAAATGTAGCCTGATCTGGTTAACTATCTGGTTAAATATCTGGTTAACTATCTGGTTAAATATCTGGTTAACTATCTGGTTAAATATAGGCTGATATGGTTAACTACAGGCTGATCTGGTTAACTACAGGCTGATCTGGTTAACTATCTGGTTAACTATCTGGTTAAATATCTGGTTAAATATCTGGTTAACTATAGGCTGATATGGTTAACTACAGGCTGATCTGGTTAAATATCTGGTTAACTACAGGCTGATCTGGTTAACTATAGGCTGATCTGGTTAACTACAGGCTGATCTGGTTAACTATCTGGTTAACTACAGGCTGATCTGGTTAACTATCCAGTTAACTATCTGGTTAAATATCTGGCTAAATATAGGCTAACTATCTGGTTAACTACAGGCTGATCTGGTTAACTATCTGGTTAACTATAGGCTGATCTGGTTAACTACAGGCTGATCTGGTTAACTATCTGGTTAACTACAGGCTGATCTGGTTAACTATCTGGTTAACTACAGGCTGATCTGGTTAACTACAGGCTGATCTGGTTAACTACAGGCTGATCTGGTTAACTACCTGGTTAACTACAGGCTGATCTGGTTAACTACAGGCTGATCTGGTTAACTACAGGCTGATCTGGTTAACTACAGGCTGATCTGGTTAACTATATGGTTAACTATAGGCTGATCTGGTTAACTACAGGCTGATCTGGTTAACTATCTGGTTAACTATAGGCTGATCTGGTTAACTACAGGCTGATCTGGTTAACTATCTGGTTAACTACAGGCTGATCTGGTTAACTACAGGCTGATCTGGTTAACTACAGGCTGATCTGGTTAACTACAGGCTGATCTGGTTAACTATCCGGTTAACTATCTGGTTAAATATCTGGTTAAATATCTGGTTAACTATAGGCTGATATGGTTAACTACAGGCTGATCTGGTTAAATATCTGGTTAACTACAGGCTGATCTGGTTAACTATAGGCTGATCTGGTTAACTACAGGCTGATCTGGTTAACTATCTGGTTAACTACAGGCTGATCTGGTTAACTATCCAGTTAACTATCTGGTTAAATATCTGGCTAAATATAGGCTGATCTGGTTAAATATCTGGTTAACTATCTGGTTAACTATAGGCTAATCTGGTTAACTATCTGGTTAAATATAGGCTGATCTGGTTAAATATCTGTTTAACTATCTGGTTAACTATAGGCTAATCTTGTTAACTATTTGGTTAACTATTGGCTAATCTGGTTAACTATTTGGTTAACTATTTGCTAATCTGGTTAAATATCTGGTTAACTATTTGGTTAACTATAGGCTAATCTGGTTAAATATCTGGTTAACTACAGGCTAATCTGGTTAAATATCTGGTTAAATATCTGGTTAACTACAGGCTAATCTGGTTAAATATCTGGTTAACTATAGGCTAATCTGGTTAACTATCTGGTGAACTGTTGGCTGATCTGGTTAACTATAGGCTAATCTGGTTAACTATCTGGTGAACTGTGAACTGGTTAACTGTTTGCTGATCTGGTTGCTATAAACTGATCTGATTAACTATCTGGTTAAATATAGGCTGATCTAGTTAACTATTTGATTAACTATGGTCTGACCTGGTTAACTATTGGCTGATCTGGTTGCTATAAGCTGATCTGGTTAACTATAGACTGATCTGGTTAACTATCTGGTTAACTGTTGGCTGACCTGGTTAACTATAGGCTGATCTTGTTAACTATCTGGTTAACTATAGGCTGATCTGGTTAACTGTCTGGTTAACTATAGGCTGATCTGGCTAACTGAAGGCTGATCTGGTTAAATGTCTGGTTAACTATAGGCTGATCTGGTTACCTATCTGGTTAACTATAGGCTGATCTGGTTAACTATCTGGTTAACTGTAGGCTGATCTGGCTAACTGTAGGCTGATCTGGTTAAATGTCTGGTTAACTATAGGCTGATAAGGTTAACTATCTGGTTATAGTTATTTTATAGTGCTTTTATGCCACCACAGTGATAACTCACAGATAGACATTAGTGGCACCACAGTGATAACTCACAGCGATACATTAGCACCACCACAGTGATAACTCACAGAGATCCATTAGTGGCACCACAGTGATAACACACAGAGATCCATTAGTGGCACCACAGTGATAACTCACAGATATACATTAGTGGCACCACAGTGATAACTCACAGATATACATTAGTGGCACCACAGTGATAACTCACAGATATACATTAGTGGCACCACAGTGATAACTCACAGAGATACATTAGTGGCACCACAGTGATAACTCAAATGAAATGCTGTGGGGGAAGAAAAAAAACATATACTGATTGAAATAAATTAATCTTATCTTTTTATGGGGAGGATTGTGATGGGGGGGGGGGGGGGATGCCGCATGCAGCAGACGTATTGCTGTTGTGCTACAGAGTCAAACAAAAAGAAAAGGTCTATTGTAAAAGCAAACGAAAACCTATTAGTACTGTCAGTGGCCTTTGCAGGTTCACATTACTCAGTGTTCAAACCCGCAGGTCTCCCTTGAGCCGTTTTGTTGAACAGTAGATTTAAAAAAAAAAAAAAAAAAATGAGAATGGAGGTAGCCTAGCAACATTGAGACCATGGAGAAGAAGCGCGGCATACCCGCTGCGAATGTGGCATGCGGCATCCAGCCAGTCTTCTGCAGTAAGCCCCGAGGAGAGCGGAATGTTCTGGTCACTGTGAAGATATACATCTGGCTTCAATCGAGTAGTGTCAGCAAACCTTCCTTTAGGGAATAAAAACATAAATAAAAACATTGAAAGTATAAACTAACAGAGCATATAATTACGTTTAACATTTTTTTGAGAAACTTTTGTTGTTAGATGCTTTAAATGATGTGATCCTTCTGGCTTTGTTTGTACATTTTAACTGTACAATTGTTTACCCCCAAATAAATCAAATCCTGTGAGCTATGATCGCTGTGCACACCTATAGCTTATGACAGCGTTATATCGTATGAACAAAGGCCTCTCATAGGATGTGTCTTCAGATGAATTACAACCTGCCCTCAGGAGTGAGCTCAGCAGTTGTCCTAAAATATAAACGCCCCGAAGCGATGGCAGGGGGGGGGGGTGACTGAACTGAACGATCCAGCTGAGGCAAATTTATGGGGGACTGGCCAGAAAGAGAAACTCCACTTCTGTGGCCATGGTAATATGGAAATGTGTTAATTCGATCAACAATAGTTGATGCCTGACGAGAGGCGCTGGAAAACCCCAGAGCCTTTTTTTTTTAAGTACTACAAGAGAGATTCTCTGACAGAAAATGCATCCCATCCCTTCTCCTTTAAGATGAATGACTGTTCATTTGCATTTTTTTTTTCAGCAGTAGCGGTGCATGTATAAACAGTGGGGAAGTGTGAGATTCTCACAATGGGTGGCCATTTTGTGGGCATGCCAATCACAAGGGAGATGTAAAACATTATGATAAGTCCATTACATCTTCAGAGGGTTTACAAGGGATCGCAGTCAAACGCCCATAAACGTCAAAGATTTGAGAACGTCACGGGCCATTAGCTTTTGACAGTACGAGATTAGTGAGATGCTGATGGTTTCGGTGTTATGTTTGAAGGACGATAATGCTGAACTGTGTTCTACATACATGTACACTGACTATACCATACGTTAAGGACACCTTCCTAATATTGAGTTGCACCCCGCCCCCTTTTTTTTCTGCCCTCAGAACAGCCTCAGTTCATCAGGGCATGACTCTACAAGGTGTGGAAAGCGTTCCACAGGGATGCTGGCTCATGTTGACTCTACAAGGTGTTTTTTTATTTTTATTTTTATTTTACCTTTATTTAACCAGGCAAGTCAGTTAAGAACAAATTCTTATTTTCAATGACGGCCTGGGAACAGTGGGTTAACTGCCTGTTCAGGGGCAGAACGACAGATTTGTACCTTGTCAGCTCGGGGGTTTGAACTCACAACCTTCCGGTTACTAGTCCAACGCTCTAACCACTAGGCTACCCTGCCGCCCCGTTGAAAGCGTTCCACAGGGATGCTGGCTCATGTTGACTCCAATGCTTCTCACAGTTGTGTCAAGTTGGCTGGATGTCCTTTGGGTGGTGGACCGTTCTTGATACACACAGGAAAAACTGTTGAGAGTGGAAAAACCCAGCAGCTTTGCAGTTCTTGACACAAACCGGTGCGCTTTGGCACCTACTACCACACCCCGTTCAAAGGCACTTAAATATTTAGTCTTGCCCGTTCACCCTTTGAATGGCACACATCACAATCCATGTCTTCAAAGCTTAAACATCCTTCTTTAAACCTGTCTCCTCCCCTTCATCTACACTGATTGAAGTGGATTTAACAAGTGACATCAACAAGGGATCATAGTTTTCACCTGGATTCACCTGGTCAGTCTAAGTCATGGAAAGAGCAGGTGTTCATAATGTTTTGTATACTCAGTGTATATGCGAATGGAAGCACCAAAATGTATATGATTATAAGGAAACTGCGCATTTGAATTCAGTCCTAGCTAGAATAATTACGACTCAGTGAGCTATTAGCATCACATTCTCTACACGGTTTCTTAGAAGACTGTGCACTTTAAATCATTATGAGTTGACTGAGGTAAATAGAACTTGGAAAAGGAACAATTAGACTTTTGTGACAGGTCTCTCTAATCCTTCAAACAGGTATCTTCTATTTTGGCTGTTTGTTGGAAGAGTGCCATTGTCACGTTTTGAGTCTTGTGATGCTCTTTAATCTGTCGGTCCTTTGTACTGGATATCAGAAGGACGTGACGAAGAGGGTGAGAGTAGTCATCTTTAATCCTTCTCTCAGCGCCGGGCGACAAGCCTGACTGTTTGGAATGGATCTCTATGTACATTCTGTTTTTATTCAATTTCGTTAAGCAAATTATTGTTTGATGACATAATTTACATTACATAATTGATTTACAGTACATACTTGGTAGTGGGGTTTTTATCAGTTGCATAGCTACCAATTTCATACTAATTAACATTTTAGCAAGCGATTATTATTCTAAGTTATAATAATTATGAGCCAAGGTTGGGTTCTGGCTCTAAAGTGTGGTGTCAGATTAAAATAATGTGGTGTCTGATTAAAGATAATGTGGGGTCTGATTAAAGATAATGTGGTGTCTGATTAAAGATAATGTAGTGGTAGATTAAAGATAATGTGGTGTCTGATTAAAGATAATGTGGTGTCTGATTAAAGATAATGTGGTGTCTGATTAAAGATAATGTAGTGGTAGATTACAGATAATGTGGTGTCTGATTAAAGATAATGTAGTGGTAGATTAAAGATAATGTGGTGTCTGATTAAAGATAATGTGGAGTCTGATTAAAGATAATGTGGTGTCTGATTAAAGATAATGTGGTGTCTGATTAAAGATAATGTAGTGGTAGATTAAAGATAATGTGGTGTCTGATTAAAGATAATGTAGTGGTAGATTAAAGATAATGTGGTGTCTGATTAAAGATAATGTGGAGTCTGATTAAAGATAATGTAGTGTCATATTAAAGATAGTGTAGTTTCAGATGAAAGATAACGTGGTGTCAGATTAAAGATAACGTGGTGTCAGATTAAGATGATGTGGTGTCAGAGTAAAATAGTGTGGTGTCAGATTGATGGTGTAGGTTACATGTTAAAATATTGTCCTAATAAGAGTTTTGTTGTGTGTATCGTTAATTTTTAAGGGTTTTGAGAGAAGGAACGATGTCAATACATATGCTCAATGGATATCCTCTTCCACACTAGAGTACCAGTGCTTTGATTTGAGTCGACCTTTAACCCGAGGTCCTGGCACACAACACATTATGCCAGGAGGAGGCGTGATGTCACCACTCAGGGGGGCTGTCCCAAATGGCACCCTATTCCCGTATGTAGTGCACCATTTCTTAACAGAGCTTCTATGTGCCCTGTTCTAAAGTAGTGCACTACATAGGGCATAGGGTGCCTCTATGAGCCCTGTTCTAAAGTAGTGGACTACATAGGGAATAGGGTGCCTCTATGTGCCCTGTTCTAAAGTAGTGGACTACATAGGGAATAGGGGGGCTCTATGTGCCCTGTTCTAAAGTAGTACACTACATAGGGAATAGGGTGCCTCTATGAGCCCTGTTCTAAATTAGTGGACTACATAGGGAATAGGGTGCCTCAATGAGCCTTGTTCTAAAGTAGTGCACTACATAGGGAATAGGGGGCCTCTATGTGCCCTGTTCTAAAGTAGTGCACTACATAGGGAATAGGGTGCCTCTATGAGACCTGCTCTAAAGTAGTGCACTACATAGGGAATAGGGTGCCTCTATGAGCCCTGTTTTAAAAGTAGTGCACTACATAGGGAATAGGGTGCCTCTATGTGCCCTGTTCTAAAGTAGTGGACTACATAGGGAATAGGGGGCCTCTATGTGCCCTGTTCTAAAGTAGTACACTACATAGGGAATAGGGTGCCTCTATGAGCCCTGTTCTAAATTAGTGGACTACATAGGGAATAGGGTGCCTCTATGAGCCTTGTTCTAAAGTAGTGCACTACATAGGGAATAGGGTGCCTCTATGTGCCCTGTTCTAAAGTAGTGCACTACATAGGGAATAGGGTGCCTCTATGAGCCCTGTTTTAAAGTAGTGCACTACATAGGGAATAGGGTGCCTCTGTGCCCTGTTCTAAAGTAGTACACTACATAGGGAATAGGGTGCCTCTATGAGCCCTGTTTTAAAGTAGTACACTACATAGGGAATCGGGTGCCTCTATGAGCCCTATTTTAAAGTAGTGCACTACATAGGGAATAGGGTGCCTCTATGTGCCCTGTTCTAAAGTAGTGCACTACATAGGGAATAGGGTGCCTCTATGTGCCCTATTCTAAAGTAGTGGACTACATAGGGAATAGGGTGCCTCTATGAGCCTTGTTCTAAAGTAGTGCACTACATAGGGAAAAGGGTGCCTCTATGTGCCCTGCTCTAAAGTAGTGAACTACATAGGGAATAGGGTGCCTCTATGTGCCCTGTTCTAAAGTAGTGCACTACATAGGGAATAGGGTGCCTCTATGTGCCCTGTTCTAAAGTAGTACACTACATAGGGAATAGGGTGCCTCTATGTGCCCTGTTCTAAAGTAGTGGACTACATAGGGAATAGGATGCCTCTATGTGCCCTGCTCTAAAGTAGTGAACTACATAGGGAATAGGGTGTCTCTATGAGCCCTGTTCTAAAGTAGTGCACTACATAGGGAATAGGGTGCATCTATGTGCCCTGTTCTAAAGTAGTACACTACATAGGGAATAGGATGCCTCTATGTGCCCTGCTCTAAAGTAGTGAACTACATAGGGAATAGGGTGTCTCTATGAGCCCTGTTCTAAAGTAGTGCACTACATAGGGAATAGGGTGCCTCTATGTGCCCTGTTCTAAAGTAGTACACTACATAGGGAATAGGGTGCCTCTATGTGCCCTGTTTTAAAGTAGTGCACTACATAGGGAATAGGGTGCCTCTATGAGCCCTGTTTTAAAGTAGTGCACTACATAGGGAATAGGGTGCCTCTGTGCCCTGTTCTAAAGTAGTACACTACATAGGGAATAGGGTGCCTCTATGAGCCCTGTTTTAAAGTAGTACACTACATAGGGAATCGGGTGCCTCTATGAGCCCTATTTTAAAGTAGTGCACTACATAGGGAATAGGGTGCCTCTATGAGCCCTGTTTTAAAGTAGTACACTACATAGGGAATCGGGTGCATCTATGAGCCCTATTTTAAAGTAGTACACTACATAGGGAATCGGGTGCCTCTATGTGCCCTGTTCTAAAGTAGTGCACTACATAGGGAATAGGGTGCCTCTATGTGCCCTATTCTAAAGTAGTGGACTACATAGGGAATAGGGTGCCTCTATGAGCCTTGTTCTAAAGTAGTGCACTACATAGGGAATAGGGTGCCTCTATGTGCCCTGCTCTAAAGTAGTGAACTACTTAGGGAATAGGGTGCCTCTATGAGCCCTGTTCTAAAGTAGTGCACTACATAGGGAATAGGGTGCCTCTATGTGCCCTGTTCTAAAGTAGTGCACTACATAGGGAATAGGGTGCCTCTGTGCCCTGTTCTAAAGTAGTACACTACATAGGGAATAGGGTGCCTCTATGAGCCCTGTTTTAAAGTAGTACACTACATAGGGAATCGGGTGCCTCTATGAGCCCTATTTTAAAGTAGTGCACTACATAGGGAATAGGGTGCCTCTATGAGCCCTGTTTTAAAGTAGTACACTACATAGGGAATCGGGTGCATCTATGAGCCCTATTTTAAAGTAGTACACTACATAGGGAATCGGGTGCCTCTATGTGCCCTGTTCTAAAGTAGTGCACTACATAGGGAATAGGGTGCCTCTATGTGCCCTATTCTAAAGTAGTGGACTACATAGGGAATAGGGTGCCTCTATGAGCCTTGTTCTAAAGTAGTGCACTACATAGGGAATAGGGTGCCTCTATGTGCCCTGCTCTAAAGTAGTGAACTACTTAGGGAATAGGGTGCCTCTATGAGCCCTGTTCTAAAGTAGTGCACTACATAGGGAATAGGGTGCCTCTATGTGCCCTGTTCTAAAGTAGTGCACTACATAGGGAATAGGGTGCCTCTATGTGCCCTGTTCTAAAGTAGTACACTACATAGGGAATAGGGTGCCTCTATGTGCCCTGTTCTAAAGTAGTGCACTACATAGGGAATAGGGTGCCTCTATGTGCCCTATTCTAAAGTAGTGGACTACATAGGGAATAGGGTGCCTCTATGAGCCTTGTTCTAAAGTAGTGCACTACATAGGGAATAGGGTGCCTCTATGTGCCCTGCTCTAAAGTAGTGAACTACTTAGGGAATAGGGTGCCTCTATGAGCCCTGTTCTAAAGTAGTGCACTACATAGGGAATAGGGTGCCTCTATGTGCCCTGTTCTAAAGTAGTGCACTACATAGGGAATAGGGTGCCTCTATGTGCCCTGTTCTAAAGTAGTACACTACATAGGGAATAGGGTGCCTCTATGTGCCCTGTTCTAAAGTAGTGGACTACATAGGGAATAGGATGCCTCTATGTGCCCTGCTCTAAAGTAGTGAACTACATAGGGAATAGGGTGTCTCTATGAGCCCTGTTCTAAAGTAGTGCACTACATAGGGAATAGGATGCCTCTATGTGCCCTGCTCTAAAGTAGTGGACTACATAGGGAATAGGATGCCTCTATGAGCCCTGTTCTAAAGTAGTGCACTACATAGGGAATAGGGTGCCTCTATGAGCCCTGTTCTAAAGTAGTGCACTACATAGGGAATAGGGTGCCTCTATGAGCCCTGTTCTAAAGTATTAAACACAAAGTACCTCTCTGTAGGTTGTGTTTACGCGTCACCGCCGTCCCAATGCCTTCGCTTAACGACTCCACGGCAACCGCCTTTCATGTGTTCATATCAAAGGCAATCTCCATTCCTTAATTGTTTTGATAGGCTTTTGAGAAGGTTTGATTAGTTTTTTTTTATTTTTTTGTGTGTGTTGTTTTTCTATTCTCAGGCGTAATGATTTAACCCACAGAGTGGCGTCGGTAGCGTAATTATACATTAAAGTGTTCCTACTTAATGGGCTCGTTTTCAAACTGCCAAGGGCGTTCGCTGGAGTGCCATTAGAGAGATGGCCTCTTACCTGGGAACATGGCAGCCACTTAATGCCCAACGCTCCGGCTCCGCACTGCATTATACAGCCCACTGACAGACAACCAGGTAGTTATATAGTAACGTAGTGGTTGTATTCAACCCACTGACAGACAACCAGGTAGTTATATAGTATATAGTAACATAGTGGTTGTATTCAGCCCACTGACAGACAACCAGGTAGTTATATAGTAACGTAGTGGTTGTATTCAGCCCACTGACAGACAACCAGGTAGTTATATAGTAACGTAGTGGTTGTATTCAGCCCACTGACAGACAACCAGGTAGTTATATAGTATATAGTAACATAGTGGTTGTATTCAGCCCACTGACAGACAACCAGGTAGTTATATAGTAACGTAGTGGTTGTATTCAGCCCACTGACAGACAACCAGGTAGTTATATAGTAACGTAGTGGTTGTATTCAACCCACTGACAGACAACCAGGTAGTTATATAGTAACGTAGTGGTTGTATTCAGCCCACTGACAGACAACCAGGTAGTTATATAGTAACGTAGTGGTTGTATTCAACCCACTGACAGACAACCAGGTAGTTATATAGTAACGTAGTGGTTGTATTCAGCCCACTGACAGACAACCAGGTAGTTATATAGTATATAGTAACGTAGTGGTTGTATTCAGCCCACTGACAGACAACCAGGTAGTTATATAGTATATAGTAACGTAGTGGTTGTATTCAACCCACTGACAGACAACCAGGTAGTTATATAGTAATGTTGTGGTTGTATTCAACCCACTGACAGACAACCAGGTAGTTATATAGTAATGTTGTGGTTGTATTCAGCCCACTGACAGACAACCAGGTAGTTATATAGTAACGTAGTGGTTGTATTCAACCCACTGACAGACAACCAGGTAGTTATATAGTAACGTAGTGGTTGTATTCAGCCCACTGACAGACAACCAGGTAGTTATATAGTAACGTCGTGGTTGTATTCAACCCACTGACAGACAACCAGGTAGTTATATAGTATATAGTAATGTTGTGGTTGTATTCAGCCCACTGACAGACAACCAGGTAGTTATATAGTAACGTAGTGGTTGTATTCAGCCCACTGACAGACAACCAGGTAGTTATATAGTAACGTAGTGGTTGTATTCAACCCACTGACAGACAACCAGGTAGTTATATAGTAATGTTGTAGTTGTATTCAACCCACTGACAGACAACCAGGTAGTTATATAGTAACGTTGTGGTTGTATTCAACCCACTGACAGACAACCAGGTAGTTATATAGTAACGTAGTGGTTGTATTCAACCCACTGACAGACAACCAGGTAGTTATATAGTAACGTTGTGGTTGTATTCAACCCACTGACAGACAACCAGGTAGTTATATAGTAACGTCGTGGTTGTATTCAGCCCACTGACAGACAACCAGGTAGTTATATAGTAACGTAGTGGTTGTATTCAGCCCACTGACAGACAACCAGGTAGTTATATAGTAACGTCGTGGTTGTATTCAGCCCACTGACAGACAACCAGGTAGTTATATAGTAACGTAGTGGTTGTATTCAACCCACTGACAGACAACCAGGTAGTTATATAGTAACGTTGTGGTTGTATTCAACCCACTGACAGACAACCAGGTAGTTATATAGTAACGTAGTGGTTGTATTCAACCCACTGACAGACAACCAGGTAGTTATATAGTAACGTAGTGGTTGTATTCAGCCCACTGACAGACAACCAGGTAGTTATATAGTAACGTTGTGGTTGTATTCAGCCCACTGACAGACAACCAGGTAGTTATATAGTAATGTTGTGGTTGTATTCAGCCCACTGACAGACAACCAGGTAGTTATATAGTAACGTTGTGGTTGTATTCAGCCCACTGACAGACAACCAGGTAGTTATATAGTAACGTAGTGGTTGTATTCAGCCCACTGACAGACAACCAGGTAGTTATATAGTAATGTTGTGGTTGTATTCAGCCCACTGACAGACAACCAGGTAGTTATATAGTAACGTAGTGGTTGTATTCAGCCCACTGACAGACAACCAGGTAGTTATATAGTAATGTTGTGGTTGTATTCAACCCACTGACAGACAACCAGGTAGTTATATAGTAACGTAGTGGTTGTATTCAGCCCACTGACAGACAACCAGGTAGTTATATAGTAACGTAGTGGTTGTATTCAACCCACTGACAGACAACCAGGTAGTTATATAGTAACGTTGTGGTTGTATTCAACCCACTGACAGACAACCAGGTAGTTATATAGTAACGTTGTGGTTGTATTCAACCCACTGACAGACAACCAGGTAGTTATATAGTATATAGTAACATAGTGGTTGTATTCAGCCCACTGACAGACAACCAGGTAGTTATATAGTAACGTAGTGGTTGTATTCAGCCCACTGACAGACAACCAGGTAGTTATATAGTATATAGTAACATAGTGGTTGTATTCAGCCCACTGACAGACAACCAGGTAGTTATATAGTAACGTTGTGGTTGTATTCAGCCCACTGACAGACAACCAGGTAGTTATATAGTAACGTAGTGGTTGTATTCAGCCCACTGACAGACAACCAGGTAGTTATATAGTAACGTTGTGGTTGTATTCAACCCACTGACAGACAACCAGGTAGTTATATAGTATATAGTAACATAGTGGTTGTATTCAGCCCACTGACAGACAACCAGGTAGTTATATAGTAACGTAGTGGTTGTATTCAGCCCACTGACAGACAACCAGGTAGTTATATAGTAACGTAGTGGTTGTATTCAACCCACTGACAGACAACCAGGTAGTTATATAGTAACGTTGTGGTTGTATTCAACCCACTGACAGACAACCAGGTAGTTATATAGTAACGTAGTGGTTGTATTCAACCCACTGACAGACAACCAGGTAGTTATATAGTAACGTAGTGGTTGTATTCAACCCACTGACAGACAACCAGGTAGTTATATAGTAACGTAGTGGTTGTATTCAGCCCACTGACAGACAACCAGGTAGTTATATAGTAACGTAGTGGTTGTATTCAGCCCACTGACAGACAACCAGGTAGTTATATAGTATATAGTAACGTAGTGGTTGTATTCAACCCACTGACAGACAACCAGGTAGTTATATAGTAACGTAGTGGTTGTATTCAACCCACTGACAGACAACCAGGTAGTTATATAGTAATGTTGTGGTTGTATTCAACCCACTGACAGACAACCAGGTAGTTATATAGTAACGTAGTGGTTGTATTCAGCCCACTGACAGACAACCAGGTAGTTATATAGTAACGTAGTGGTTGTATTCAACCCACTGACAGACAACCAGGTAGTTATATAGTAACGTAGTGGTTGTATTCAACCCACTGACAGACAACCAGGTAGTTATATAGTAACGTAGTGGTTGTATTCAACCCACTGACAGACAACCAGGTAGTTATATAGTAACGTTGTGGTTGTATTCAGCCCACTGACAGACAACCAGGTAGTTATATAGTAACGTAGTGGTTGTATTCAACACACTGACAGACAACCAGGTAGTTATATAGTAATGTTGTGGTTGTATTCAACCCACTGACAGACAACCAGGTAGTTATATAGTAATGTTGTGGTTGTATTCAACCCACTGACAGACAACCAGGTAGTTATATAGTAACGTAGTGGTTGTATTCAACCCACTGACAGACAACCAGGTAGTTATATAGTAACGTAGTGGTTGTATTCAACCCACTGACAGACAACCAGGTAGTTATATAGTAACGTAGTGGTTGTATTCAGCCCACTGACAGACAACCAGGTAGTTATATAGTAACGTAGTGGTTGTATTCAGCCCACTGACAGACAACCAGGTAGTTATATAGTAACGTAGTGGTTGTATTCAACCCACTGACAGACAACCAGGTAGTTATATAGTAACGTAGTGGTTGTATTCAACCCACTGACAGACAACCAGGTAGTTATATAGTAACGTAGTGGTTGTATTCAACCCACTGACAGACAACCAGGTAGTTATATAGTATATAGTAATGTTGTGGTTGTATTCAACCCACTGACAGACAACCAGGTAGTTATATAGTAACGTAGTGGTTGTATTCAGCCCACTGACAGACAACCAGGTAGTTATATAGTAACGTAGTGGTTGTATTCAGCCCACTGACAGACAACCAGGTAGTTATATAGTAACGTAGTGGTTGTATTCAGCCCACTGACAGACAACCAGGTAGTTATATAGTAACGTAGTGGTTGTATTCAGCCCACTGACAGACAACCAGGTAGTTATATAGTAACGTAGTGGTTGTATTCAGCCCACTGACAGACAACCAGGTAGTTATATAGTAACGTAGTGGTTGTATTCAACCCACTGACAGACAACCAGGTAGTTATATAGTAACGTAGTGGTTGTATTCAGCCCACTGACAGACAACCAGGTAGTTATATAGTAACGTAGTGGTTGTATTCAGCCCACTGACAGACAACCAGGTAGTTATATAGTATATAGTAATGTAGTGGTTGTATTCAACCCACTGACAGACAACCAGGTAGTTATATAGTAACGTTGTGGTTGTATTCAACCCACTGACAGACAACCAGGTAGTTATATAGTAACGTAGTGGTTGTATTCAACCCACTGACAGACAACCAGGTAGTTATATAGTAACGTAGTGGTTGTATTCAACCCACTGACAGACAACCAGGTAGTTATATAGTAATGTAGTGGTTGTATTCAACCCACTGACAGACAACCAGGTAGTTATATAGTAATGTAGTGGTTGTATTCAACCCACTGACAGACAACCAGGTAGTTATATAGTAATGTTGTGGTTGTATTCAGCCCACTGACAGACAACCAGGTAGTTATATAGTAATGTTGTGGTTGTATTCAACCCACTGACAGACAACCAGGTAGTTATATAGTATATAGTAATGTTGTGGTTGTATTCAACCCACTGACAGACAACCAGGTAGTTATATAGTAATGTTGTGGTTGTATTCAACCCACTGACAGACAACCAGGTAGTTATATAGTATATAGTAATGTTGTGGTTGTATTCAACCCACTGACAGACAACCAGGTAGTTATATAGTAATGTTGTGGTTGTATTCAACCCACTGACAGACAACCAGGTAGTTATATAGTAACGTAGTGGTTGTATTCAACCCACTGACAGACAACCAGGTAGTTATATAGTAACGTTGTGGTTGTATTCAACCCACTGACAGACAACCAGGTAGTTATATAGTAATGTTGTGGTTGTATTCAGCCCACTGACAGACAACCAGGTAGTTATATAGTAACGTTGTGGTTGTATTCAACCCACTGACAGACAACCAGGTAGTTATATAGTAACGTAGTGGTTGTATTCAGCCTACTGACAGACAACCAGGTAGTTATATAGTAACGTAGTGGTTGTATTCAACCCACTGACAGACAACCAGGTAGTTATATAGTAACGTAGTGGTTGTATTCAGCCCACTGACAGACAACCAGGTAGTTATATAGTAACGTTGTGGTTGTATTCAACCCACTGACAGACAACCAGGTAGTTATATAGTATATAGTAACGTAGTGGTTGTATTCAACCCACTGACAGACAACCAGGTAGTTATATAGTAACGTTGTGGTTGTATTCAACCCACTGACAGACAACCAGGTAGTTATATAGTAACGTAGTGGTTGTATTCAGCCCACTGACAGACAACCAGGTAGTTATATAGTAACGTAGTGGTTGTATTCAGCCCACTGACAGACAACCAGGTAGTTATATAGTAACGTAGTGGTTGTATTCAGCCCACTGACAGACAACCAGGTAGTTATATAGTAACGTTGTGGTTGTATTCAACCCACTGACAGACAACCAGGTAGTTATATAGTAATGTTGTGGTTGTATTCAACCCACTGACAGACAACCAGGTAGTTATATAGTAACGTAGTGGTTGTATTCAGCCCACTGACAGACAACCAGGTAGTTATATAGTAACGTTGTGGTTGTATTCAACCCACTGACAGACAACCAGGTAGTTATATAGTAATGTTGTGGTTGTATTCAACCCACTGACAGACAACCAGGTAGTTATATAGTAATGTTGTGGTTGTATTCAACCCACTGACAGACAACCAGGTAGTTATATAGTATATAGTAATGTAGTGGTTGTATTCAGCCCACTGACAGACAACCAGGTAGTTATATAGTAACGTAGTGGTTGTATTCAACCCACTGACAGACAACCAGGTAGTTATATAGTAACGTAGTGGTTGTATTCAGCCCACTGACAGACAACCAGGTAGTTATATAGTAACGTAGTGGTTGTATTCAACCCACTGACAGACAACCAGGTAGTTATATAGTATATAGTAATGTTGTGGTTGTATTCAACCCACTGACAGACAACCAGGTAGTTATATAGTAACGTAGTGGTTGTATTCAACCCACTGACAGACAACCAGGTAGTTATATAGTAACGTAGTGGTTGTATTAAACCCACTGACAGACAACCAGGTAGTTATATAGTATATAGTAATGTTGTGGTTGTATTCAACCCACTGACAGACAACCAGGTAGTTATATAGTAATGTAGTGGTTGTATTCAACCCACTGACAGACAACCAGGTAGTTATATAGTATATAGTAATGTTGTGGTTGTATTAAACCCACTGACAGACAACCAGGTAGTTATATAGTAACGTAGTGGTTGTATTCAGCCCACTGACAGACAACCAGGTAGTTATATAGTAACGTAGTGGTTGTATTCAGCCCACTGACAGACAACCAGGTAGTTATATAGTAACGTAGTGGTTGTATTCAGCCCACTGACAGACAACCAGGTAGTTATATAGTAACGTAGTGGTTGTATTAAACCCACTGACAGACAACCAGGTAGTTATATAGTAACGTAGTGGTTGTATTCAACCCACTGACAGACAACCAGGTAGTTATATAGTAACGTTGTGGTTGTATTCAACCCACTGACAGACAACCAGGTAGTTATATAGTAACGTAGTGGTTGTATTAAACCCACTGACAGACAACCAGGTAGTTATATAGTAACGTAGTGGTTGTATTCAACCCACTGACAGACAACCAGGTAGTTATATAGTAACGTTGTGGTTGTATTCAACCCACTGACAGACAACCAGGTAGTTATATAGTAACGTAGTGGTTGTATTCAACCCACTGACAGACAACCAGGTAGTTATATAGTAACGTAGTGGTTGTATTCAGCCCACTGACAGACAACCAGGTAGTTATATAGTAACGTAGTGGTTGTATTCAGCCCACTGACAGACAACCAGGTAGTTATATAGTAACGTAGTGGTTGTATTCAACCCACTGACAGACAACCAGGTAGTTATATAGTAACGTTGTGGTTGTATTCAACCCACTGACAGACAACCAGGTAGTTATATAGTAACGTAGTGGTTGTATTCAGCCCACTGACAGACAACCAGGTAGTTATATAGTAACGTAGTGGTTGTATTCAACCCACTGACAGACAACCAGGTAGTTATATAGTATATAGTAACGTAGTGGTTGTATTCAACCCACTGACAGACAACCAGGTAGTTATATAGTAATGTTGTGGTTGTATTCAGCCCACTGACAGACAACCAGGTAGTTATATAGTAACGTAGTGGTTGTATTCAACCCACTGACAGACAACCAGGTAGTTATATAGTAACGTAGTGGTTGTATTCAGCCCACTGACAGACAACCAGGTAGTTATATAGTAACGTAGTGGTTGTATTCAGCCCACTGACAGACAACCAGGTAGTTATATAGTAACGTAGTGGTTGTATTCAGCCCACTGACAGACAACCAGGTAGTTATATAGTAATGTAGTGGTTGTATTCAACCCACTGACAGACAACCAGGTAGTTATATAGTAACGTAGTGGTTGTATTCAGCCCACTGACAGACAACCAGGTAGTTATATAGTAACGTAGTGGTTGTATTCAACCCACTGACAGACAACCAGGTAGTTATATAGTAACGTAGTGGTTGTATTCAGCCCACTGACAGACAACCAGGTAGTTATATAGTAACGTAGTGGTTGTATTCAACCCACTGACAGACAACCAGGTAGTTATATAGTAACGTAGTGGTTGTATTCAACCCACTGACAGACAACCAGGTAGTTATATAGTAACGTAGTGGTTGTATTCAACCCACTGACAGACAACCAGGTAGTTATATAGTAACGTAGTGGTTGTATTCAACCCACTGACAGACAACCAGGTAGTTATATAGTATATAGTAACGTAGTGGTTGTATTCAGCCCACTGACAGACAACCAGGTAGTTATATAGTATATAGTAATGTTGTGGTTGTATTCAACCCACTGACAGACAACCAGGTAGTTATATAGTAACGTAGTGGTTGTATTCAACCCACTGACAGACAACCAGGTAGTTATATAGTATATAGTAACGTAGTGGTTGTATTCAACCCACTGACAGACAACCAGGTAGTTATATAGTATATAGTAACGTAGTGGTTGTATTCAGCCCACTGACAGACAACCAGGTAGTTATATAGTAACGTAGTGGTTGTATTCAGCCCACTGACAGACAACCAGGTAGTTATATAGTAACGTAGTGGTTGTATTCAACCCACTGACAGACAACCAGGTAGTTATATAGTAACGTAGTGGTTGTATTCAGCCCACTGACAGACAACCAGGTAGTTATATAGTAATGTTGTGGTTGTATTCAACCCACTGACAGACAACCAGGTAGTTATATAGTAATGTAGTGGTTGTATTCAGCCCACTGACAGACAACCAGGTAGTTATATAGTAATGTTGTGGTTGTATTCAACCCACTGACAGACAACCAGGTAGTTATATAGTAACGTAGTGGTTGTATTCAGCCCACTGACAGACAACCAGGTAGTTATATAGTAATGTAGTGGTTGTATTCAGCCCACTGACAGACAACCAGGTAGTTATATAGTAACGTAGTGGTTGTATTCAGCCCACTGACAGACAACCAGGTAGTTATATAGTATATAGTAACGTAGTGGTTGTATTCAACCCACTGACAGACAACCAGGTAGTTATATAGTAACGTAGTGGTTGTATTCAACCCACTGACAGACAACCAGGTAGTTATATAGTAATGTTGTGGTTGTATTCAACCCACTGACAGACAACCAGGTAGTTATATAGTAACGTAGTGGTTGTATTCAACCCACTGACAGACAACCAGGTAGTTATATAGTAACGTTGTGGTTGTATTCAACCCACTGACAGACAACCAGGTAGTTATATAGTAATGTAGTGGTTGTATTCAACCCACTGACAGACAACCAGGTAGTTATATAGTATATAGTAATGTTGTGGTTGTATTCAACCCACTGACAGACAACCAGGTAGTTATATAGTATATAGTAATGTTGTGGTTGTATTCAGCCCACTGACAGACAACCAGGTAGTTATATAGTAATGTTGTGGTTGTATTCAGCCCACTGACAGACAACCAGGTAGTTATATAGTATATAGTAACGTTGTGGTTGTATTCAACCCACTGACAGACAACCAGGTAGTTATATAGTAACGTAGTGGTTGTATTCAACCCACTGACAGACAACCAGGTAGTTATATAGTAACGTAGTGGTTGTATTCAGCCCACTGACAGACAACCAGGTAGTTATATAGTAACGTAGTGGTTGTATTCAACCCACTGACAGACAACCAGGTAGTTATATAGTAACGTAGTGGTTGTATTCAGCCCACTGACAGACAACCAGGTAGTTATATAGTAACGTAGTGGTTGTATTCAACCCACTGACAGACAACCAGGTAGTTATATAGTAACGTAGTGGTTGTATTCAACCCACTGACAGACAACCAGGTAGTTATATAGTAACGTAGTGGTTGTATTCAGCCCACTGACAGACAACCAGGTAGTTATATAGTAACGTAGTGGTTGTATTCAACCCACTGACAGACAACCAGGTAGTTATATAGTAACGTAGTGGTTGTATTCAGCCCACTGACAGACAACCAGGTAGTTATATAGTAACGTAGTGGTTGTATTCAGCCCACTGACAGACAACCAGGTAGTTATATAGTAATGTTGTGGTTGTATTCAGCCCACTGACAGACAACCAGGTAGTTATATAGTAACGTAGTGGTTGTATTCAACCCACTGACAGACAACCAGGTAGTTATATAGTAACGTAGTGGTTGTATTAAACCCACTGACAGACAACCAGGTAGTTATATAGTAACGTAGTGGTTGTATTCAACCCACTGACAGACAACCAGGTAGTTATATAGTAACGTAGTGGTTGTATTCAACCCACTGACAGACAACCAGGTAGTTATATAGTAACGTTGTGGTTGTATTCAACCCACTGACAGACAACCAGGTAGTTATATAGTATATAGTAATGTTGTGGTTGTATTCAACCCACTGACAGACAACCAGGTAGTTATATAGTAACGTAGTGGTTGTATTCAACCCACTGACAGACAACCAGGTAGTTATATAGTAACGTAGTGGTTGTATTCAACCCACTGACAGACAACCAGGTAGTTATATAGTATATAGTAATGTTGTGGTTGTATTCAACCCACTGACAGACAACCAGGTAGTTATATAGTAACGTAGTGGTTGTATTCAACCCACTGACAGACAACCAGGTAGTTATATAGTAATGTAGTGGTTGTATTCAACCCACTGACAGACAACCAGGTAGTTATATAGTAACGTAGTGGTTGTATTCAACCCACTGACAGACAACCAGGTAGTTATATAGTAACGTTGTGGTTGTATTCAACCCACTGACAGACAACCAGGTAGTTATATAGTAATGTTGTGGTTGTATTCAGTCCTGCTATATGTTTTGTATTTAAGGGTAGTTCATCCCACCCTGGTGATACTCTAGTCAGTCCCCCAGCTCCCTCCATCTTCCCCCTCATGTGCCAGTCAAGGCCTCGGGTAATGGTCCTTGTTTGTCTGAGTTGACAGAGAGACTAATGGTACCATGGGTAGCCATGGTAACGTGGAGACCCTCCGTTAATGAGGCACGAGTGAGCTGTTAACGGAATACTGATTTAGATTTGACATCTGTGGATTAATATCTGCTGGGAGGTGTTGGTTTGTTTTCCTCACGTCTGTAAGTGTGCGTGTGTGTCTGTGTAAATGTGTACAGAAACAGAATTGTGTTTTGAAAGTCGTCCCTTTAATTGACGTTCACAGGTCCAACGTACTGAGCGTACCGTGTCAACTTAAAGCTAAACTAAACGAAGGCACAAAACCAACAACAACAAACTCTGCCATATGTCATACATCCCACCTGCAACAAAGAACTACAACCAGGACTACAACTTCAATCTCTTCATGTAGTCTATAATGCTGAATACGCTATAAAGTGATTTGGAGCAAGCAGGGCACTTGCCACTGGGTAATGTCTTCTGGTCCTGTTCTGCTGGTTGCCATGGTAGTCTACCTAAAGATAAGGTTCCATACTCAAATCTTTAGCATGACATCAGGAAGTGTCACTGCAATGGGAATAGGAGTGAAAAGATGATGAAGAATCATCCCATCATTCTATTTCTGTTATATTACATCAAGCATGTTAGCCAACATCTCTCACCTACTGATTGTGCCTGGGACAGAGATGACTGTGGTGCAGTATAGTGTGTACGTTAACATCCTAGCCCTGTTAAAGGAGTCAGTCAGTACAGTCCCTGGTTCGAATCCAGGCTGTATCACATCCGTCCGTGATTGGGAGTCCCATAGGGCGGCAACTGGCCCAGCGTCGTCCAGATTTGTTCGGGGTAGGACCGACATTGTAAATAAGAATTTGTTCTTAACTGACTTGCCTAGAAGAAAAAAAATAAAGGTTAAATTAAAATTACATTTAAAAAATAAATAAAGTATGGTTGTGTGGAGTTCCAACACCGTAATATGTTGATTCTACACCTGGTTATCCAATGGGGAGGGTAAAAAATAAGATTGGAGATGACAATATCTTAACACAAGTATGTCATTGGTGGTAATGTGCTGTGTATCGTCATTGGTTCTTCGCAAATAATATTGTGTCGTTAGATGAGTAGAGAATGCTCGTGTACCGGGGTTACCATGTCTCAGCCGGAAAATGACCTGATGAAATTATGAATATTATTAATGCTAGTCACAGTCTGGCTCAACATTTACCCTCTGGATGGTGCGGACAGTCAAGCAAGCCAGATAAGTCTCTATGCTACTGTACTTCAAAAGGTACAGTACTATTTAGTAGTGCACCGGTACCTCTATGGTTGGTGCTAGTACTGGTATACTGATGTAGGAGCACCTGGTGCAACCCCACTAGATACTTTACCCAAATGACTAAATGCTAAAACGTTAGCATTCGGAGACAGTTAAACAAATCCAAATTATGGATCGCTGTATTACCTTGTCCGATGCTAACAGGGTAAAGAAGCCAAATACGTAATTTTGCAATTTGGGTAAAATATCCCTTTAATCTTTGTTTCCGCCAAAAGCGAGGTACTAAAGATTTCTGTTTATGAACAATTAGGTGGGACACATTAAAATGTCTATGAGGTACGGTTGTTACTAGGTTTAGTTTTGTTCAATGCAAAACCCCACCACTGGTGTGCGTTGCCAAATATCTCTATTTTCATGTCATCCAACAAATGTTTCCTAAACAGCATCGGCACTTGGATTGGAACCGGTGCTTTGGTCAGATGACATGAAAATAGAGCTCTTTGTTTTGCGTGGAAATAAATATGCATATGCAGAAAGAACTGCAAATGGATCTTCCAGCAAGATAATGACCCCAATCCATAAATAAATTGTTCATTGACAACAAAATCGACATTTTGAAATGGTATCAAGTATCTGGAAATGGGATCAAGGATCTGAAATGATATCAAGGATCTGGAAAGATTCTGTATGGAGGAATGATCTAAGATCTCTCTCCCAATGTGTTCTCCAACTCATAACGGATTACAGAAAAAGGCAAAGTGCCTTTATCCTTGCAAGGTGAGGTATTGAAAACGGGGATGCTAATAATTTTGACCTCTATCTTTTTGAGAAAAAAATAGAACTTGCTAAAGAAAATCTCTTTCGCTGAGCACTTGTACAGTGGCTTGCGAAAGTATTCACCCCCCCTTGGCATTTTTCCTATTTTGTTACCTTACGACCTGGAATTAAAATAGATTTTTGGGGGGTTTGTGTCATTTGATTTAAACAACATGCCTACCACTTTGAAGATGCAAAATATTTTGTATTGTGAAACAAACCAGAAATAAGACAAAAAAAAAACAGAAAACTTGAGCGTGCATAACTATTCACCCAGCCAAAGTCAATACTTTGTAGAGACACCTTTTGCAAGAATAACAGCTGCAAGTCTCTTGGGGTATGTCTCTATAAGTTTAGCACATCTAGTCACTGGTATTTTTGCACATTCTTCAAAGAAAAACAAATACAGCTCCTTCAAGTTGGATGCGTTTTGCTGGTGTACAGCATTCTTTAAGTCATACCACAGATTCTCAATTGAAATGAGGTCTGGGCTTTGACTAGGCCATTCCAAGACATTTAAATGTTTCCCCTGAAACCACTCGAGTGTTGCTTTAGCAGTATCCTTAGGGTCATTGTCCTGCTGGAAGGTGAACCTCCGTCCCAGTCTCAAATCTCTGGAAGTCTGAAACAGGTTACCATCAAGAATTTCCCTGTATTTGGCGTCATCCATCATTCCTTCAATTCTGACCAGTTTCCAAGTCCCTGCCGATGGAAAAAAATGGTGTTCTCGGGGTGATGAGAGGTGTTGGGTTTGCGTCAGACATAGCGTTTTCCTTGATGGCCAAAAAGCTCCATTTTAGTCTCATCTGACCAGAGTACCTTCTTCCATATGTTTGGGGAGTCTCCCATATGCCTTTTGGCAAACACCAAACGTGGAGTATGGACAGATACAATGGCTTCTTTCTGGCCACTCTTCCGTAAAGCCAATCTCTGGTGAGTGTACGGCTTAAAGTTGTCCTATGGACAGATACTTAATTCTCAGCTGTGGAGCCTTGCAGCTCTTTCAGGGTTACCTTTGGTCTCTTTGTTGCCTCTCTGATTAATGCCCTCCTTGCCTAGTCTATGAGTTTTGGTAGGTGTCCCTCTCTTGGCCGGTTTGTTGTGGTGCCATATTCTTTCAATTTTTTTAATCATGGATTTAATGGTGCTCCATGTTCAAAGTTTCAGATATTTTTTTATAACCCAACCCTGATCTGTACTTCTCCACAACTTTGTCCCTGACCTGTTTGGAGAGCTCCTTGGTCATCATGGTGCCACTTGCTTGGTGGTGCCCCTTGCTTAGTGGTGTTGCAGACTCTGGGGCCTTTCAGAACAGGTGTATATATACTGAGATCATGTGACAGATCATGTGACACTTAGATTGCACACAGGTGGACTTTATTAACTAATTATGTGACTTCTGAAGGTAATTGGTTGCACCAGATCTTATTTATGGGCTTCATAGCAAAGGGGGTGAATACATGTGCAAACACCACTTTTCTCTTTTTTATTTTTTTTATTTTTTTTTAAACAAGTAATTTTTGTTCATGTTCATTACACTAAATACAAATAAAAATCCATTTAACGTCGCTTGCGTCCCACCTGGCCAACATCCGGTGAAATTGCTATGCGCCAAATTCAAAAACAGAAATACTCATCATAAAAATTCAAAAAACATACAAGTGTTATACATCGGTTTAAATATTAACTTGTTGTTAATCCAACCATTGTGTCAGATTTCAAAAAGACTTTACGGCGAAAGCATACCATGCGATCATTTGAGGACAGCGCCCAGCACACAAAACATTACAAACAGTTACCAGCCAAGTAGAGGAGTAATAAAAGTCAGAAATAGCGCTAAAATGAATCACTTACCTTTGATGATCTTCATATGGTTGCACTCACAAGACTCCCAGTTACCCAATAAATGTTCATTTTGTTTGATAAAGTCCCTCTTTATATGCAAAAACCTCTGTTTTATTCAGTAATCCAATGGCTCCAAGGCGGTCACAACAGGCAGACGAAAAATCCCAAAAGTATCCGTAAAGTTCGTAGAAAAATGTCAACCGATGTTTATAATCAATCCTCAGGTTATTTTTAGTCATAATAATCAATAATATTTCAACCGGACAATATCTTCATCAATATAAAAGAAAAACAAGAAAGGTGCGCTCCTGGTCGTTTGCAGTAAACAGCTCTGGGACACTGTTGACATCTAGTGGAAGCCATAGGAAGGGCAATCTGAGTCCTAAGTCATTGGATACTGTAAAGGCAATCAATGGAAAACTACAAACATAAAAAAATCCCACTTCCTGGATGGATTGTTCTCAGGTTTGCGCCCGACATATCAGTTCTGTTATACTCGCATACATTATTTTAACAGTTTTGGAAACTTTAGAGTGTTTTCTATCCAAATCTAGCAATTATATGCATATCCTAGCTTATGGGCCTGAGTAACAGGCAGTTTACTTTGGGCACGCTTTTCATCTGTAGGTGAAAATAGTGCCCCCTACCCTAGTGAGGTTAAATTACAGGTTGTAATGCAACAAAATAGGAAAAACGCCAAGGGGAATGAATACTTTTGCAAGGCATTGTATTAGTATAAAATAATATAATTTTTCAATTTATTTTTACACTCAGTATTTGTATTATTTATTTGCTAGTCTTTTTTTGCTCTTCTTTATCAAGGGTGCCATTAATTTTGGACCTGACTGTAGGTACAGTTTAAAACATGCCTATCGTTTTAAATGTATCAGATTACTGAAACTCCTGTTGTTGAGGTTTAAACGCTGAGGTAAACACTAATGCTCAGACACTATTTCAAAGAAAGAACATTACAATGTAAAAGCTTATTCAGATTCAGAACTTATTGACTTCCAATGAATCATCAAAGAATCTTTTCTTCCAAGAATGGTTCTTAGAATGAAAAAGGGTCTAGGTACTGAAGAACACTTTCCCTTCCAAAGAATCATCAAATAATATTTTCTTCCAAGAATGGTTCTTAGAATGAAAAAGGGTCTAGGCACTGAAGAACACTTTGCCTTCCAAAGAATCATCAAAGAATCTTTTCTTCCAAGAATGGTTCTTAGAATGAAAAAGGGTCTAGGTACGGAAGAACACTTTGCCTTCCAAAGAATCATCAAAGAATCTTTTCTTCCAAGAATGGTTCTTAGAATGAAAAAGGGTCTAGGTACTGAAGAACACTTTGCCTTCCAAAGAATCATCAAAGAATCTTTTCTTCCAAGAATGGTTCTTAGAATGAAAAAGGGTCTAGGTACTGAAGAACACTTTGCCTTACAAAGAGTACCCGTTTTCCAAAAAAGGTTCTTAAGATGAAAAAGGTTATTTTGGAACCCTTTTTTTAAGAATGTTCTACACACCCATAATAATGCATGCTACAAATCCCCAAAATTGTGCTTTCACCATAACTATATGCATGAGGCAGATCATCTATAGTGCTCTAATATTATCTCAGGGAACACACACACAAACACAAACACACACACTAGATACGTTTCAAAGACAGCACCCAACGCAAATGAGATTATCTATATTCATTCCACTTGAGGAAACAAAACAAACATTTATTTCGCCCCGTGGTTTGTGCATTCAGATACATACGGGGTTGAGACAAAACACAGGCGGAGGGGGAAACTGTGTTTTGTCTCAACCCCGTATGTATCTGCAGGGTTTAGACGACTTGTCTAAACGATCATTGCTTCTGACAGGTTGATGTGTGGCGGTGGAGGCTAACTCCGCTCTCAGTTCTATCTGAGATTAGTGTGGATTTTGCTGGATTTATCACGAGAGGCATGCAGATTAGCGGCGTGAAGTTAAACTGAATCGCTGGATAGCAAATATTTTAAAAAGTAGAGGAGCTTATATCATCAGCTCAAGCCATTATTATAATAAGAGAAAGCTAATCAGCTTTTTAGAAAGCTAATTATTCTTAATCAGGATTAGATTTAAACATCAATTAAACAATGTGGGTATTCCAGGCCCACTTTGTGCCAATATTCATTAAAACATTTCGCTCTGTGCATATGTTCCAGAAAGCTTGAGTTGATTGGCAGTTTTGGTCGACTGACTGAGTTCTGATGTATTAGCATTACTTCTCAATTAAGATGCATGTATTCCGTTGGTTCTGTCATATTCTCTATTAACTCTGCTACTCTAAATGAAACCTCTGATTCTCTAAATGAAAACTCTGTTACTCATTTTATTAACTTACTCTAGCTCTTCATACTCTTAAAAGGGGAATCCTGCCAAATGACTATTAGTTGCAACATGTTTGTCCACAACTAATAGCATGCTATTCATTATTTGGTCCAAAACAGATTGTTGGTAGATGTTTGACTAACTATCCTAACCTAACTAACTACTCTAACCCTAGCGGTAACCCTAACTCTAACCTTAGCTCTAGCTTTAACTCTAATTCTAGCTCTAACTCTAACCTAAACTCGAACTCTAGCTCTAACATTAACTCGAACTAACTCTAGCTCTAACTCTAACTCTAACCTTAACTCTAACTCTAACCTTAACTCTAACTCTAACCTTAACTCTAACTCTAACCTTAACTCTAGTTCTAAACCTTAACTCTAGCTATAACTCTAACTCTAGCTCTAACTCTAACTCTAGCTATAACTCTAACTCTAGCTATAACTCTAGCTATAACTCTAACTCTAGCTCTAACTCTAACTCTAGCTATAACTCTAGCTCTAGCTATAACTCTAGCTATAACTCTAACTCTAGCTCTAACCCTAGCTCTAGCTATAAAGCAAAACTAGTACAGCTCCTTCAAGTTGGATCGGTTCTGCTGGTGTACAGCAATCTTTAAGTCATACCACAGATTCTCAATAGGATTGAGGTCTGGGCTTTGACGAGGCCATTCCAAGACATTTAAATGTTTCCTCTCAAACTGCTCGAGTGTTGCTTTAGCAGTATGCTTAGGGTCATTGTCCTGCTGGAAGGTGAACCATCCTTCCCAGTCTCAAATCTCTGGAAGACTGAAACCGGTTTCCCGCAAGAAATTTCCCTGTATTTGGCGCCATCCATCATTCCTTCAATTCTGACCAGTTTCCAAGTCCCTGCTGATGAAAAACCTCCTCACACCACTACCATACTTCACTGTGGGGATGTTGTTCTCAGACATAGAGTTTTCCTTGATGGCCAAAAAGCTACATTTTAGTCTCATCTGACCAGAGTATCTTCTTCCATCTGTGTGGGGAGTCTCCCATATGCCTTTTGGCGAACACCAAATGTGTTTGCTTATTTTTTTATTTAAGCAATGGCTTTTTTTCTGGCCACTGTTCTCTATTTTTTATTTTTTTTATTTAATTTAACCTTTATTTATCTAGGCAGGTCAGTTAAGAACAAATTCTTATTTACAATGACGGCCTACCAGGGAACAGTGGGTTAACTGCCTTGTTCAGGGGCCCAGCTCTGTGGAGTGTACAGTTGAAAGTGGTCCTATGGACAGATACTCCAATATCCGCTGTGGAGCTTTGCAACGCCTTCAGGGTTATCTTTGGTCTCTTTGTTGCTTCTCTGATTAATGCCCTCCTTGCCTGGTCCGTGAGTTTTGGTGGGCGGCCCTCTCTTGACAGGTTTGTTGTGGTGCTATATTCTTTAAATTTTTTAATCATGGATTTAATGGTGCTCCGTGGGATGTTCAAAGTTTCAGATATTTTTTATAACCCAACCCTGATCTGTACTTCTCCACAACTTTGTCCCTGACCTGTTTGGAGAACTCCTTGGTCTTCATGGTGCCACTTGCTTGGTGGTGCGCCTTGCTTAGTGATGTTGCAGACTCTGGGGCCTTTCAGAACAGGTGTATATATATACTGAGATCATTGCACACAGGTGGACTTTATTTAACTGAAGGTAATTGGTTGCACCAGATCTTATTTAGGGGCTTCGTAGCAAAAGGGGTGAATACATATGTACGTACCACTTTTCAGTTTTTTAGGCTGTCTCGTCGTTCTCGGTGATCTACCACTGTTGTGTCATTAGCAAACTAAATGCTGGTTTTGGAGTTGGCCGTGTAGTCATGAGTGAACAGGGAGTACAGGAGGGGACTGAGCACGCACCCCTGGGGGGGCTCCAGTGTGACGGATCAGAGTGGCGGATGTGTTGCTACCTACCCTTACCACCTGGGGGCGGCCTGTCAGGAAGTTCAGTATACAGTTGCAGAGGGAGGTGTTTAGTCCCAGGGTCCTTAGCTTAGTGATGAGCTTTGAGGGCGCTACGGTGTTGAACGCTGAGCTGTAGTCAATGAATAGCATTCTATATGTTGTGTTTTTGTGCAAATACTCTTGCAAAAAACTGTTGGTAACCAATGATACTTTTTTAATAATTGAAAAGGCATTGCTGCTATCCAAAATAGCCCCTTTAATATTCATTCAAATCAGAGTAATTTCTTTGTTACTAAGATCATAGTTTGACTTCAGTCGTTAGATACTGTTTGATCTGTTCACTACTATTCTACAAGTAGAAAATAGTAAAAATATTAGAAAACCCCTGCAATGAGTAGGTGTGTCCAAACTATTGATGGTACTGTATGTCAAGGGGTCGGTGAGTAACAGGTATATAACAGAGTAACAGGTAGGTAACAGGTAACATCTAGTTAACAGAGTAACAGGTATGTAACAGGTAACAGGTAGTTAACAGTGTAACAGGTATATAACAGTGTAACAGGTAGGTAACAGAGTAACAAGTAGGTAAAAGAGTAACAGGTAGGTAACAGAGTAACAGGTAGGTAACAGGTAGTTAACCGAGTAACAGGTATGTAACAGAGTAACAGGTAGGTAACGGGTAGTTAACAGAGTAACAGGTAGGTAACGGGTAGTTAACAGAGTAACAGGTATATAACAGTGTAACAGGCAGTTAACAGAGTAACAGGTATGTAACAGAGTAACAGGTAGGTAACAGAGTAACAGGTAGGTAACAGAGTAACAGGTAGGTAACAGAGTAACAGGTATATAACAGTGTAACAGGCAGTTAACAGAGTAACAGGTAGGTAACAGTGTAACAGGCAGTTAACAGAGTAACAGGTAGGTAACAGAGTAACAGGTAGGTAACAGAGTAACAGATAGTAACAGGTAGTTAACAGAGTAACAGATAGGTAACGGGTAGTTAACAGAGTAACAGGTAGGTAACAGAGTAACGGGTAGTTAACAGAGTAACAGGTGGGTAACAGAGTAACAGGTAGGTAACAGAGTAACAGGTAGGTAACGGGTAGTTAACAGAGTAACAGGTATGTAACAGAGTAACAGGTAGGTAACGGGTAGTTAACAGAGTAACAGGTAGGTAACGGGTAGTTAACAGAGTAACAGGTAGGTAACAGAGTAACAGGTATATAACAGTGTAACAGGCAGTTAACAGAGTAACAGGTAGGTAACAGAGCAACAGGTATATAACAGTGTAACAGGCAGTTAACAGAGTAACAGGTAGGTAACAGAGTAACAGGTAGGTAACAGAGTAACAGGTAGGTAACAGAGTAAGAGGTAGGTAACAGAGTAACAGGTATATAACAGTGTAACAGGCAGTTAACAGAGTAACAGGTAGGTAACAGAGTAACAGGTAGGTAACAGAGTAACAGGTAGGTAACAGAGTAAGAGGTAGGTAACAGAGTAACAGGTATATAACAGTGTAACAGGCAGTTAACAGAGTAACAGGTAGGTAACAGAGTAACAGGTAGTTAACAGAGTAACAGATAGGTAACGGGTAGTTAACAGAGTAACAGGTAGGTAACAGAGTAACAGGTAGGTAACAGAGTAACGGATAGTTAACAGAGTAACAGGTGGGTAACAGAGTAACAGGTAGGTAACAGAGTAACAGGTAGGTAACGGGTAGTTAACAGAGTAACAGGTATGTAACAGAGTAACATGTAGGTAACGGGTAGTTAACAGAGTAACAGGTAGTTGACAGGTAGGTAACAGAGTAACAGGTAGGTAACGGGTAGTTAACAGAGTAACAGGTATATAACAGTGTAACAGGCAGTTAACAGAGTAACAGGTAGGTAACAGAGTAACAGGTATGTAACAGAGTAACAGGTAGGTAACAGAGTAACAGGTATGTAACAGAGTAACATGTAAGTAACAGAGTAACAGGTAGGTAACAGAGTAACAGGTATATAACAGTGTAACAGGTAGGTAACAGAGTAGCAGGTAGGTAACAGGTAGTTAACAGAGTAACAGGTAGGTAACAGAGGAACTAGTAGGTAACGGGTAGTTAACAGAGTAACAGGTAGGTAACAGAGTAACAGGTATATAACAGTGTAACAGGCAGTTAATAGAGTAACAGGTATGTAACAGAGTAACAGGTATGTAACAGAGTAACAGGTATGTAACAGAGTAACAGGTAGGTAACAGAGTAACAGGTATATAACAGTGTAACAGGTATGTAACAGAGTAGCAGGTAGGTAACAGGTAGTTAACAGAGTAACAGGTAGGTAACATGTAGTTAACAGAGTAACAGGTAGGTAACAGAGTAACAGGTAGGTAACGGGTAGTTAACAGAGTAACAGGTATGTAACAGAGTAACAGGTAGGTAACGGGTAGTTAACAGAGTAACAGGTAGGTAACAGAGTAACAGGTATATAACAGTGTAACAGGCAGTTAACAGAGTAACAGGTATATAACAGTGTAACAGGTAGTTAACAGAGTAACTGGTAGGTAACAGGTAACAATATTTACTTAAATGTCATTGCAAGTGGTGAAAAAAGGAGCAGATTGCGCGTGGCTAAGAGCATTTTCTCCCTGAATGATAGATTGAATAGTATAGAAGAAAATAACACATTGAGTTAGAGGAGACATGGTCGTCACATTGGATGAATGTCACACGGCTGTATGATAGCTCCACAGAACGGGCCAGTCAATAGACCGTCGGGTATTATTACAAGGAGTGGTTTGTCAATACGGCTCCGTCCGGATACTCCTGTGAGCCCTAAATGACTGGAGTCTATAGCGCAAGTGTCCGTGATAACTGGGGCCTAATTGACAGGGCCTCTCCTGCCTCCTGGGGCGTGGGTAGTACTGAGAGAGGCGAAAATGGAGATCTGACGAGGCAAGGGACAGAACCGGGGGGGGGGGGGGGTGAGAGAGGTGGGACATAAGGGAGAGCACAGTAGGGATCACACTGGTGGAAAGAGGCCAGCACTGACACTCTCTTAGATCCCTCTGTACCCTGGCCCTGACAGCAATCCATTTGAGGTTCCCTGACATGGTGGCATGGTGGCATGGAGACATAGACATATGGAGGCATGGTGGCATGGAGGCATGGTGGCATGGAGACATAGACATATGGTGGCATGGAGACATGGTGGCATGGAGGCATGGTGGCATGGAGACATAGACACATGGAGGCATGGTGGCATGGAGGCATGGTGGCATGGAGGCATGGTGGCATGGAGGCATGGTGGCATGGAGACATAGACACATGGAGGCATGGTGGCATGGAGACATGGAGACATAGACACATGGTGATATGGAGGCATAGACACATGGTGATATGGAGGCATGGTGATATGGAGGCATGGAGACATGGAGACATGGAGGCATGGTGGCATGGTGATATGGAGGCATGGAGACATGGAGACAGACACATGGTGATATGGTGGCATGGAGACATGGAGACATGGAGGCATGGAGACATGGAGGCATGGTGGCATGAAGACATAGACACATGGTGATATGGTGGCATGGAGACAGACACATGGTGGCATGGAGGCATGGAGACTAGACACATGGAAGCATGGTGGCATGGAGACATGGTGATATGGAGGCATGGAGACATGGAGACATGGTGATATGGAGACATGGTGATATGGAGGCATGGTGGCATGGAGACATGGAGACATGGTGATATGGATGCATGGAGACATGGAGATATGGAGGCATGGAGACATGGTGATATGAAGACATGGAGACATGGTGGCATGGAGACATGGAGACATGGTGATGTGGTGGCATGGAGACATGGAGACATGGTGATATGGATGCATGGAGACATGGAGATATGGAGGCATGGAGACATGGAGACATGGAGACATGGTGGCATGGAGACATGGAGACATGGTGATATGGAGGCATGGAGACATGGTGATATGGTGGCATGGAGACATGGAGATATGGAGATATGGAGACATGGTGATATGGAGGCATGGAGACATGGTGATATGGAGACATGGAGACGTGGTGGCATGGAGACTTGGAGACATGGTGATATGGAGGCATGGAGACATGGTGATATGGAGGCATGGTGGCATGGAGACATGGAGACATGGTGATATGGATGCATGGAGATATGGAGGCATGGTGATATGGATGCATGGAGACATGGAGATATGGAGGCATGGAGACATGGTGATATGGAGACATGGAGACATGGTGGCATGGAGACATGGTGGCATGGAGACATGGTGATATGGAGGCATGGAAACATGGTGATATGGTGATATGGAGACATGGTGATATGGAGACATGGAGACATGGTGATATGGAGGCATGGAGACATGGTGGCATGGAGGCATGGAGACATGGAGACATGGTGATATGGAGGCATGGAGACATGGAGATATGGAGGCATGGAGACATGGTGATATGGAGACATGGAGACATGGTGGCATGGAGACATGGTGATATGGAGGCATGGAGACATGGTGATATGGTGGCATGGAGACATGGAGGCATGGAGATATGGAGGCATGGAGACATGGTGATATGGAGGCATGGAGACATGGTGATATGGAGACATGGAGACATGGTGGCATGGAGACATGGTGATATGGAGGCATGGAAACATGGTGATATGGTGATATGGAGACATGGTGATATGGAGACATGGAGACATGGTGATATGGAGGCATGGAGACATGGTGGCATGGAGGCATGGAGACATGGAGACATGGTGATATGGAGGCATGGAGACATGGAGATATGGAGGCATGGAGACATGGTGATATGGAGACATGGAGACATGGTGGCATGGAGACATGGTGATATGGAGGCATGGAGACATGGTGATATGGAGACATGGAGACATGGAGACATGGTGATATGGTGGCATGGAGACATGGAGACATGGAGATATGGAGGCATGGAGACATGGTGATATGGAGGCATGGTGATATGGTGATATGGAGACATGGAGACATGGTGATATGGAGGCATGGTGATATGGTGATATGGAGGCATGGAGACATGGAGACATGGTGATATGGAGGCATGGAGACATGGTGATATGGAGGCATGGAGACATGGTGATATGGAGACATGGTGGCATGGAGACATGGAGACATGGTGATATGGAGGCATGGAGACATGGAGACATGGTGATATGGAGGCATGGAGACATGGTGATATGGAGGCATGGAGACATGGTGATATGGAGACATGGTGGCATGGAGACATGGAGACATGGTGATATGGAGGCATGGAGACATGGTGATATGGTGGCATGGAGACATGGAGACATGGTGATATGGAGGCATGGAGACATGGAGACATGGTGATATGGAGGCATGGAGACATGGTGATATGGTGATATGGAGACATGGTGGCATGGAGACATGGAGACATGGTGATATGGAGACATGGAGACATGGTGATATGGTGGCATGGAGACATGGTGATATGGAGACATGGTGATATGGAGGCATGGTGATATGGAGGCATGGAGACATGGTGATATGGTGGCATGGTGATATGGAGGCATGGAGACATGGTGATATGGTGGCATGGAGACATGGAGACATGGTGATATGGTGGCATGGAGACATGGAGACATGGTGATATGGAGGCATGGAGACATGGAGACATGGTGATATGGAGGCATGGAGACATGGTGATATGGAGGCATGGAGGCCGGGAAAAGGAGCTAGTGAACTCAGGGACCTTAAGATAGGACCCGCTGTCCGTGTCTCTCAATCTGGACAAGGCTAAAGAATATTGAAATGTCACAGAATGGGCTTGTTGCCTATGAGGACAGATGAGTGGTATTAGACAGATATGAGTCCTGGAAGGGGACCCAGTGTGTGTACATTTCTACTGAAAAGGGTTTTGTGTTTCTCTCTATATTTATCCCTCAGCGATCATCCAATAATCTCCTTTTCTGTGTCATTATTTTCAGCAAGGTCTGACATTTAATATTAATAGTGATTTCTGTTTGATGTCTAAAAAAAAAATAATAATCTGAGATGATATGCAATCACATGTTTGTATAATATGGTCTCTTTTGTCCAAAACGACTAACTCTTTAAGGGCCAATCCGTTTAGCTACAGCCGTTTTGGATGAATAAGTGAATTATATGTACCCATTGATTTGTGATTAATATAAAATGTAAATGCCTCGTGAGCTTAGTTCAACTGTCGCCCCACATTCAGAACCCGACATATAAGCTTGTTCTAGGCCAATGTTTGTAAACAATGCAAAAGTAAACGATCGCTGTATAGCCTCAAAACTACACATTTGATATTCCGTTAATGATCAGTCCTTGGAGCTCTGTCTAATGATTTTGAGAGTGGTTACATTTTCTCCAGCCCCGTCCCTCAGCTTTTTTTATTTTATTTTTTTTTACCCGAGAACTCGTTATTGTTTCAACTGCTGATTGCCCCTTTTAACTCAGTAGGCCTATTCAGAAACGGACTGGAATCAGAATCACAACCCTGTCACTCTAACCAACTGAATCATTGAGGTTCACTATTTACTGTTGTGTCGCACTGCTTTGCGTTATCTTGGCCAGGTCACAGTTGTAAATGAGAACTTGTTCTCAACTAGCCTACCTGGTTAAATAAAAGGTGAAATGAAATAAAAATGTCAAAAAATTGGAGAGTCAGAACCATATTAACCAGAACCATAAAGCTGAGGTAAAATGTATTTCGCCATCGCACGGGAATGAAACGCCTTATTTGGTATCTGGTTCAGTATTATTGTTCTCCCCTCCCTCTCTGTGCAGAACAGTACAGAGAATTAACTCACACAAATGGTACTTCATATGTTTTGTCAGAGGAGAGACAGACAGCGCCAGGCACCAGGGACTAGCAGAGGGCACTGCAGCCACGTCCGCTACACTTTTGTTTTGCCCAGTTAGTAAACCTGGTGCTAAGTGATGTCAACATTTTGTCTCAATATTTATCAGGAATTTGGGATTATACTAATGAATGGACTTTATATTTGCTCTCTGTCTCTCTCTCTTTTTTTTGTCTGTCTGTTTCAGGAAGTGGGGGTCATGGGCGGGGCCACCAGAGAACCCATATTGCCAGATGAGGTATGAGAGTGGAGAGCCCTGCTGGCAAGGCCCTACCAGGAACACCATGGTAAGTACATTAGTGGGATGTTACTGTACTGTAAAGGGCACAGAAACAGAGAGCCTTAGAGACAGGCAGACAGACAGACGGGGTATGAAGATACAGACAGACAGACAGACAGATGAGGTAGGAAGACACAAACAGGCAGACAGACAGACAGACAGACGAGGTAGGAAGATACAGACAGACAGACAGACAGATGAGGTAGGAAGACACAGACAGACAGAAAGGCAGACAGGCAGATGACGTAGGAAGACAGACATGCAGGCAGACAGACAGACAAAGAGGTAGGAAGACACAGATAGGCAGACAGACAGACAAAGAGGTAGGAAGACACAGATAGGCAGACAGACAGACAGACAGGCAGGCAAAGAGGTAGAAGACATGGATAGACAGACAGACACACAGACAGACAGACAGGCAGGCAGACAGACGAGGTAGGAAGACACAGACAAGAAGACAGACATACAGGCAGACAGACAGGCAGGCAAAGAGATTGGAAGACATGGATAGGCAGACAGACAGACAGACACACAGAGAGTGATAGATGCCATTTTCATCCTCATGTTATCGTTGTACACGATTCACTAGTAGAAAGACACTTTGTGAAACCACCGATTACTGAAGTCCCATAAAAAGTTAAACAAAAACAGGGCTGAAGACAGTAGCAGACGTACTCTTCACCTACGTTTCTCTGTCCGTCACTTCACTCTCTCTCTCTCTCACACGGAGTTCACAATGTCTCCAGTCACTTCACTCTCTCTCTCTCTCTCTCTCACAGAGTTCACAATGTCTCCAGTCACTTCACTCTCTCTCTCTCACAGAGTTCACAATGTCTCCAGTCACTTCACTCTCTCTCTCTCTCACAGAGTTCACAATGTCTCCAGTCACTTCACTCTCTCTCTCTCTCACAGAGTTCACAATGTCTCTAGTCACTTCACTCTCTCTCTCTCTCACAGAGTTCACAATGTCTCCAGTCACTTCACTCTCTCTCTCACAGAGTTTACAATGTCTCCAGTCACTTCACTCTCTCTCTCTCTCACACAGAGTTCACAATGTCTCCAGTCACTTCACTCTCTCTCTCACACGGAGTTCACAATGTCTCCAGTCACTTCCCTCTCTCTCTCTCACAGAGTTCACAATGTCTCCAGTCACTTCACTCTCTCTCTCTCTCTCTCTCACAGAGTTCACAATGTCTCCAGTCACTTCACTCTCTCTCTCTCTCTCTCTCACAGAGTTCACAATGTCTCCAGTCACTTCACTCTCTCTCTCTCTCACAGAGTTCACAATGTCTCCAGTCACTTCACTCTCTCTCTCTCTCACAGAGTTCACAATGTCTCTAGTCACTTCACTCTCTCTCTCTCTCACAGAGTTCACAATGTCTCCAGTCACTTCACTCTCTCTCTCACAGAGTTTACAATGTCTCCAGTCACTTCACTCTCTCTCTCTCTCACACAGAGTTCACAATGTCTCCAGTCACTTCACTCTCTCTCTCTCTCTCTCTCTCTCTCACACAGAGTCCACAATGTCTCCAGTCACTTCACTCTCTCTCTCTCACAGAGTTCACAATGTCTCCAGTCACTTCACACTCTCTCTCAGAGAGTCCACAATGTCTCCAGTCACTTCACTCTCTCTCTCTCACAGAGTTCACAATGTCTCCAGTCACTTCACTCTCACTCTCTCACAGAGTTCACAATGTCTCCAGTCACTTCACTCTCTCTCTCTCTCTCACAGAGTTCACAATGTCTCCAGTCACTTCACTCTCTCTCTCTCACAGAGTTCACAATGTCTCCAGTCACTTCACTCTCTCTCTCTCTCTCACAGAGTTCACAATGTCTCCAGTCACTTCACTCTCTCTCTCACAGAGTTTACAATGTCTCCAGTCACTTCACTCTCTCTCTCACAGAGTTCACAATGTCTCCAGTCACTTCACTCTCTCACAGAGTTCACAATGTCTCCAGTCACTTCACTCTCTCTCTCTCACAGAGTTCACAATGTCTCTAGTCACTTCACTCTCTCTCTCTCTCACAGAGTTCACAATGTCTCCAGTCACTTCACTCTCTCTCTCTCACAGAGTTCACAATGTCTCGTCTCTAACAGCAGGAATTTGTTCAATTAAAAATGTAGCATGTTTTATCATCAATTTTTATCATCAATTTTTTTTACAGCGTCCCCCCCCCTAACCCCTTCTCCCCCCCCCAACCCCTTCTCCCCCCCCAACCCCTTCTTCCCCAACCCCTTCTCCCCCCCAACCCCTTCTTCCCCAACCCCTTCTCCCCCCCAACCCCTTCTTCCCCCCCCAACCCCTTCTTCCCCCCCAACCCCTTCTTCCCCAACCCCTTCTCCCCCCCCAACCCCTTCAACAGTTTAAATGGTTTCCAATCATCTGTAAATATATGTTCCTACCATCCAGAGGCCTTTTGAAAAGCCTCAATTGAATTCCTTTGATATAACACTCCCTTTTCCAAAACGTGTGCGTACGGCATAAATGAAGTCTCCGCGAGAAGAAGTCTTCCCTCATTATATTTGAAATGCTGAAGCCCGGCTTTGCTCTTTTACCTCGGTGAAAAGAGGCTTCTCTACCCCTTAGCGGGAGAATGGTAATGCGGGCAGTGGACGGCATTGTTTCGATGCCGGGTATGAAACTAATTCAAAGCCAAAGAGACCCGTGCGTTGTGCCTGTTAAAAGACACTGCAACACTGGAAGGGTCGGACCTAGTGTTTATTAATTAGGTTCAAAAGGCTCGGGCTAATGTGTGTGTTATGGACCGTGGATTTGGTCTCTAACTGGAATATATTGTAGATATACCATATATATATATATATATATATTTATACACTGCACAAAAAAATAAAGGGAACACTAAAATAACACATCCTAGATCTGAATGAATGAAATATTCTTATTAAATACTTTTTTCTTTACATAGTTGAATGTGCTGACAACTAAATCGCACAAAAATTATCAATGGAAATCAAATTTATCAACCCATGTAGGTCTGGATTTGGAGTCACACTCAAAATTAAAGTGGAAAACCACACTACAGGCTGATCCAACTTGTAATGATATAATGATGTAATGTCCTTAAAACAAGTCAAAATGAGGCTCAGTAGTGTGTGTGGCCTCCACGTGCCTGTATGACCTCCCTACTACGCCTGGGCATGCTCCTGATGAGGTGGCGGATGGTCTCCTGAGGGATCTCCTCCCAGACCTGGACTAAAGCATCTGCCAACTCCTGGACAGTCTGTGGTGCAACGTGGCGTTGGTGGATGGAGCGAGACGTGATTTAAAAAATGAATGTATATGAATTCTGTATGTACAGAAATGGTTTGATTACTGGGAAATTAATATCCAACTAGTCAGTGACAGAAACTATGTGAGCTTATTCTAGTATTATAGACACTATGTCCTGGGATGTCCTATGATCTATGTAGAAGAACCTCTTATGTTAATAACTCTTCTGTAGCTTGTGAGGTCATAGAGCAAAACGTGTTCGTGAGAGTCTCTGCTTTTCTTAGATGGTTTTAATTAGTGTGTGGCTGAAACCGTTCAGACTCTACGGGTGTTTTCGTTAACATTCCCAGGATCCTCCTTTTGTCTCACTAACACCACTCTAGCGCAGCCCCCCCCCCCGTTACTCAGACTAATGCGGAGGAAAACAGACGAATCCAAAGGTACGACTCAGAAGTCTGTAGCTCAAACACACAATGTATAAAAGAGGTTATAGAAGTCCTAAAATCACTGTGTCGTGGCGGTGGGTCAATGATGAAACCTATCGCAACCAAAACATTAGTACTGTCATTTACTGTGGTCCATTTCAGAAAATACAACATGAACACACTGTTGACACCTAAATCAAATCAAATCAAATTTATTTATATAGCCCTTCGTACATCGGCTGATATCTCAAAGTGCTGTACAAAAACCCAGCCTAAAACCCCAAACAGCAAGCAATGCAGGTGTAGAAGCACCTAGCCTATGGTGTAACGGAAGGTTCTGGAAGGTTCTGCCTCGTGTGGTCGGTTTTGTGGGTTTTTGACACTCTTATGTAGGTGTCATAACCAGCCGTAAAATAACACAATTTATGGGTCATGACAGCTGTTATAACAGCCGTTATGACATATCATGGCATGGTTATGACGCTGGGAGTCGAGTAAAGTGTTAGCGTAATCTGTGTGTGTCTGAATGTGTTTTCGAAAAAAGAATCCTGAACGAACTACAATTTAAGTGTTGGGCCTAATTTGATCATTAGTTCCTCTTATTCTACCACGGTATCACGACAGTAATTCTATATCAACAACAACAACATTCATACAACGAATGTGTAGAGACACAAATGTAAAGCTTCTTAAAATACACAGCAGTTATGCCACATATCGGGTGCTTCTCCACACAGTCCTTTTACGAGAGGCAAACGACAAGCCTCTTGACTTAACAATGTCTCTCTCTCTCTTCTATTCACTTCTTCTCCGTGACTATCTCCCTCCATTGCCTCGTTTGTTTTTCTAGGTCATGTTGATATGTGGGACAGAGACAGCCTTGAGATCGGTAAAGGAGCCCAGCAAATGCCAGTACGTCATGGAGCTTCAGACTCCCGTGTCCTGTCAGCCGGCGCTGAGGCAGCGGGGCGTACACAGTGAACTTTGACCCCCAGGGACCAAGTGGAGGGAGCCATGCAGCCCCCCATGCCGCTGGTGACAGACTTGTTCCGGGGCCACTCAGGCCCCAGTGTCCTCTGCCTTTGTGTCAGAACACATATCGCAATAATTGCTGTAGCTTTATAATATGTTTTTGTCTTCCGTTGTCTCGTTACCATGGTGTTTTTGTTCCTCCTGACTGTCACGCTGTTCATTTCCATTGTGTTTCGTTGAGCTTTGTGGATTGAGGAATTGAAGGAGTCTTTTCATGTAAAATGTTGTTCTAGAAATGTAGACATTTTAATTACACTTGCTGTTTGTGTTAGGTTTTACGCTTTGCAGTACGGGGAATAAGCTTCTCTGTCATTCCTGTTAAAACAATTATAAATCACAGTAGTTTCCAAACACTGTCTAATGACAGCATTAAGTCAATCTATGATCTTTGTAACAAAGAAATGACTCTGAATTGACTGAAAATAAAGGGACTATTTTGGATAGCAGCAATGCCTTTTCAAATAGTATCATCGGTTACCAACACTATTTTTGCAAGAGTACAACATACTGTACAACAAAATATACAGTACCAGTCAAATGTTTGGACAAACTAGTCATTAGACATTAAAACTACAAAATAACACATGTAGTAACCCAAAAAAATTGTTAAACAAATCAACATATATTTTAGATTCTTCAAAGTTGCCACCCTTTGCCTTGATGACATCTTGGCATTCTCTCAACCAGTTACACGAGGTAGTCACCTGGAATGCATTTCAATTAACAGGTGTGCCTTGTTAAAAGTTCATTTGTGGAATTTCTTTCCTTGTCAATGCGTTTGAGCCAATCAGTTGTGTTGTGACAAGGTAGGGGTGGTATACAGAAGATAGCCCTATTTGTCCATATTATAAGTCCATATTATGGTAAGAACAGCTCAAATAAGCTAAGAAAAATTACAGTCCATCATTACTTTAAGACATGGTCAGTCAATACGGAATATTTCAATAACTTTCTTCAAGTGCAGTCGCAAAAACAATCAAGCACTATGATGGAACTGGCTCTCATGAGGACCGCCACAGGAAAGGAAGACTCAGAGTTACCTCTGCTGCAGAGGATAAGTTCATTAGAGTTAACTGCACCTCAGATTGCAGCCTTATTAAATGCTTCACAGAGTTCAAGTAACAGACACATCTGAACTGTTCAGAGGAGACTGCATGAATCAGGCCTTCGTGGTCGAATTGCTGCAAAGAAACCACTACTAAAGGACAGCAATAAGAACAAGAGACTTGCTTGGGCCAAGAAACACGAGCAATGTACATTAGACCAGTGGAAATCTTTTTATTTTATTTCACCTTTATTTAACCAGGAAGGCTAGTTGAGAACAAGTTCTCATTTACAACTGCGACCTGGCCAAGATAAAGCAAAACAGTGCGACACAAACAACACAGAGTTACACATGGAATAAACAAGCATATACAGTGTGTGCAAATGGCGTCAGGAGGTAAGCAATAAATAGGCCATAGTAGCAAAGTAATTACAATTTAGGGTCTTTGGTCTGATGAGTTTAAATTTGAGAGGTTTGTTTCTAAACGCTGTGTCTTTGTGAGACTCAGAGTAGGTGAACGGACGATCACCGCATATGTGGTTCCTACCATGAAGCATGGAGGAGGAGGTGTAATGGTGTGGGGGTGCTTTGCTGGTGACACAGTCTGATTTATTTAGAATTCTAGGCACAATTAACAAGCATGGCTACCACAGCATTCTGCAGCGATACGCCATCTTATCTGGTTTGCTCTTAGTGGGACTATCATTTGTTTTTCAACAGGACAATGATCCAAAACACACCTCCAGGCTCTGTAAGGGTTGTTTGTTTTTTTTTTTTTGGGGGGGGGGGGGGGGGGGGTTGCTACATGATTCCATATGTGTTATTTCATAGTTTTGATGTCTTCACTATTATTCTACAATGTAGAAAATAGTTCAGATAAAGAAAAACCCTTGAATGAGTAGGTGTGTCCAAACTTTTGACTGGTACTGTATAACACCACAACATATAACACATCAAATCAAATTGTATTGGTCACATACAGATGGTTAGCAGATGTTATTGTGAGTGTAGCTAAATGCTTGTGCTTCTAGCCCTGAAAGTGCAGTAATATCTAACAAGTAATCTAACAATTCCACAACAACTACCTAATACATACAAATCTAGTATGAATGAATTAAGACTATGGCTGAGCCATGTCAGACGGAACGAACTAAGATACTGTAGAATAGTATAGAAAACAGTATATACATATGAGATGCGTAATGCCAGATAAGTAAACATTATTAAGTGACTAAGATACCGTAGAATAGTATAGAATACAGTATATACGTATGAGATGTATATAAATATACAGTATATAAATACAGTATATAAATATGAGATGAGTAATGCCAGATATTTAAAACATTAAGTGACTAGTGTTCCATTCCTTAAAGTGGCCAGGGAGTCCTAGTCTATGCCTATAGGCAGCAGCCTCTAATGTGCTAGTGATGGCTGTTTAACAGTCTGATGGCCTTGAAATAGAAGCTGTTGTTCAGTCTCTTGCTCCTGGCTTTGATGCACCTCTACTGACCTCGCCTTCTGAATGATTGCGGTGGTGAACAGGCTGTGGCTCGGGTGGTTGATGTCCTTGATGATCTTTTTGGCCTTCCTGTGACATCGGGTGCTGAAGGTGTCCTGGAGGGCGGGTAGTTTGCCCCCAGTAATGTGTTGGGCAGACCGTACCGGCCTTTAGAGAGCCTTGCGGTTGCGGGCGGTGCAGTTGCAGTATCAGGCGGTGATACAGCCCAACAGGATGCTCTCAATTGTGCATCTGTAAAGGTTTATGAGAGTATTAGGTGACAAGCCACATTTCTATAGCCTCCTGAGGTTGAAGAGGCTCCATTGCGCCGTCTTCACCACCCTGTCTGTGTGGGAGGTCCATTTCAGATTGGCAGTGATGTGTACGCCAAGGAACTTGAAGCTTTCCACCTGCTCCACTGCGGTCCCGTCGATGTGGATGGGGGGGTGCACCCTCTGCTGTTTCCTGAAGTCCACGATCATCTCCTTTTTTTTGTTGACGTTGAGTGAGGTTGTTTTCCAGGCACCTCACTCCCAGAGCCCTCCCCTCCTCTCTGTAGGCTGTCTCGGCATCATTGGTAATCAAGCCTACTGCTGTTGTGTCATCTGCAAACTTGATGATTGAGTTGGAGGCATGCTTGTTCACGCAGTCATAGGTGAACAGAGAGTACAGGAGGGGGCTGAGCATACACCCTTGTGGGGCCCCAGTGTTGAGGATTGGCGGAGTGGAGGTGATGTTTCCTACCTTCACCACCTCGGGGCGGCCCGTCAGGAAGTCCAGGACCCAGTTGCACAGGGCGGGGTTCAGACCCAGGGCCCCGAGCTTGATGATGAGCTTGGAGGGTACTATGGTGTTGAACGCAAAGCTATAGTCAAAGAACAGCATTCTTATATAGGTATTCCTCTTGTCCAGATGGGATAGGGCAGTATGCAGAGTGATGGCGATTGCATCGTTTGTGGATCTATTGGGGCAGTAAGCAAATTGAAGTGGCTAGGGTGGCAGGTAAGGTGGAGGTGATATGATCCTTGACTAGTCTTTCAAAGCACTTCATTATGACAGAGGTGAGTGCTATGGGGCGATAGTCATTTAGTTCAGTTACCTTTGCCTTCTTGGGTACAGGAACAATGGTGGCCATCTTGAAGCATGTGGGGACTGGGATAGGGAGAGATTGAATATGCCCGTAAACACACCAGCCAGCTGGTCTGCACATGCTCTGAGGACGCGGCTAAGGATGCCATATAGGCCATAAGTTTTGCGAGGGTTAACACATTTAAATGTTTTACCCACGTCGGCCACGGAGGAGAGCCCACAGTCCTTGGTAGCGGGCCGCGTTGGTGGCACTGTAGTCCCTGATTGTCTGTGGTCCCTGATTGTCTGTTGTCCCTGGGGCGACAGGTAGCCTAGTGGTGAGAGTTTTGGACTAGTAACCAAAAGGTTGTAAGATCGAATCCCCCGAGCTGACAAAGTAAAAAATCGGTCGTTCTGCCCCTGAACAAGGCAGTTAACCCACTGTTCCTAGACCAGTTAACCCACTATTCCTAGACCAGTTAACCCACTGTTCCTAGACCAGTTAACCCACTGTTCCTAGACCAGTTAACCCACTGTTCCCAGACCAGTTAACCCACTGTTCCTAGACCAGTTAACCCACTATTCCTAGACCAGTTAACCCACTGTTCCTAGACCAGTTAACCCACTGTTCCTAGACCAGTTAACCCACTGTTCCCCTGAACAAGGCAGTTAACCCACTGTTCCCCTGAACAAGGCAGTTAACCCCACTGTTCCCCTGAACAAGGCAGTTAACCCCACTGTTCCCCTGAACAAGGCAGTTAACCCCACTGTTCCCCTGAACAAGACAGTTAACCCACTGTTCCCCTGAACAAGGCAGTTAACCCACTGTTCCTAGACCAGTTAACCCACTGTTCCCCTGAACAAGGCAGTTAACCCACTGTTCCCCTGAACAAGGCAGTTAACCCACTGTTCCCCTGAACAAGGCAGTTAACCCACTGTTCCCCTGAACAAGGCAGTTAACCCACTGTTCCCCTGAACAAGGCAGTTAACCCACTGTTCCCTTGAACAAGGCAGTTAACCACTGTTCCCCTGAACAAGGCAGTTAACCCACTGTTCCCCTGAACAAGGCAGTTAACCCACTGTTCCCCTGAACAAGGCAGTTAACCCACTGTTCCCCTGAACAAGGCAGTTAGCCCACTGTTCCCCTGAACAAGGCAGTTAACCCACTGTTCCTAGACCAGTTAACCCACTATTCCTAGACCAGTTAACCCACTGTTCCTAGACCAGTTAACCCACTGTTCCTAGACCAGTTAACCCACTGTTCCCAGACCAGTTAACCCACTGTTCCTAGACCAGTTAACCCACTGTTCCCAGACCAGTTAACCCACTGTTCCTAGACCAGTTAACCCACTATTCCTAGACCAGTTAACCCACTGTTCCTAGACCAGTTAACCCACTGTTCCTAGACCAGTTAACCCACTGTTCCCCTGAACAAGGCAGTTAACCCACTGTTCCCCTGAACAAGGCAGTTAACCCCACTGTTCCCCTGAACAAGGCAGTTAACCCCACTGTTCCCCTGAACAAGGCAGTTAACCCCACTGTTCCCCTGAACAAGACAGTTAACCCACTGTTCCCCTGAACAAGGCAGTTAACCCACTGTTCCTAGACCAGTTAACCCACTGTTCCCCTGAACAAGGCAGTTAACCCACTGTTCCCCTGAACAAGGCAGTTAACCCACTGTTCCCCTGAACAAGGCAGTTAACCCACTGTTCCCCTGAACAAGGCAGTTAACCCACTGTTCCCCTGAACAAGGCAGTTAACCCACTGTTCCCTTGAACAAGGCAGTTAACCCACTGTTCCCCTGAACAAGGCAGTTAACCCACTGTTCCCCTGAACAAGGCAGTTAACCCACTGTTCCCCTGAACAAGGCAGTTAACCCACTGTTCCCCTGAACAAGGCAGTTAGCCCACTGTTCCCCTGAACAAGGCAATTAACCCACTGTTCCCCTGAACAAGGCAGTTAACCCACTGTTCCCCTGAACAAGGCAGTTAACCCACTGTTCCCCTGAACAAGGCAGTTAGCCCACTGTTCCCCTGAACAAGGCAGTTAACCCACTGTTCCCCTGAACAAGGCAGTTAACCCACTGTTCCCCTGAACAAGGCAGTTAACCCACTGTTCCCCTGAACAAGGCAGTTAACCCACTGTTCCCCTGAACAAGGCAGTTAACCCACTGTTCCTAGACCAGTTAACCCACTGTTCCCCTGAACAAGGCAGTTAGCCCACTGTTCCCCTGAACAAGGCAGTTAACCCACTGTTCCCCTGAGCAAGGCAGTTAACCCACTGTTCCCCTGAACAAGGCAGTTAACCCACTGTTCCCCTGAACAAGGCAGTTAACCCACTGTTCCCCTGAACAAGGCAGTTAACCCCACTGTTCCCCTGAACAAGGCAGTTAACCCCACTGTTCCCCTGAACAAGGCAGTTAACCCAGTGTTCCCCTGAACAAGGCAGTTAACCCACTGTTCCCCTGAACAAGGCAGTTAACCCACTGTTCCCCTGAACAAGGCAGTTAACCCACTGTTCCCCTGAACAAGGCAGTTAACCCACTGTTCCCCTGAACAAGGCAGTTAACCCCACTGTTCCCCTGAACAAGGCAGTTAACCCACTGTTCCCCTGAACAAGGCAGTTAACCCACTGTTCCCCTGAACAAGGCAGTTAACCCCACTGTTCCTAGACCAGTTAACCCACTGTACCTAGACCAGTTAACCCACTGTTCCTAGACCAGTTAACCCACTGTTCCTAGACCAGTTAACCCACTGTTCCTAGGCCGTCACTGAAAATTAGAATTTGTTATTAACGGACTTGCCTGGTTAAATAAAAATTAAAACACATGTTTAGGATAATTATTATTTTTTTTTTAAATACACTGGACTGTGTCCAAGTAAAAACAAGATTGATTTATTTTTAATTGAATTGCGACTCCACTTTATCTCTATATTGACGTTTATCTTGTTTGATTGCCTTGCGGAGTGAATAACTACACTGTTTATATTCTGCCACATTAATACCACAACATATAACTAACTAGTCCAGTAGTACATATGTAACGGATGTGAAACGGCTAGCTTAGTTAGCGGCGGTGCGCGCTAAATAGCGTTTCAATCGGTGACGTCACTTGCTCTGAGACCTTGAAGTAGTGGTTCCCTTTGCTCTTCAAGGGCCTTTTGTGGAGCGATGGGTAACGATGCTTCGTGGGTGTCAGTTGTTGATGTGTGCAGAGGGTCCCTGGTTCGCGCCCGGGTATGGGCGAGGGACGGTCTAAAGTTATACTGTTACACATACAGTAGTAGGACCTGCTGGAGGCCCCTTCTTCTCTTCTCCCTATTAAGGCCCTGCTGGAGGCCTCTTCTCCATATTAAGGCCCTGCTGGAGGCCTCTTCTCCCTATTAAGGCCCTGCTGGAGGCCTCTTCTCCCTATTAAAGCCCAACTGGAGGCCTCTTCTCCCTATTAAAGCCCTGATGGAGGCCTCTTCTCCCTATTAAGGCCCTGCTGGAGGCCTCTTCTCCCTATTAAAGCCCTGCTGGAGACCTCTTCTCCCTATTAAGGCCCGGCTGGAGGCCTCTTCTCCCTATTACGGCCCTGCTGGAGGCCTCTTCTCCCTATTAAAGCCCTGATGGAGACCTCTTCTCCCTATTAAGTGTTGGGTTAGTCAACTGTCAGGTTGTCCAGCATCAATGTCCTGGTGGGACTTTTGCCTGGTAGCAAGGCAATGGCCCTAGGCCCTGTATCCATAGAGACTGCTACTCTTATTTATCTAGATTCAGCTCCCATGCAGGCCTCTGTTTGATGGGAAATCCCTGTCTCGCATTTCGCCTCCGGTTTGCAGGATAATTGTCAGTTTTGTGCTTAGGGATAGAGTGAGTGGGAGGAAGGTGTTTGCGCTCGAACGGAAAACTCTGACATTTAGAAGCGAGGATCAGGGGAACTGCCATGATCTGAGAGGTGTTGTGGTTCACTGTCACGGTCATTTGTGTACTAGACTTAATTTATCAAATCTATTGCCAAATAGGAAGCTACTATTCTGCAGGTGGCAGAAAATATGGTGGTGTCCCTGAAGGACACGTCAGGTAGGTAACATAGCACTGACCAAGCTATAATAAACAACGTCAGTTAGGTAACATAACACTGACCAAGCTATAATAAACAACGTCAGGTAGGTAACATAACACTGACCAAGCTATAATAAACAACGTCAGTTAGGTAACATAACACTGACCAAGCTATAATAAACAACGTCAGGTAGGTAACATAACACTGACCAAGCTATAATAAACAACGTGAGGTAGGTAACATAACACTGACCAAGCTATAATAAACAACGTGAGGTAACATAACACTGACCAAGCTATAATAAACAACGTCAGGTAGGTAACATAACACTGACCAAGCTATAATAAACAACGTCAGGGAGGTAACATAACACTGACCAAGCTATAATAAACAACGTCAGGGAGGTAACATAACACTGACCAAGCTATAATAAACAACGTCAGGTAGGTAACATAACACTGACCAAGCTATAATAAACAACGTCAGGTAGGTAACATAACACTGACCAAGCTATAATAAACAACGTCAGGTAGGTAACATAACACTGACCAAGCTATAATAAACAACGTCAGGTAGGTAACATAACACTGACCAAGCTATAATAAACAACATCAGGTAGGTAACATAACACTGACCAAGCTATAATAAACAACGTCAGGTAGGTAACATAACACTGACCAAGCTATAATAAACAACGTCAGGTAAGTAACATAGCACTGACCAAGCTATAATAAACAACGTCAGGTAGGTAACATAACACTGACCAAGCTATAATAAACAACGTCAGGTAGGTAACATAACACTGACCAAGCTATAATAAACAACGTCAGGTAGGTAACATAACACTGACCAAGCTATAATAAACAACGTGAGGTAACATAACACTGACCAAGCTATAATAAACAACGTGAGGTAACATAACACTGACCAAGCTATAATAAACAACGTGAGGTAGGTAACATAACACTGACCAAGCTATAATAAACAACGTCAGGTAGGTAACATAACACTGACCAAGCTATAATAAACAACGTGAGGTAGGTAACATAACACTGACCAAGCTATAATAAACAACGTGAGGTAACATAACACTGACCAAGCTATAATAAACAACGTCAGGTAACATAGCACTGACCAAGCTATAATAAACAACGTCAGGTAGGTAACATAACACTGACCAAGCTATAATAAACAATGTCAGGTAGGTAACATAACACTGACCAAGCTATAATAAACAACGTGAGGTAACATAGCACTGACCAAGCTATAATAAACAACGTCAGGGAGGTAACATAACACTGACCAAGCTATAATAAACAACGTCAGGGAGGTAACATAACACTGACCAAGCTATAATAAACAACGTGAGGTAACATAGCACTGACCAAGCTATAATAAACAACGTGAGGTAACATAGCACTGACCAAGCTATAATAAACAACGTGAGGTAACATAGCACTGACCAAGCTATAATAAACAACGTCGGGTAGGTAACATAACACTGACCAAGCTATAATAAACAACGTGAGGTAACATAACACTGACCAAGCTATAATAAACAACGTGAGGTAGGTAACATAACACTGACCAAGCTATAATAAACAACGTCAGGTAGGTAACATAACACTGACCAAGCTATAATAAACAACGTGAGGTAACATAACACTGACCAAGCTATAATAAACAACGTGAGGTAACATAGCACTGACCAAGCTATAATAAACAACGTGAGGTAACATAGCACTGACCAAGCTATAATAACCAACGTCAGGTAGGTAACATAGCACTGACCAAGCTATAATAAACAACGTGAGGTAGGTAACATAACACTGACCAAGCTATAATAAACAACGTGAGGTAACATAGCACTGACCAAGCTATAATAAACAACGTCAGGGAGGTAACATAACACTGACCAAGCTATAATAAACAACGTGAGGTAACATAGCACTGACCAAGCTATAATAAACAACGTCAGGGAGGTAACATAGCACTGACCAAGCTATAATAAACAACGTGAGGTAGGTAACATAACACTGACCAAGCTATAATAAACAACGTGAGGTAACATAGCACTGACCAAGCTTGAATAAACAATGCATGTTTTAGGCCTCCATTTAATCCGTATTGTCCAAGTTCAGCGCTATAACGCGCTTGAAATGTAAAGGTAATTTTCTGATTGAGCCGACATATGCATAGTGTTCCATGAATGCAGTCTCTGCGAACACAGGAAAATTGCCAGTAAATGTTATCGCGCTACTTCTCGATCCACCGACAAATCCTGCTCAACGTAATCCATCCATTTTATTGACATGAAAACAAAACTGAGTTTGTCCCCATGTCAACAATGGAATCTATTTTAACGAAGCAGAAGGAATGTCAATGTTTGACATGCCTATCTCCTGGGAGGGAGACGTTATCATTGTACATACATATACATTTCTCGTGTACAACTGGGGATACAAATTGCGCAACAGATGCCCAATTTAATGTCAGCATAAAACTTGACACAGGCAACTGCCAATCACATAGAAAATGTCAAGAGCAACACTACTTCGGATATTGCAGATGCCACTAATACATTGGCAGCTGGGGAAAAGTTTATAGCACAGCATTTCCATACAAAAGCTTTTGGAAGGTTCTCTAGAAGCAACGAGGATAAATGCCACACTAGAAAAGGTACAGAGAGAGACCCTACTGCATGGTGACAATTAATCTCAACAGGTAATTATCATTAAGGTCCAAACGATAGGCTTCATTTACTCATACATACAATGGGTGTGTCAGTACCATCCATTTAATTCCCAGTTTTTCCATTTCCAGAAAGGAGCTGCGCTGGGCAAAACGTGGAGGGTTTAGTGGGACCAAGCCGTGGAGGGTTTAGTGGGACCAAGCCGTGGAGGGTTTAGTGGGACCAAGCCGTGGAGGGTTTAGTGGGACCAAGCCGTGGAGGGTTCAGTGGGACCAAGCCGTAGAGGGTTCAGTGGGATCAAGCCGTAGAGGGTTCAGTGGGATCAAGCCGTGGAGGGTTTAGTGGGACCAAGGCGTGGAGGGTTCAGTGGGACCAAGCCATGGAGGGTTCAGTGGGACTAAGCCGTGGAGGGTTCAGTGGGACCAAGCCGTGGAGGGTTCAGTGGGACCAAGGCGTGGAGGGTTCAGTGGGACCAAGCCATGGAGGGTTCAGTGGGACCAAGCCATAGAGGGTTCAGTGGGACCAAGCCATGGAGGGTTCAGTGGGACCAAGCCATGGAGGGTTCAGTGGGACTGAAGCACACCTCCAGTCACCACATGAAGGGGAAGGATAGGAAGTCTTTCCACAGTCAAAGCATGGGCATGTTTGTGTGTTGACTGGGAAAGTCAGTTAAGAACAAATTCTTATTTACAATGACGGCCTAGGAACAGTGGGTTAACTGCCTTGTTCAGCGGGCAGAAGCACAGATTCTTACCTTGTCAGCTCGATTCGATCTAGCAACCGTTCGGTTACTGGCCCAACGCTCTAACCTCTAGGCTACCTGCCGCCCCTCCACTCTAACCACTAGGCTACCTGCCGCCCCTCCACTCTAACCACTAGGCTACCTGCCGCCCCTCCACTCTAACCGCTAGGCTACCTGCCGCCCCTCCACTCTAACCACTAGGCTACCTGCACAGAGGCTTCACCATTGCATTAAAAGCCCTACTCCTCTCAGCTCTGTTGAAACTAGTTCCAACAGTACCTGTTCTGGCTAAGGAGAAACAGCAGGAACTGAACTCCCACTGCAATAGGCAACACACTCCTCTTTGGAGTTTTTTTGTTTGTTGTTAAAGGCCAGTTCCGCCCCCCCGGGGTGTGAGGGGAAGAAAGGCTTGTTTGAGTCGGCGTGCGACAGTGACATCCATCTCCCCATGCGTCTTCCAGTGCCACTGGATGTAGTCACGATACTCTCACGGAATGTTGAAAAGTCAACTCCGGGGTCGATCCACAACACTACCATAATACAGCGGTCTATTTAAAGTTCCAGTGGAAACGCGCAAAGATCATCTTTTCTCGACTAAGAATGAAACGTGGGTTTTTGGTATAGAATCGTACAATTCATGTCTGACCATTGACAACTGCTACAGCAGTCTATTTTGTAGTGCCAGTAGAAAGCTTTATCGCCTAATGCTCAGCTCATCTTCACTTAACTAAAATGACGTGAACGGGATAATATACAGTAACACGTGAACAGCATAATATACAGTAACACGTGAACAGGATAATAGACAGTAACACGTGAACAGGATAGCGTTACAGTAACACGTGAACAGCATAATATACAGTAACACGTGAACAGGATAATATACAGTAACACGTGAACAGGATAATATACAGTAACACGTGAACAGGATAATAGACAGTAACACGTGAACAGGATAGCGTTACAGTAACACATGAACAGGATAATATACAGTAACACGTGAACAGGATAATAGACAGTAACACGTGAACAGGATAATAGACAGTAACACGTGAACAGGATAATAGACAGTAACACGTGAACAGGATAATACAGTAACACGTGAACAGGATAATAGACAGTAACACGTGAACAGGATAATACAGTAACACGTGAACAGGATAATAGACAGTAACACGTGAACAGGATAATACAGTAACACGTGAACAGGATAATATACAGTAACACGTGAACAGGATAGCGTTACAGTAACACGTGAACAGGATAATATACAGTAACACATGAACAGGATAGCTTTACAGTAACACGTGAACAGGATAGCGTTACAGTAACACGTGAACAGGATATTATACAGTAACAGGACAAGTGATGTTGGATCATTACTGTTATAGAAATATTTGTAATTGTATTTGTTTACAGTCTGATGGCCCATGGACTGTATTAAGCAATTGACTCCATATTTTTAGGAATGATCTGAGGAGAACTCCGCGGATTGACAGCGGAGCACAGAGACAGCAGGTCTGGTTAATACAGCAGGTTAATACAGCAGGTTAATACAGTGACAGCAGGTTAATACAGCAGGTTAATACAGCAGGTTAATACAGCAGGTTAATACAGCGACAGCAGGTTAATACAGCAGGTTAATACAGCGACAGCAGGTTAATACAGTGACAGCAGGTTAATACAGCAGGTTCATACAGTGACAGCATGTTGTGACAGCAGGTTAATACAGTGACAGAAGGTTAATACAGCATGTTAATACAGCGACAGCAGGTTAATACAGCAGGTTAATACAGCGACAGCAGGTTAATACAGCGACAGCAGGTTAATACAGCGACAGCAGGTTAATACAGCAAGTTAATACAGCGACAGCAGGTTAATACAGCAACAGCATGTTAATACAGGAGGTTAATACAGTGACAGCAGGTTAATACAGCATGTTAATCCAGCAGGTTAATCCAGCAGGTTAATACAGCGACAGCATGTTAATACAGCAGGTTAATACAGCATGTTAATACAGCAGGTTAATACAGCGACAGCATGTTAATACAGCAGGTTAATACAGCGACAGCATGTTAATACAGCAGGTTAATACAGCAGGTTAATACAGTGACAGCAGGTTAATACCGCATGTTAACACAGCAGGTTAATACAGTGACAGCATGTTAATTAATACAGCAGGTTAATACAGCAGGTTAATACAGCGACAGCATGTTAATACAGCAGGTTAATACAGCAGGTTAATACAGCGACAGCAGGTTAATACAGCAGGTTAATACAGCGACAGCAGGTTAATACAGCAAGTTAATACAGTGACAGCATGTTAATACAGCAGGTTAATACAGCAGGTTAATACAGTGACAGCAGGTTAATACCGCATGTTAACACAGCAGGTTAATACAGTGACAGCATGTTAATTAATACAGCAGGTTAATACAGCAGGTTAATACAGTGACAGCATGTTAATACAGCAGGTTAATACAGTGACAGCAGGTTAATACAGCAGGTTAATACAGCAGGTTAATACAGCAAGTTAATACAGTGACAGCATGTTAATACAGCAGGTTAATACAGCAGGTTAATACAGGGACAGCATGTTAATACAGCAGGTTAATACAGTAGACCATCTGCTCCATGTCCTAGTCATGTTTTATCTTAACAAGAGGGCTGCTTCCACAGTTTAGTGCCTTTGCACAGAAACAGACACAGAGAGAAAGAAATAGAAAGAGAGAGCAGGAGAGAGAGAGAGAGGTAACACAGACAGAATGACATGGGGGAGGAGAGGTAACACAGACAGAATGACATGGGGGAGGAGAGGTAACAGACAGAATGACATGGGGAGGAGAGGTAATACAGACAGAATGACATGGGGGAGGAGAGGTAATACAGACAGAATGACATGGGGGAGGAGAGGTAATACAGACAGAATGACATGGGGGAGGAGAGGTAATATAGACAGAATGACATGGGGGAGAGAGAAAGAATGTAAGTTTAAGGAAGAAGAGAGTGTAATAATATTGTATATCAAATCAAATTGTATTTGTCACATACACATGGTTAGCAGATGTTAATGCAAGTGTAGCGAAATGCTTGTGCTTCTAGTTCCGACAATGCAGTAATAACCAACAAGTAATCTAGCTAACAATTCCAAAACTACTACCTTATAGACACAAGTGTAAGGGGATAAAGAATATGTACATAAAGATATATGAATGAGTGATGGTACAGAGCAGCATAGGCAAGATACAGTAGATGGTATTGAGTACAGTATATACATATGAGATGAGTATGTAAACAAAGTGGCATAGTTAAAGTGGCTAGTGATGCATGTATTACATAAAGATGCAGTAGATGATATAGAGTACAGTATATACGTACACATATGAGATGAATAATGTAGGGTATGTGAACATTATATTAGGTAGCATTGTTTAAAGTGGCTAGTGATATATTTTACATCATTTCCCATCAATTCCCATTATAAAAGTGGCTGGAGTTGAGTCAGTGTGTTGGCAGCAGCCACTTAATGTTAATGGCCTTGAGATAGAAGCTGTTTTTCAGTCTCTCGGTCCCAGCTTTGATGCACCTGTACTGACCTCGCCTTCTGGATGATAGCGGGGTGAACAGGCAGTGGCTCGGGTGGTTGTTGTCCTTGATGATCTTTATGGCCTTCCTGTGACATCGGGTGGTGTAGGTGTCCTGGAGGGCAGGTAGTTTGCCCCCGGTGATGCGTTGTGCAAACCTCACTACCCTCTGGAGAGCCTTGCGGTTGTGGGCGGAGCAGTTGCCGTACCAGGCGGTGATACAGCCCGACAGGATGCTCTCGATTGTGCATCTGTAGAAGTTTGTGAGTGCTTTTGGTGACAAGCCGAATTTCTTCAGCCTCCTATTATACAATAGGGCTGTTTGTCACGTCAGGGGGGAATGAGGTCCAACACTTCCCCTGCTGGGTGGAAGAGTGTGTGAGGTGAGCGCGAGGGCCTTGCTGTGATAGGTCGGAGGGCCTTGCTGTGATAGGTCGGAGGGCCTAACTGTGATAGCATACGGGCCCCAGGGTGGCAGGGACTCCCACAGATGACACATCCTGCCTGGGAGAGCTCTCTGCTCCAGACTGGGGCCAGCAGGCCTTTCTCTTGGATAACACTCTCAACTAGAGGGACTTCCTTGACCTAGATCTATAGTCTAGTACTAATATTATCGTCTGTACATCTGCCCATCCATCCATGAGGCTGTCTGCCCCTCCAAATCTATATGCTTACAATCCTCCACATAACTATCTGTTTTTGCACAATCTAAAGGTACAGTTTATGTGTAACTTTGTCCATGTGATGGTTGCATCTTACTAATAACCACAGCACCTGGACGACAGAGTTCACAACACCAGGCCGCTGTGCTCGTGGACCGAACAGATTCAAATTCTGACTGGAACACATCAATTCCAGCTTGTCCTTGCCTGGCTGAGGAGGGGAGGCTAGCCTTGCAGATGACAACTTCAGCCCTGGGGGGGATCTCGGTGGCTCAATGTAAATAATGCTTGGGACACTGGCTAGAGCTCCGGGACAACTCAGTTGAAGCCCTTCCTTCATCACTTCTCAGGCTGTCTCACCTGGTATAAATACATTAAGATGATAGATGAGAGGATGGTTCATCTTTCAGATAGATTAAAGGGATGAGAAGAGAGTGGAGGGAGGAGAGGAAGCATGAGAAGCACAGAAATACACAGTGGAGATGAAGCGAGAGAAAGGGAGGAGTGGAGAGAGAATAGGCATTAGGGCACTGATATGGAGAGAGCGAGAGAGACAGACAGACAGAGAGAGAGACAGACAGAGCAGTAGAATCCCAGGGAGAGGGAGAGAGAGAGCAGTAGAATCCCAGGGAGAGAGAGAGAGCAGCAGAATCCTAGGGAGAGAGAGCGAGAGAGAGCAGCAGGATCCCAGGGAGAGAGAGAGAGAGCAGTAGAATCCCAGGGAGAGAGAGAGAGAGCAGCAGAATCCCAGGGAGAGAGAGAGAGAGCAGCAGAATCCCATGGAGAGAGAGAGAGCAGCAGAATCCCAGGGAGAGAGGGAGAGCAGCAGAATCCCAGGGAGAGAGAGCAGCAGAATCCCATGGAGAGAGGGAGAGCAGCAGAATCCCAGGGAGAGAGAGAGAGAGCAGCAGAATCCCATGGAGAGAGAGAGAGCAGAAGAATCCCAGGGAGAGAGAGAGAGAGAGAGAGCAATAGAATCCCAGGGAGAGAGAGAGCAGTAGAATCCCAGGGAGAGAGGGTGAGCAGTAGAATCCCAGGGAGAGAGAGAGCAGCAGAATCCCAGGGAGAGAGAGAGCAGTAGAATCCCAGGGAGAGAGAGAGAGCAGTAGAATCTCAGGGAGAGAGAGAGAGCAGTAGAATCCCGGGGAGAGAGAGAGAGCAGTAGAATCCCAGGGAGAGAGGGTGAGCAGTAGAATCCCAGGGAGAGAGAGAGCAGCAGAATCCCAGGGAGAGCGAGAGAGCAGTAGAATCCCAGGGAGAGATGGCTACTGTATATTCATCTTGGTCTCTGTCTCTCCACAGAAGCCTGTTTAATGACCAACGAGTTTGGAAGTAATTATTGGTTATCAACCTGATAATAGTGAGAGAGAGAGAGAGAGAGAGAGAGACAGAGAGAGAGACAGACAGAGCAGTATAATCCCAGGGAGAGGGAGAGAGAGAGCAGTAGAATCCCAGGGAGAGAGAGAGAGCAGCAG